>NC_140172.1:4624381-4661881 GCF_963971535.1 Notolepis coatsorum
TGATGTTTGCGGTTATAGTGGTTTGTGTGAATGTTATCAGGGTGTGTGTGACGTACGTGTTCAGGACTCTCGGCGCGGTTGGTTCTGCGTCTGGGGACCCACACCGCTCGGTTGCGCCTGCGTGTGCGATGATGGTGATAAGGGATGGCGCGGAGGGTGGCAGGGTAGGTGTGGGCGGTCCAATAGAGCCGAGGTGCCCGGCGTCCGCGCTGGCAACTATTCTCTGATCTGGGTGGTGGACATTCAGGGTTGGGGAGTGGGAGGGCCGGGGCGTGCGTGTGGGTGTGAGGCGGGGGACGTTCCTGGACGACCGTGCGTTGCCGTTGGCGAGATAGGGTTGTGTATGCAATTGTGTTTTTTTTTTTTTTTTTTCATAGTAGGTACGTTTGGATTGACTGTATGATGTGGGGCGGTGTACCCGGGGTTCGGTGTTGGGTCTGGTCGGCTATGCATGGCCGTCCGGCAGGGCACTGGACTCTGGGGATACTGGCCTGAAGGACGGGAGGAGTTGCCGGGATGCTGACTGCTTTGTACCTGTGGTGAGGTGGGTTTAGACCACTGTGGAGGGGCTGTCAAGGTCTCTTCAGTAAACAGGGTTGACACCTCACGGCGTGCGTGGCGCGGCGTCCGTGGCATTCTTTAGATTACCTCTGGGGGACACGTGTCTGGGTGACAGGTGTCCCCTGGGGGGTGTGGTACTAAATAATGAAAAAGAATGTGAAAAATGAATGTAACTATATTAATCAAGATGTTTTTGTTTTCCGAGGAGTATCAGAATTGGAGCAGGATCAAGCGGAAGTAAAGGAGAGCGGAAATTCGACAAAAAATAGGAACCCAGTGTGTTGACAGAGATCGAACGAGAAGAAAAACAGGGAGTAGAAACGGGTGGTATCACACACATGTATCAATTACAATTGTCTCATGTTTAAGAGTGTATGAGGAAAGTAAAAAGATACTCATACAGTGAATGAAAGGAACCTCTCAGGAATTTGATTATAAAGACAGAGTAAAGTACAAGTCCGGTTGATAAATTAACAAGAACTGTTGTCATTGTGTGCTCTGATCTCCAGCAGTTCGATTGGACACGCGGAACACCACAAATCAGGTAAGAATAGGAATTTCAACTGAACAAGGGACAGAAGAGAATAGGAAGGGCCCACAGTGCCACTATTGGCTGTCCGAGTAGGAGTTAGTCACAAGAAGCATAGACACCTACACTTAGATAGGGATTACACAAGCTATTGTTCTGCCTGTTGCCATTGTTACAAGAGAAAAAAGACAAGAGAAAAAATGGGGCGAAAAAGCGCATATAAGAAAATAAAAGACACAACCGACGCAGGTAAGTCGACCGTAATTGGGTGGATGGAAGAAAGTCCCGTACAAATAATTGCCAATGAACACGACACGACAAAAGGTAACAGATATTATTTGAAAAAAGCAATTTATATATCAAAAAGATGGAATGAAAGATGGGAGCTTGAGAAACGCTGGCCAGTCAAGGGTTCTTTTGATTTGGAGTTAATAGCTATTATGGGAACACTAATTAAGGCATACAGATATCAAGGGAACGAGGAGGAAAGAGCAAAGAAAAGGTTGCAAGAAACAAGCTTTTTAGCAGCTTATGCACGGGAAGCTGAGAGGAGAGATAGTGAAAAGAAGGCCATTGCAAATGGCAATGATGCAGACAAACCAGTAGAGGGGGTAGTCCAGGTCACCATAACTCCCCTGGCCCCTGACACAACACCTGTCACCGCCCAAAGTGCAGTGCAGTTAGCCTCACCCACCCCAGCCTCCTATCTTATGGCCCAACAGGAAAGAATTGAGGGAGCTTTAGCACCCCCGCCATATGCCAGTAGGAATGGGGAGACAATATACCCCATCCTACCTTTATTAGAGATGATAAGCCCTTACCAGTTGACAGATGATCTGGGGAACAAAGAGAAGGGACAAGCAAAGACATCTATTCAGCTGACAGCTAGGCAACCAGATAGGTCAGCCTGGACTTGGTCAGACAGAGAGGGTGTGGCCGCCTCACGGCTACCAGACAGGTCAGCCCAGACTGGGTCAGTCAGAGAGTATGCGGCCACCTCACGACCAAGGGAGAGGATAGAAGAGACGTCAGAGCGAACTAGAGTGATACAAGCAGCTGAAAGAAAGGGAAAGGAAGGCTATGAGGCAATGTTAAAAGAGAAAGAGTGGGAAAGGGTGAAGGAGACCTACGGCCAGCCTCAGAGAGTTTATGACCACCAGAGAGAGTATGACCACCAGAGAGAGTCTGTCCGCCAGCCAGAGTACCTCCAAAGCCCCCCAGCTCCTGCGCCCCACTCTATATACAGAGATCTTATTACCCCCCAGCATTTTGCTTCCCCCCAACCCCAGCCCCGCAAGGGGGTAGCCCCTGGCAGTCACAAGATTGGTCACACGATATCCCAGTGGACGAAGATAGATGCAGTAGGTGAGAAGCCGGAGGCTATCGACCTCGCACTTGGGGGGCAGATGACACGGATACAAGAGGATCTGACAGAGATAGAACAGGCGCTCACAGCTTTGGACAGGGACCAAGTGGTCCTAGCAGGGCAAGTTCCCGACCATACAAGCATGGAAGCGGAGGGAGAGGAATATCAGGAGTTCATGAGGGTGCGGGCTGGCATTGAGGGAAAGCAAATTGCCCTGCAAGACAAAAAAGGAGAGAAGCAAGAGGCCCTCCAGAAAGTACAAGAGGCTGTAAGGGAGAGAACGCAGACCAGATCACAGACGAAAAACAAGCAAACCCCTATCCGCATGGCTCCTATAATAATAAGAGGACAGGACCTGGAATATCACCCCCTGAAGGCGTCGGACATGACACAGGTGACTGAGAAATTGCCGCCCCTCCAGAATGGGGCCAACCCTTGGATTGCCCAACTGGAGGAGTTGATGGTCGGCACAGAAATGGCAATGGGGGATGTCAAGAAAATATTGACAAACATGATGGGAAAAGACGGCATGGAAAAGATACTGGAGATGGCTCGCCTGCATGGCCATGTGGGGACTGGAGCGCATGATGCGGACCTGTTCACAGCGTACAGGGGAGTAATGTGGGCGGCCCTACGAGAAGCCTATCCAACGAGACTGCACGCAGACCAAATTCAGATTGGTACTTTGGAGACAACAGTGCACCCCAGGCTGTACGTACGACAAGCCTATGCCGCGTGGAAGAACACAACTGGTCAGGAGGCGGGACTTGACCCTATGCATGAAGCCTCGTTAAGAGCCAAGATTGAAAACGGCCTCCCCCTAGAGGTAAGACAGAGATTAGCCGAGGTGGTGTCATTGTCAAGGATGGCGCTGGACTTATATATTGATCAAGTAGAGCATTACGTTGACCTGTATCGGAAAAAAGAGCAAAGAGCAAAGGAGAAGGATACGGAGCAACATCGTAAGATCATGTATCAACAGCCAACTGATGCAGTGAAGGTAGTGGAATACCTTCAAGCCTTAGTCCAGGCCCCACAACCAAGAGGTGGGACAGGCTATGAAGGGGAACCACAGGGACAGAGACGGGCTCAAGTGGGAACACAAGGGGGTTATGCGCCAGACCAACAACAGAGGTCGAGAGGAGCAGTTGGGTGGCAACCACGAGGAAGAGGTGGAGGCAGAGGCCGGAATCCGGATGGATTCCCGGTGCGGAAGGTGGTGTGTTGGGCGTGTGGGGAGCCTGGTCATATCGCACAGGAATGTGGACAGGCTTGTCAACCCAGAGGGGGAGACCAGGAAAGAACTTGGCAAGACCAAGGTCAACCCCGAGTCCAAGACCAGAATGCGAACAATGGCCTGGTAAATCCAGCAAGAGGGCCAGATGAACCACTATGAAGAGGCCCAGAGAGTCCAATGGGGAGGTGTCAGCTGTCAGTGTCGTCTTTAAGGGAGGAGCCTATTGTGTGCGTAACGGTGAATGACAAATCTGTCAAGATGATGGCAGACACCGGCGCGGCCTACACGGTAGTACAACCCCAAGACGCGACGCACCTAACCATGTCCGGTCGATATGTACGGACAATTGGATTTGAGGGAGTAAACCAGCTGACGGCTGTTACCGAACCTGTGACTCTGAGATATCAAGGCAGGGAAGCGACTCTCCCTGTGCTGGTCTCGGAAAGCACACCTATTAACTTACTCGGCCGAGATGGGCTGGGGTTACTGGGGATGGACATTAAATGTACTGCGGAGGGTTGCGTGATAGCCGAACGAGAAGACCAGTACTATCAGATGGTACAACGAATTGACAGTCAACCACCAGAGATCTATTGTTTAGGGGGACTGGACCAAGAGCTACTTGGCCCCGCCTTACAATGGGAGACATTTATCACTGCCAATATGCCTGAAGCAAGGGATCCAAAGACCCCCTATCATTGCACTCTGCAGTATCATAGAGATGCAAACTCGTCACAGACTAAGGAGTGGCTGAGGGTGCAACCTGACAAAGTACAGCTGAATGCTACCAATATCATATTGGGGCGACAGGGAGCAGCGTTACGTATTGCACGGAGCGACTATCTGCTTAAAGAACACGGCATTATGGATAGTGTTCCCCATGTGACTTTGAAGGTAATCAGCTCATGTGATCAACAACACATAGGCGAAATGATGAAAAAAGCTGAAGGGATAAAATTTGAACAGATGAAAGAAAACAAACGGATCTGGATAAGCCCTGATAAAAGGTTTATTAAGATCATGGTTCAAGGCACAGGGATGGGTCGTCCCCAAACTGTGCAATTATCCCAAGAGACACTGGGAGAACTCCCTAATCCTAATGCATCAAGCCTCCAAGAGGACATGATGGAGGCGGTGCCTGAGACGCTGTGGGCAAAGAACAGCACTGACATTGGACTAATCAAGTCCGCTCAACCTGTGAAGGTGGAGCTTAGACCTGGGGCCACCCTGCCTTGGAAGAACCAGTATCCATTGAAGGAGAAAGCGGTGGCTGGAATCGAGCCACAAATTAAAGGACTTTTAGCCGCAGGAGTCTTACGGAAAACAACTGATCCCCGGAGCAACACGCCGTTGCTACCCGTGGAGAAGCCTGATACCTCTTACCGGCTGGTGCATGATCTAAGAGCTATCAACGAGGTGTTACTTGACTATCCATCAGATGTCCCCGACCCCCATGTGCTATTGACATTTATCCCGTCGAAAGCTAAATACTTTACGGTTATAGATTTGTGTAGTGCATATTTTAGTGTGCCCTTGAGCGAGGAGTGCCAGCATTTTTTTGGTTTTACTTATAAGGATGAATATTATGAGTATACTAGGATCCCGCAGGGACTAAAGCATTCGCCACACATATTCAACAAAATCCTAAGGGAGGATTTAGAGGGGTTGGATAAAGTCGTGACCTCTAGGGTCATTCAGTACATGGATGATCTGATACTGTGCGCGGACGATCAGGAAACATGTCATCGCGATTCCGTGAAACTGTTGCAACTGTTGGCGGAAAACGGCCATAAAGTGTCGTTGAAAAAGTTGCAATATTGTAAACCTAAAGTGATCTATTTAGGACAAACAATTTCACAGGGCCATCGGGCTATTTCAGAAGAACATTTGGTGGCCATAAGGACGGCGCCCAAGCCTGTGACGGTACGACAGCTAATGGGATTTCTGGGTATAATGGGGTACAGCTCTCCCTGGGTCGAGAACTATACGGAAATAGTGAAACCATTGAGAGAGATGATGAAAGAAACGGGCGTTGATAAACTGAGCAGTAAAGTGGTATGGACCGAAGATGGCTCACGGGCATTCGAAACAATCAAGTCCCGACTGTTAGAGGCGCCGGCCCTGGCTTTGCCTAACTATACCAAGAAATTCATACTCTACGTCTCTTCTTCACCAGATCAGAAGCAGGCGTGTGCGGTGTTGGCCCAGAACACAGGGGTGGGGGCGCGACCGCAGCCGATGGCGTACTACTCAATTGCCTACTCGGAAGTAGAGATGGGGATGGCTCCATGCTACCGAGAAATGGCTGGAGTGTATACGATGTACGAAAAAGCCGCAAGTATTATGATGGGATATCCAGTGGACTTTTGGAACAGGAAGACGTGACGCTGGTCAGGTGTTCCATAACGAACCCGGCAGCTGACATCCCTACGCCTGAGGATGGAGAACCCCACGACTGTTTAGTCGAAGTCGAGAGGTACTCTAAACTCAGAGCAGACTTGCAGGCGTTTCCATTTAGCAGTCCAGATCTGGAATTATGGACTGACGGCTCTTGCTATCGTGTTGGCGAGGGACTAAAAGCAGGTTACTCCGTGGTAAGGTCACAGGGCGAAGGATTTGTGGTAGAAAAAGCCGAAGCATTATCACAACCTTGTTCGGCCCAATTAGCAGAGTTGGTCGCACTGACGGAAGCATGTAACATGGCAGAGGGCAGAACTGTAAATATTCATACAGATAGTGCCTATGCTCACGGTACCGCATTTTTACATGGCACAGTGTGGAAAGGGCGAGGTTTTAAGAAAGCTGACGGAAGCGCCATAAAACATTGTAGTCAGATTAAACGGTTGTTAGAAGCAATTATGAAACCAAAGCAGATTGCGATAATCAAGTGTGCTGCCCACCAGTCTGACGAGTCAAAAATAACTCGAGGAAACAAAAGAGCAGACGAAGCTGCCAAGGAAGTGACAGGTGCCGACAGAGCAGGTAAGGTGTTGGTTATCACACACGGAGTTGAGTTAGAGGACAAGATAACCTACAAAGATGTTTTGACTTTCCAGGAGGAGGCTAGTCAGGTAGAACGGAACCTCTGGATAACCAGGGGAGCTTGTCAGGATGATTCAGGTTTGTGGCGCGACGTCAGTGGATTTGTGGTGGCTCCTGCTGGCCTGGTCGGACTGCTGATCCACACGGCTCACGACTTTTGCCATGCGCACAGAGGAGAGGTAAGGAGAAAAATCAGAGAATATGGCTTTTGGGCGCCAGATTAGAACAGTCAAATTGATCATGTGATACAGAGATGTGTAATATGTTTGAAAAACAATATACGTAAGGGGATTAGTGTGTCACCAGGACATATCCCCACGCCCAATGGCCCAATGCGAGACCTTGTAATTGATTACATTGACATGATTAAGCCCATTAATCAGAAGAGATATATTCTTGTCGTTGTCTGTCGTTTTTCAAGGTGGGTGGAGGCGTGCGCCACCCGGCACAAGGATGCAGCATCGGTGGCTAAGTTCTTATGCCAAGAGGTAATTCCCCGTTTCGGAATAATGGACAGAATCTCGTCAGACAACGGAAAAGAGTTTGTCGACAAAACTGTACGTTTAATACTCCAACATTTAGGCATAAAACAGCGGTTGGGGGCCGTTTATCATCCGCAGAGCCAGGGGATGGTGGAACGCATGAACGGGACGCTAAAAAACAAGCTGGTAAAGATCTGTCAACACACAGGATTGAATTGGTTGAACGCTCTCCCTCTAGCACTGTTTGCATGCCGGTCAAGCGAGGTTCGCGGACTGCGTCTGACACCGCACGAAATGATGTTAGGTCGCTGCATGGTAGTACCAGGTTTGCGCGCGACAGGCAAAGGTCCGAGTTTGGACATCCTGGACAACGACATGCGTGAGTACGTAAAATACATGTCAAAGATACACAAAAGTATTCTGGATCATGTCTCCAGTAGACAGGAGCATGAAACCGGGGAGGAGGTGAATAGGCAGACTACACCTCAAATCATACCAGGCGACTACGTTTATGTTAAAGTATTTAGACGCAAGTGGTTTGGCGCGAGACGAGAAGGGCCATACAAAGTCGTTCGAGCCACCGAGAGGGCTTTACAAATTCAAGGATCGCCTATGTGGTTTCACGTTACTCATTGTGTAAAAGCAATCGATACGGACCAAGAATGGGAACCTGAACCACAAGACCTTGACGGTAAAACCGGGGCGTCGCAACCGTTACATGAAGGCGAAGTGAAAGCGGCGGAAGATGAAATTGGGGTGGCGCTAACCCCAAACGATGGGGAAGACCCGGATGATTATGGCGAGCCAGACCGAGGGGGCCACGATTGGCCACAAGTAGAAGATGAAGGTTTTTTACAGGAACCAGACAGAGGAGAAGATTATGAATTGGAACATAATAATTTCTCCTCTGTGGATTTGGAGAAGGTACCAGAAGAACCGGAGGAACCAGTGCTTAGCACAAGCCCGGAACGAGATACTCGACCAAAACGAGTCATCCAGAAGCCTCAACGGTATACATAGGCGAAAGAAGGGATAGTGTAACTGATAGGCCTTGGAGAGGGCGTGTATATATTAATTTTTCATTTTTCATTAGCTGAGCTCTCTCCTTTTTTAGAAATGTTTAGATAATAAATGCAATGTAAGGTCTTTTCTTTCAGAGTGGATTGCACAAAACAGACACGTTTGGTTAAAAAACACATAAGTATAGTCTAAACCTGGTAATTGGTACGATCATCTTTTTGCATAAAGGGACGGACCTAGACTGAAGTGAAATTGATATAACTGATACATTGTGTATAACCTGCAA
This sequence comes from Notolepis coatsorum, assembly GCF_963971535.1. NCBI lineage: Eukaryota > Metazoa > Chordata > Actinopteri > Aulopiformes > Paralepididae > Notolepis > Notolepis coatsorum. The sequence goes on from NC_140172.1 coordinate 4,632,905, forward strand.
ATGAGTGGAAATTGTTAAACGGTGTGAGTGAATAGAGAACTGTGTAAACATAAATGGATTCATAGTCGGTCAGTGGAAGAGGGAGCTAATGTGGGTGTTGAGAGCAATTGATACTAACAAATATGGAAAATGAGTTAGAAGGATTCTTGAAATGTTTGGTTCTTAGGTAACTGGGCTAAACAGTAAGGTTAAGGTAATTGTAAACAGTTTGATTGAGAAAATACTAACAAGTATATTGGGGATCATTAATCCCCAAACCGGGGAAACTGTGGTAGTTTTCAGTCAAAGCAAACTGTGTATATATTATTTTGTACAACACAACCAACGATTACAGAATGGCAACAAGAAGAGGTAATTTACATTCACAAATTTCTCCCCCCATCTCCCCTCTCTCTGTAACACAACGAGGCATAGACACACATCTCTCACTTGGTACAGGCAGCTGCCTGTCTCAGATCTCCTCATGGGGGAAGATGGGATATGCAGGCGCTGATTAAGTGAGAGACAGTGGCTGTTTGATCTCCTGGGAAAGTCAACAAATGTGTGGTTTTACAGCTCTGAGATCGACCAAGCGACTAGAGAACCATCTGGTCAGACAGATTGAATATACAAAGATACTAAAGAAACGGCCTTATAAGGCGCCAGACAAGCCCCACTAAGGAGGGGCTGCTGTCTCTTCTAAAACAAAGGACAGCAGATGTAGCAGAGATCAAAGAGGGACCGTTTGAGTCCACTCTGTGACCTAATAGGGTATCTTGAACTGCGGGAAAACGCCCAGTAATAAATTCAGTCTTAAACGTCACTGTAGGGCTTAGCCTATTGAGAGCTAAAACAAGTGTTTCTCCAATTAGAAAGCTCGATGCGAGTTTTTGGATACGCCCGCTTGTCGTAACATTAGAGGCGGAGCCTAGATTTGAATATGACAAACTCCTCGATGGGAGAGGAGAACACAACCCCCACGAGACCAGACCAGGAAACAACTAGCAGAATACACACTCTTTTTCTCCACTAGATATTGAGGAAACCACGAGCAGAGAGACGGCCTCCAAACTACCATCTTGAAGAAGCCGAGACGCGAGAATGTTTATAGACAAGCTTTTTTATTGAGAATTTAGTCTGAATTCTATGATCCTCCGGCATATTGGATGCATCTCGTAGGTTCATTGCACATATTTCTTTTGTAACATCTGTTGAAATCCTTTTTCATTAAAAACGGATTCTCTTCAAACTGCTCGGAACTCGATTTCTTCAATCGCCGCGCCGTGTTCTCTGAAGCTCAGCTAGCAGAAACCATCATATACATGGTTATCTGCATTTGTAGCTCAGTAGTACTTCAAAGAGCTTTTTAAGGTTTAAACACAACGCAGAGTACGAAGATTAAGCTAGAAAGATACTACAATTACTCGTTACTGAAAAAACTAACGCCGTTAGTAACGCCGTTATTTATAATTCTCTGCTGACCAATGCACGGATAAGCAATTTTTCAGCCCGCTACGGTATCGTGCATGAGGACACATATACTATTGATAATCTAGCGTTTATTTGAAAACGATTCATAAATCAGCCAAAAAATTACAACGTGTTTTGTGTATTCCACTAAAGGGCTATTATCGCTTCTTTCTCTGGAATTACTAGAAATCACCAAAACTATACTCGTATTCAAAACGGTATAAAACGGAAATGTACCGATGAAAAAACAATCCGCTTTGTACATGTTGACTGCAAGCAAGTCATTGATAAGCGACGGGTGTATTAGACCCATAGCCATAATTTAAGATATATTTTAAGCACTCGCAAATATCCCCGTCCTCCCATTGATTAAAGCGGTGGCCATCAAGCCATAATTTCCCGGAAGGGGCGTGGCGCTCAATGAGTTAATTACCTAGACTGTGGCGGCCCTAATTTGTCCCGCCACAGTTTTATAATGAACCGGAAAAAAAATGATTTACATTTTCTTTTCTTCTATATATTTTTTTATATAAAGTTTGCCAATAGGGATGTATCAGTAGTATTGGCAGTGGTAGTAGTCATATTGGTAATCCAGTATATTATTTTTTCTAAAAAATAAACCAGTTCAACACTTTTGCTCAATTTCTTTGATGGCTCAAATGTCTGCTCTAGTCCAGTCGATTTTGTGTTTTGATCACAAAGTTCATCCTAGATCTAGCCTCTTTATGTTGCTCTCAAAGTGCACCAGATTGATGCATTTAACTTTAAAATGTACCAAAAAAAGGGGGGGGGGTCCAAGGTTCTCCCACCACAGTCTTAAAAGATTCTGTGGGAAACACTGGGGTCACATATCTCAAAATAGCTCAGACCTCAGAGGGTTTTAACTCACTCACAGTTAGTCACCGCTCTGCCCCTGGTGGCGGCTCGTGGGAAATGCACTGTGTGTAAATTGATTGGCATCTTTGTGACGCGGTGTTAAAAAAAATATATTAAAAAAACATTTATAGACAATGTGCATTTACATTAATCCTTGTCATTTTTTATCGCTCTCCCCTTTACAAATATATCAGGGTAGATACTTTTCTTACTTTGTTTACTAAAATACACGCAGTGTGTCCTTCTCACGAGGCCAAGCTGAAGGGGGTCATCTACTTCCATAGAAGAGGTTTACTACGACCACTTGAAGAATGCACACAAGGTGTGTCTGTGTGTGCGTGTGCATGTGTGTGTGTGTCTCTCTCTCTCTCTCTCTCCCTCTCCCTCCCTCTCTCTCCCTCTCTCTCTCTCTCTCTCTCTCTCTCTCTCCCTCTCTCCCTCTCTCCCTCTCTCTCCCTCTCTCTCTCTCTCTCTCTCTCTTTTTCTCTCTCTCTCTCTCTCTCTCTCTCTGTGCACACGTGTGAAAGAGAGAGACCTACACGTGTGAGTGAGAGAGACCTACACGTGTGAAAGAGAGAGAGACCTACATGCGTGAGTGAGAGAGACCTACACGTGTGAAAGAGAGAGAGACCTACACGTGTGAGTGAGATAGACCTACATGTGTGAGTGAGCGAGACCTACATGTGTGAAAGAGAGAGAGACCTACATGTGTGAGTGAGAGAGATCTACACGTGTGAGTGAGAGAGACATACGCGTGTGAAAGAGAGAGATACCTACACGTGTGAGTGAGAGAGACCTACACATGTGAGAGAGAGAGACCTACATGTGTGAGTGAGAGAGACCTACATGTGTGAAAGAGAGAGACCTACACGTGTGAGTGAGAGAGACCTACATGTGTGAAAGATAGAGAGACCTACATGTGTGAGTGAGAGAGACCTACACGTGTGAGTGAGAGAGACCTACATGTGTGAAAGATAGAGAGACCTACACGTGTGAGTGAGAGAGACCTACACGTGTGAGTGAGAGAGACCTACATGTGTGAGTGAGAGAGACCTACATGTGTGAGTGAGAGAGATCTACACGTGTGAGTGAGAGAGACATACACGTGTGAAAGAGAGAGAGACCTACACGTGTGAGTGAGAGAAAGACCTATGCGTGTGCGTGAGAGAGACCTACATGTTGATTTTTCCATGGAATTATCAGCAGTTGCTTCTGGACTTAATTATTTTTATCTGTGAACCGCACGTTTCTCTCTCCTCTTTCACTCTCTCCTGCTCTGTCGCTCTCCTCTTTCACTCTCTCCTGCTCTGTCTCTCCTGCTCTGTCTCTCTCCTCTTTCACTCTCTCTCCTGCTCTGTCTCTCCTGCTCTCTCTTTCCTCTTTCACTCTCTCTCCTGCTCTCTCTCTCCTCGTTCACTCTCCTGCTCTCTCTCCTCTTTCACTCTCTCCTGCTCTGTCTCTCTCCTCTCCTCACTTTTAGTAAAGTGACAGAGAGCGCAGTCCTCACGCAATTCAACCAGCAGATCACTTCTTTATCCATCGCAAGGATCGGACATCAGAGTCCGGTAAACAACGTGGAGGAGGTATTGCCTTCATGTTTAACAAAAATTGGAGCGATCCAACTAACGTGAAGGAATTATCCAACCACTGCTCCCCAGAACTGGAATATATAACCATCAAGTGTCCTTTCTTCCTCCCGAGGGAGTTAACGGCGATCGTCCTGATCGGAGTGTATATTCCACCGCAAGCCAGCAACAAGGTTGCGCTCTCCAGACTCCACAACGAGGTAAATAGAATACAAGTGGCGAACGTTAACGCCGCCATTTTGGTTCTGGGTGATTTCAATAGCGCCAATCTGAGAAAGGTATTGCCTGACTTCTATCAGCATGTGACTTGCAACACCAGAGGCGGTAACATCCTAGATCACTGTTACACGCAATTTAAAGGTGGCTACAAGGCTCATTCTGATAGTGGCTTTGGTAAATCAGATCACGCGTCCATCTTTCTTTCACCAAAGTACAAACAGAGAATTAAAAGTACTCCCGTAGTCTCGCGAGAGGTGCAGAAATGGGATTTGACGTCAGAGGAGACGATCCGGTCAGTGTTTCACTACACAGACTGGAATGTGTTCCGCGACACAGATAACATTAATGTCTACACGGAGACAGTGCTGGACTATGTTTGTACTAGGGTGAAAGAAACAATCCCCACTACCAAAATGAAAGTTTACCCAAATCAAAAACCCTGGGTAGACAAATCCGTCCGTGAAGCTCTGAGAGAGCGCACCAAAGCATACAACGACGGCCTAGTGGCAGGCAACATGAATGACCACAAGGTGGCGCGATACAACGTAAGGAGGACAGTGTCAGAGGCCAAACGGCGCTACAGGGATAAAATTGAACTCCAGTTTGAACAAGCTGACTCTAGAGCTATGTGGCAGGGGCTCAAAACGATGACAGACTACAAAGGCGCCTCCCTCAAACTGAACAGTGACATCTCCTTAGCAAATGACCTCAATACCTTCTATGCGAGGTTTGATGCTGGTAATAACAACACCAGCTCACAAGCCTCGGCAATGGGGGGGGGGGGGGTCGGCTGCTGATGGAGGCGCAGTGTTCAGGGTAACAGAGCATGAGGTGAGGCGGACCTTTAAAAAAGTGAATATCAGGAAGGCAGCAGGTCCGGACGGCATCCCCGGCCGCGTCCTAAAAGTCTGTGCCGACCAACTGGCCCCAGTATTCACTGACATATTTAACCTGTCCTTAGAACAGGCTGTCATCCCCACCTGCCTGAAGAAGTCCACTATTATCCCTGTACCCAAAAAATCCAAGCCTGCTTGCCTCAACGACTACCGCCCTGTAGCTCTCACCTCCATAGCCATGAAGTGCTTTGAGAAGCTAGTAAAGGGCTACATCTGCTCCTCCCTCCCCATCAACATGGACCCCCTGCAATTTGCATACCGCCCCAACAGGTCCACGGAGGACGCCATATCCCATGTGCTGCACACAGCAGCATCACACCTGGACAAGAGGCAGGGGAACTATGTGAGAATGCTATTCATCGACTACAGCTCGGCATTCAATACCATAGTCCCCTCCATACTCATAGCCAAGCTCAGGGACCTGGGCTTGGGCTATGACCTCTGCCAGTGGGTCTTGGACTTCCTGACTGGCAGACCCCAGGTGGTGAGAGCAGGCAACTGCACCTCCTCATCCATCACCCTCAACATAGGGGCCCCCCAGGGCTGTGTTCTGAGTCCCCTCCTCTACTCCCTGTACACACACGACTGTGTGGCTCAGCGGAGTAGCAATACAATCATCAAATTTGCTGACGACACAGTGGTGGTGGGCCTGATCTCTGCCAACGACGAGAGGGCCTACCTGGAAGAGGTCAAGGTCCTGGCGGGATGGTGCCAGGAAAACAGCCTCTCCCTGAACGTCAGCAAAACAAAGGAGATGATTGTGGACTTCAGGAGGTCGGGGGTCAAGGACTACAGCCCCCTCAGCATCGACGGGGCACCGGTTGAGAGAGTCAACAGCTTTAAGTACCTCGGAGCCTACATATCCGAGGACTTGACATGGACCACACACATTGACAGTGTTGTGAAGAAGGCACGACAACGCCTCTACTTCCTCAGGCGCCTAAGGAAGTTCCAAGTCAGCCAGAAGATCCTTAAGAACTTCTACTCATGTACAATAGAGAGCATCTTGACCGGCAACATCACCTCCTGGTTTGGGAATAGCAGACCGAAGCAGACTACAAAGAGTGACACGTTCAGCCGAGCGCACAATTGGAGGGGGGCTCCCCACCCTCCAGAACATTTACTACAAGCGTTGCAAGGGCAAGGCTAAGAGAATCATTAAAGACTCCAGTCACCCGAACAACTGCCTCTTTGAACTGCTGCGGTCAGGCAAGCGATACCGGAGTCTCAAGGCGAGCACAGAAAGACTCAGAAGAAGCTTCTATCCCCAGGCCATCAGGCTGCTAAACGAACAATGAATGAACACTACACAACAACAACCACCAAACGCACATAGCACACACATCCACACGCACACACTCACTTTAAACAAACACACTGTAGCACCCACTCCACACACTTTATAGCACACACCCACTTTAAACAAACACACTGTAGCACCCACTCCCCACACTTTATATTTATGGATGAAGGATTGCACTACAACTCGTACACCTTACTGTAAATTGTACCTAAAATTGTACCTCATCCCATTTCTGCTTTGCACTAGATAGTACTGTACATTAGTACACTGCATAGTATTGTGTATTGTATATTATATGGTAACTCAGAACATTGTACATATGTCTATACCGAACACTGTGACCTCATTTTTCTTCTTCTAAATTCATGCTATATTATGTTATTATGTTATTTGATACTATCTTGTCTAGCACAGTCTCTGGAGCGTAACAGTAAGAAGCATTTTGTATGAAAGTATTCTGTACTTCTGTATGACAACTATTAAAGAACTTGAACTTGAACTCAAGAGGCTAAATCAACTTAATTCCAGTAAAGTGACAGGATTAGATCAGATGCCTGCTAGGTTTCTTAACGACGCAGCAGAGAGCATCACACCTGCTATTACCCACCTAATCAATCTCTCCATTGAGCATGGGAAGGTACCAGCAGATCTAAAGAGTGCTAGAGTAATCCCACTCTATAAGAAAGGTAATAAGTCAGACAAGGGTAACTATAGACCAATTATTATTTTAAGTATACTATCAAAAGTCATGGAAAAAATCATTCATGAACAGATCAATACATATTTGGTGAGTAACAATATCCTATTTGAGCATCAGTCAGGCTTTAGACAATCTCATTCCACTGAGACTTGTCTGGTGTATTTGACTGACTGCATCAGAAAGGAGATTGATGCAAAGAAATTCTGTGGAATGATCATGTTGGACCTACAAAAGGCCTTTGATACGGTTGACCATAGTGTCCTTTTATTTAAATTGAAGGCGATTGGGTTTAGTTGGTCAGCGTTGAACTGGGTCACCTCATATCTATCAGGCAGGTCTCAGATGGTAAAACAAATTAATTAGAGTAGTCCTTAAACTACCTCCACACACTCACCTAGGGCCAACTTTCTTTAGGCAACTAAACTGGCTTCCGGTCAATAAAAGGGTAATTCACATCAAATTAGGTCTCACACACAAGATAGTTCAAAATACAGGTCCGAAATATCTATCTAATTATTTTAATCGATTCCGTGACAATCATTCATACTCCACTAGAAGGAGCAGTACGGATTTTATTCTGCCAAGATTTAACTCCCTAATGGGCACAAATACATTTTTATATTCTGCAGCACTGGAGTGGAACAAGCTTCCAGTGGCCCTGAAAAACATCGAAGAGGGGGGAAGTTTTAGACGTGCCACAAAGAAATGGCTAGCCAGTGAAGTATAGAATAGCCATAGGAAGGAGAGGGTAGGAAGTGCTTTTTTTGTATGGGGTTGCTATTATGTTTTATTCTGTTTTTTATTATGATGATCTTTGTTTTATTATGATGCTCTATGTTTTATTATGATGCTCTATGTTTTTATTATGATGCTCTGTTTTAGTATGTTTTATTATGATGCTCTATGTTTTATGATGTCTGTCCATGTCCAAAATCAGGGACCATGATGGAAATAAGTGCTTGCACTTTCTCATGTTTTTATCCCTTGGATGCTGTCTTTTACTCCACAATAAAAATCAATCAATCAATCAATCTCTTTCACTCTCTCCTGCTCCATCTCTCCTCTTTCTCTCTCTCCTCCTCTTTCACTCTCTCCTGCTCCATCTCTTTCCTCTCCTCTTTCACTCTCTCTCATGCTCTCTCCCTCTCTCTCTCTCCATCTCTCTTCTCTTTCTCTCTCCTGCTCTGTCTCTCTCCTCTTTCACTCTCTCCTGCTCTGTCTCTCTCCTCTCCTCTTTCACTCTCTCCTGCTCTGTCTCTCTCCTCTCCTCTTTCACTCTCTCCTGCTCTGTCTTTCTCCTCTCTTTCACTCTCTCTCTCCTGCTCTGAATCTTTCCTCTCCTCTTTCACCCTCTCTCCTCTTCCCCCTCTCTCTCCATCCTTCTCTTTTTCTTTTACCCTCTCACTCCCGATCTCCCTTTATCTCCCTTCTTCCTTCTCTCCCTCTCTCTCCCTCCTTCCCTCGCGCTCTCTCTTTCACTCTCTCCCCCTTCTCTCTCTCCCACCCTCTCTCATACTCTCTCTCTCCCCCCCTCTCTCTCTCAGAGTCCCAACCCCTCCCTGACGTTCAGTGTAAAGACACACGACAGGGTTTACTACATGGTGGCTCCGTCTCCTGAGGCAATGAGGATCTGGATGGACGTGATCGTCACCAGCGCCGAGGGATACACCCAGTTCATGGTGTAGTGATGCGGCCAGGGGCGGCGGGATACTGCTGAGGCACAGCGGCTCGGACGCCAGCCGGGACTACAGCTCCTGATCCCCATGTCTTCGTGACCTTTCAGACTGATCCCCATGTCTTCATGACCTTTCAGACTGAATTTGGCCTCTCGTTTTTTATTTCTATGCTTTTGTTTCTGGACATTTATTTACTGAAGACTGTAATGTTTTTAGTCAAATTTCAACAGGATTTCTATCCTTTACAATGGGTTTTAAAGGTGCTATAGATCAGTGGTTCCCAAAGTCGGGGTCGCGACCCAAAGGTGGGCCGCGAGCAGCCACGGGTGGGCCGCGGGATGATTAAATTTTTTTATTATTATTATTATTATTATTATTTTTTTTTGTCATGCCACTGAACTTAGAAGCAGGACAGGACAGTGTTTCTAGTTGTATTCTAAAATTCTATTCTATTGTATTCTAAAATGTGACTATATGGCTTTATATTAACTTAATAAATAAACAAAAACGAAAAATCTACTTATTTCAACGAACATTTCAAACTAAATAACAGATTATGCACATAAAACGCTGAAAACAACCGAAGCAACAATTATCATTATCATTATTATTTTGCAACAAGTTAGCCCTCTCATAAATAGCACATATAAATGAATAACTAACTTGAACTAACTTAATAGGATTGAAGTGATATTTGGCTTAAAAAACCGGTCGCCTGCCAAAAAAAAAAGAAAAAAAAAAGCCTGACGATGTGCATTGGGCCGCGGCTCTCTGACGCCTTATTTTCTGGGTCCTGGCCTGAAAAGTTTGGGAACCCCTGCTATAGATGACATCCAGCCACTCTTAAAACTAGGCTACTTTTGCGTATATACAGTCATTAATATATTCCAAATAAAATAAGTCCCTCGAGACTTCGTGCTGCTGCCGACTTGAGGTGTCGGTGGGCAGTCTGCCCGACCTTAATAAACAGCAGTCTGTTATAATCACATTTTTATGAGCTAACGAATTCCGTTATATTGGACATTTGTATTAATTATATCAAGCGAATAACTGAGAAATTTGGCAGAGAGAGACGGCAACATTATCGTGGGTTTGCGCCGTGATGTATATCTCCACCTCCCAACGACTTGGTGCTGCTCATAATGTCCGGTGAAAATAATTCCCTCTAAGCACAATTTGATTATTTGAATTGTATTAAAATAGGCTAAAATTAAATAGCCTATGCGATGAACGAAACAATCATTACATTTGTCGTTGCTTCACCAAGCAGCCGGTCTAATAATGACAACCTGTTGTCAGCGTGAGCTGGCTGCTGATATATTTACGTGAAGCATGGAGCAGGCAGAGCAGAGCAGCGGTGTCAGCAGCGCCCCCACCCAACAGCTGAATTGCCAATGGCTGAATTGGAGTACTGCACCCTGCCAAGCCATGCTTCTCGCAAATATATCAGCAGCCAGCTCGCGCTGACAACAGGATGTCATTATTAGACCGGCTGCTTGGTGAAGCAACGACAAATGTAATGATTGTTTCGTTCATCGCATAGGCTATTTAATTTTAGCCTATTTGAATACAATTCAAATAATCTAATTGTGTTTAGAGGGAATTATTTTCACCGGACATTATGACCGGAGAGATTAAATATGTCAGACTTCAACAGATTTTGCCGGTCAAATACCGGTAATTACCGGCTAACGGAAACGCTGCACTGCACTGTTTTATTTGACTGCCAGGGATATAATGTGACATATTGACAGTGTTGGGCAGTAACGCGTTACAGTAATAACATTACTTGTCCCAGTAACAAGTAGTGTAACAAATTACTGCCTCGATTTCAGTAATAATATTACAGTTACCTCATCAAAACAACTTGTTACTTCATTAGTTTGACTTTGTCAAGACCAAAGAGAACATCGTTGATGATCTGTCTAAACTGCGCTCAAGGCTTAGGAGTGCATTGTGGGAAAATCCAATCTCAACAGTGGAGGCGTCCTCTACGCTCTAAAAGATGAAACAGACGTCCTCTACACTCTAAAAGATGAAACAGGCGTCCTCTACACTCTAAAAGATGAGGTGTCCTCTACACTCTAAAAGATGAAACAGGCGTCCTCTACACTCTAAAAGATGGTGTCCTCTACACTCTAAAAGATGAAACAGGCGTCCTCTACACTCTAAAAGATGAAACAGGCGTCCTCTACACTCTAAAAGATGAAACAGGCGTCCTCTACACTCTAAAAGATGAAACAGGTGTCCTCTACACTCTAAAAGATGAAACAGGCGTCCTCTACACTCTAAAAGATGAAACAGGCGTCCTCTACACTCTAAAAGATGGTGTCCTCTACACTCTAAAAGATGAAACAGGCGTCCTCTACACTCTAAAAGATGAAACAGGCGTCCTCTACACTCTAAATCTAAAAGATGAAACAGGCATCCTCTACACTCTAAAAGATGAAACAGGTGTCCTCTACACTCTAAAAGATGAAACAGGCATCCTCTACACTCTAAAAGATGAAACAGGTGTCCTCTACACTCTAAAAGATGAAACAGGCGTCCTCTACACTCTAAAAGATGAAACAGGTGTCCTCTACACTCTAAAAGATGAAACAGGTGTCATCTGCACACTAAAAGATGAAACAGGCATCCTCTACACTCTAAAAGATGAAACAGGTGTCCTCTACACTCTAAAAGATGAAACAGGTGTCCTCTACACTCTAAAAGATGAAACAGGTGTCCTCTACACTCTAAAAGATGAAACAGACGTCCTCTACACTCTAAAAGATGAAACAGACGTCCTCTACACTCTAAAAGATGAAACAGGCATCCTCTACACTCTAAAAGATGAAACAGGCGTCCTCTACACTCTAAAAGATGAAACAGGCGTCCTCTACACTCTAAAAGATGAAACAGGCGTCCTCTACACTCTAAAAGATGAAACAGGTGTCCTCTACACTCTAAAAGATGAAACAGGCGTCCTCTACACTCTAAAAGATGAAACAGGAGTCCTCTACACTCTAAAAGATGAAACAGGAGTCTTCTACGGACACAATGCGATTAAGAATAGAGTTAAAGAAGACTTGTCCGGCCCATGGGGACATTAACTTGTGATTTCAGGCTTTACAAATACATTTGATTTGATTTAATGATTTAGGTATACATAGTTTATTTCAGAGTGATGTTGTCTCTGTTTCCTATGTTGTCAAATCCACACACTTTATGCCTAGAATGTTTTGTTTGGTTTTCAATACATGTAATGGCAATACAATCAATCTAATCGAATCATTCTTTTAGCAAGATTTCATATCCACAAATCCAAATTGAATAACTAAACACTTATTTATTATTTTAAAATGAAACCAAGCAAATCATGAAAACTAATTTCTCCTCCAAAAACAAAAAGGCTAGTAATAAGACAATAAATGTGTCCACCTCTTTTAATGTATTTGTATGAATGAACATTATTCTGGCTTTGTATATTATTTTTTGTAATCTAAAATTATAGTAAACTACATGATAATAATAATAATAATAATAATAATAATAATAATAATAATAATAATAATAATAATAATAATAATAACTTTATTTGTATAGCACTTTTCATACAGAGGTTGCAGTTCAAAGTGCTTCACAACAGCAAAAAATACAGGCATAAGCGAGCATAAAAAGATAGACAGGTAGAATCACAGTGTTTCACATTAGGATCTAGCATCCCAATAGGCTCTCCGCTTACAGTTTTCAGTAACACAAATAGTAAAAATAGTTTAAAATGATTCAGTTTAAAAATAGTCAAAAAATTATAAAATAGAACGGACATAAAAAATACAGGCATGAGCGAGCATAGCAAGATATGGCAAATCACAGTGTTTCACATTAGGATCTAGCATCCTAATAGGCTCTCTATTCAGTAATACTCCTGTAATTCATGAACAAATAATCACAGTGTTTCACATTTGGATCTAGCAAATAATAAGAATAAAATGATTCAGTTTAAAAATAGTCATAAATAATCAGTGTTTCACATTTGGATCTAGCAAATAATAATAGTTTAAAATGATTCAGTTTAAAAATAGTCATCAGTAAGAAGTAAAAAGTGCAATAACCGACACATGAATTTGATAGGCAGTGTAAAAGAGTAGGCAGGGTAAGAATAAATACAAGTTGTGTCAGGATATCCCTGATGTTTCCTCTTGCCACTAGGTGGTAGCAGATATCTATCAGTGAAATGCCTGAGCAAAGAGATAGGTTTTAAGCTGTCTTTTAAAGATGTCTAGCGAGTTGGCTTCCCTGATGTTTTGGGGTAGTTTGTTCCATAGTTTTGGGGCATAGTTGATAAAGGCTGCATTACCGATCCTCTTTTGACTGCTTCTGGGAGCCTCTAGTAGTCCAGCAGCTGATGATCGCAGTGTTCTTGCTGGTGTGTAATTTATTAGAGTGTTGGCGATGTAGCTAGGTCCCTGTCCATTTAGAGCTTTGTATGTAAGGAGAAGGACCTTAAAGTCAATTCTAAATGTTACAGGAAGCCAGTGTAAAGCGGCTAGGACTGGACTAATGTGCTCTCTCCTTTTGGTTCTAGTTAGCAGTCGGGCTGCAGAGTTTTGGATTAGCTGAAGCCTCTCTGTGGTTTTCTTAGGGAGACCTGTGAAAAGTGCATTACAGTAGTCTAACCGGCTAGATATGAATGCATGAATTAGCTTCTCAGCATCGTTCTGATTAATAAATGGTCGTACTTTTGCTATATTTCTGAGATGGAAGAACGATGTTTTCGTCACTTTGCTAATATGAGAATTGAAGTTCAGTTCTGAATCTATGATAACCCCAAGACTAGTGACCTCAGATTTGATCCAAGGGGTTAGTCCCCCCAGGTTCTTTATTAATGTTTCTTTTTTAGTTTTGGAGCCGATAATTAGAATTTCAGTTTTGTTCTCGTTTAGTTTCAGGAAGTTCTTACTCATCCATTTATTTATTGCCAGTAAGCAGTCTGTAATGGAGCTAATCGCTGCATCATTTGGTTCAGCAGATATGTACAGTTGTGTATCATCCGCATAGCTATGGAAATCTACATTATGTTCTCTGATGATATCACCCAGCGGTAACATGTAAAGGGAGAAGAGTAAAGGACCTAAGCAACTCCCTTGTGCAACTCCATAGTTGTTGTCGTATATATCAGACATGTGATCTCCTAGTTTAACATAGAATTTCCTCCCTCTGATGTATGTTTTAAACCAGCCCAGCACATGGTCTGAGAAACCGACATGGTTTTCAAGACGATCGATTAGAATATCGTGATCGATTGTATCAAATGCTGCACTGAGATCTAATAGGATAAGGATGGAGATCTTATTCTCATCAGAGTTTAGTCTGAGGTCACTGATTATTTTGGTGAGGGCAGTTTCAGTGCTATGATATTTTCTGAATCCTGACTGAAATTCTTCTAAGATGTTGTTTTCGTCAAGAAAGGAATTTATTTGAACTGAAACTATCTTTTCAAGTACTTTACTAATGAATGGTAGGTTGGATATTGGACGATAATTTGCCATTTCATTACTATCCAAGTTAGGTTTTTTTTAGTAATGGCTTTACAACTGCTGTTTTAAAGGCATCCGGGAAAATACCAGTCCTAAGGGAAGTGTTTATGATATCTAGCACAGGGCTTGAAACACTATTATGATAGTGATTGATTGATGTCACTTCAATCAATCAATAAAATCCTTTATTTAACCAGATAAACATCATTGAGATTAAAATGTCTTTATACACTGCCAGACGTTTGATTTCCCCATCAGTTTGAATCATCATCATCAACCTTTATTTATTCTCTACATTTTCAATGTAGTCGAGACTTTCCAGACATTTCAATGCACACATTTCTACAATATAACAATAAATATTAATAGCTATCTACATAGTACTCTCAGTCCAGAGTGCACCACAGCAATTAGTAAAAAAAAAAAAACTTTAAGAAAAATAAATGAACATGGGCATAAAATCAGCACACAAATTGACTAAATAAAAATTTGCATAAGATTCATACATAAGAATAGGTATAAAAGACAATAAAAGTAGTGTAATGTAGACGTGCAGATTTAAGAATAGGCATAACATATATAATGTCGCTCGAAGGCATGTGAACCCCCCCCCCCCCAGAACACCTCACACATCAATCCCCACCACATCCCCATCCAAGACACACACCCCGATAAAGCACGCCATGACCGAAGGAGAACACAAACAGCCCGCATGTGGTAACCTGATCTCACCTCAATTATACAATGGCATGCAAATTTCTCGATTCCGATTGGCTGAAACAGTCAAGTTAGATGTGGTTATTTCTTATAACACACGCTCGTGATCCCAGAACCCGCCCACAACCGAATTACAATCACTCCGCCAGTTCGACTTTCTCATAGGAAAAACCAAGATGGCGGACAATAATCTTTACGAATGGATGTGTTGAAAGCGTCATAACGACTCATTCAAAAACTATTCTGTCACGGCGAATGTGTTAGTTTCTTACACAATGTCGGATTATGTAATTGGTGAGTCATGAGTAATTGTGGAACAAAATATAAATCGCGGGAAGTCTGTTGTTAGATGCCATTCGTCAAAAGGACATGTATTTCACTGTTAATACAATTTTCAAGCAATCAATCAATCAAACCAATAACACACGCTCACGCGGAGGTGCGCTGTTGTAAGTGAGCGTGTCCGCCTTGTTTCAAACTGGTTAGGCTTAGGCCCTTTCAAAGTCGGTTATGCTTAGAGTTTATCTTTAGAGCAGGACGATAGACCACCAGCCCTGATTCCAAACTCTAAGCATAACCAACTTCGAAAGAGGGCCTAAGCCTAACCAGTTTGAAACAAGGTGGACATTAATACAATTTTCAATCAATCAAGTCATCCTGTATCTCTCAATGTCTCTGAAAATATTGTTATTTTTTGTTGTTTTTTTTGTTTCTGTTTTCCTGATGTGTTTGTCTACATATGTAGGGACCTCAAGCACTTGATCCTACACATTTACCATAGGCGTATATAGGCACCCACATATAGTTGTTGTTATTGTTGCTGTTATTACTGTCCTGTAATTGTCTCGGTATTGTCATTTGTGTATGTTTTGAATAATGGAAAATCTAAATAAAATATTCAAAAAACTGCCAAGGCTGTGTCAGGATGTTGAATAACTCAGTCTTTGACTGATGTACTATTAGCTGAAGGCATGCCACATCTAACAGATGTGTGGTATGGTATGACTACTACGATACTGTCTTTACACCTGTATCACTGTACATGTACTACAACTCTGTACATACATGTGATTAGCACTACACTCAATAGAACTAATTTGTATAATCTCATTAGACCTAGTAGTTTTGCTATTTGTATTGTTTTGTTGTACACACTTTGTATAGATAGCGATCTGGCCAAGCAAGGCAGCAGAAAGTTTCAACATAAAAAAGAACATCACAATAAAATACAGATAAAACATTCTCAGCAAGATCCAATTTCAGGCAAGTTATCAAACAGGCAAGTTATCAAACACAGTTGCACTGTCCGAGGGAACTGAATTTGTAGGTTTTTAAGATGGCTTTGAATTCTCCGAGGGTGACCAGTCCTGGCAAATTTAGGTCCTCCTGTATCTTGTTCCAGGATGAAGGAGAAGCATATTTAAAAGCCTTTTTTCCCAATTCAGTTCTCATATAGGGAACATCCAGTTTCAGAGCATCTTGGGAAAGAAGGGCATACTTGTATTGCTTAGTGCACAGAAGCACGCTTAGGTACGAGGGAACCAGCTTAAGCAGAGCTTCGTACACAAGAGAGAGCCATCGAGAAAATCGCCTTACTAATAGAGATGGGTAACTTGCAATGGCATATAGGGTGCAATGGTGCACTCGATTGCCACATCTCGTGACAAAGCATAAGGCAGAATAGTACACAGTATCCAGCTTTCTTTTCCAGCATTTAATTTTTTATTTGCACCTCAAACAAGTAATTTATAGGCCTTTTGCGCATGGAGATACACACAGAGATGCTCTAACACCTGGGTCAGGTGCTCAGCTGCCATGCTAGCTGTTTTAGCAGACATAGATGGTATCGTCATTGTATGTCTCTCTTTTGTAATTAGTGTTGTTTTGTCTGTCACTGTTTTTTTGCCTAGGTTACGTCTCTAAACTGTTGTATTGCCCCGAGCTGCATCCCGACATCCCTGTAGAAACAAATCATTATATTTAAAAATACAAAATCTGACTTGTCAGTCAAACTAACATACATGTCATAATCACTAACACCGGTTCCTGACAGGCAGCAAGCGAGCGAACTGGAGACGAAATCGCACACGACACTGTCCTGATATGACACAGCGCGTGTCCGAGTGTGTGTTACCTGGATTCTCGACAAATAAAAAGTGGTTAGGGGCGGGACTCGGCCGCGTAATCGCTCAACTAGAGACACAGCGAGCGAATATTTGAGGGGTGAACGACATCGCTGCTCAGTTCACTGTCGCTCGCGGCAGGTCAGGATAGTCTGATTGAAACGAATACATTTTAATCACTTTTTCTCGCTCGCTCGCGTCGCTCTATGTCAGGAAGGGGTGTAAGGAGTTGTATCCCCGTCTCTCAAAACACTGTTACTGAAAGAGTACAGTATCATACCACTACTTGCACTTTGTCGATCTTGCAGCTGCTGGGCATGTGAGGCCTGCTGCTGGAGCTGGTGGTACTGTACAATATCAAATCCTGGCATCTCGGCTGAAACACAGTAGGAAATACACAAAGTTATTAGCAAATGACGCTATTGTAATCCCCCATGTGAGAAAATGTTTGATTTCCATTCAGCTGATTTCACGTGCACTGCCAAATACTACTTTAATAAAAATATCAAAGACAATGCGAGACAATACAGATATTTTAAACATGCCAGAATATTATGTTATGAGATTGCTTGATAACTCACCATTATGTTGAGTTAGCGATTGCCGGTAGTTGCTAGTGTCGTAAATTAATTGAATAAAAAATGTACGGTACAGTAAGGTTAGGGTTTTAAGGAGACACATGGTCACAGCTTTAAAGAGGAAGGACGCTCAAGTCAAAGCAAACAGCAAGGAATGCATTTTGGTTAATGGTTAAGATGACTGTGTCCCCACACCCCCCCTGGCGAGGTCAGTAACGCCATAAAAACCTACCCCTCCGACACCAAGAAGGAGGGGTTGGTGTAATTTTAGGGTAAAAACAGACTAAACCATGGTTATTCTCCTCCGGTGACAGTTAAGTCTTCTGCCAGGAAGACAGATAAGATGTTTACTCAGTCACACACCACAGAAAAACGGTGACTCAGTAAAACCAAAAGACAGTTGCCTAAATCAAGAGAAGGCCAGGAGGAAATAACTTAGCAGCTGGTCTAAAACAGTTTAATGACTTACAAATGCAGAAAGTTAAGACTCTAAAATAAGCAAGTTATTAAGCAACAGATAACTATAGGAGACAAATTAAGAAAAAAGCAAGCACTATGATACTAAGAAATAGACGGATTGACCACTGAGAAGTGGAATAACCAGACTCACTGCTAAAAGAAAAGCAACACATAGGTTTCTCTCCAGGTGGAGACTAAGAGAGGGAAATTGGATCAAATGCTGAAATACCCACTAAAGAACATTAATAAAATAGGAGAAACATATCATTGTCAAAGAAATAAGATTCTAGTTAATTTAGGACTAATAGTTAAGACCATTACCAGCGGGAGACCAAGTTAAACAAACTAGGGTTTAGAACTTAAACTAAGACAAAGTAAGATTAAAACAACTATTACCTTTTCTCCTGATACATTAATTAACTATGGAGTGTATGCAACAAACATTGTACAACATGTCTCCACTAAACACTGTGACCTCAATTGTCTAATTCTGAATTATACTATATCATGTTATAGGATATTATCTAGTCTAACACAGTCTCTGGAAGGTAATAGTAAAAAGCCTGTAGTAAAATAGAGTGAATATTTTATTGTTCATTTAGAAAGAAAATGCTAATACTATGAATTGAAAAGTGGGGACCCTAATGTAAACTTATCCAAAAAGGTGATTGCTAATTTAGATCCCGTTGGTAAGAGTTGTGTGTGTATTATACTATGCTATACTCATTCTGCAAAAACTATTAGCAAAGTATTCATTTATCAAAGAATAAACTGTTTAGTCCGTTTTCATTAGAAAGAAGAAAAACGTTTGAAATAAGTCATGTCATTTCCTTATTTGGTTAGAGACTGCAGTTCTTTCATGGCAAGCCAATGAAAATAGGGATCGGAATCTCTGGTCTGTGACATCACAGGGCAAGGATTCGACGACTGGGGGAGGGGTTTTGAGTCCTATATATCTACCACAGGTTCGAGACATGAAAAACACACCCACGGAGACCAGCAGCAGACGACTTCAAGCCACGGAGAAACCACCTTGAGACCCTCAATCATCTACGCTGAAGACGTGCTGCCGATGCTGTTATAGAATAGAAAAGTTAACGAGAACTTTAAGCTGTTTTTGGATCTTCCAATAAACGACAGCCGACTGTCATTGTACCTTAGCGCCTGGCTCCGACTCCAAATCATTTATAAGACAATTGAACAGAACGTGTGAGTACAACAGCAGAGATACTATAGAGATCCACTATACGATCCTAAAACTTTAGTAGATAGATTCATTGAAAATACACGTCAATCTGGAGCCGTTTTCCTGGGCTGAAAAATCCAATTCTACCATCCTTCGAAGATCAAGATCTCTCAGTAGCAGAGCAACGACGTCTTCAACATACAAGATCTCTCAGTAGCAGAGCAACGACGTCTTCAACGACATCTGGCTGTTTACACTCTACGGACGTCCAACGCGCCAGCGGAGAGTAACGGTAAGTTGCAGCAGGGGAGATGGATTTAGAAGGGTGGAATTTGGACAGCTGTGAATCGAGGGTTGAAACGGAGCGGCTAATAACATCAAAACGGCCGGGATTTGGTTCCAATTCTCACAAGATTGGACTGGTATCGGCCGTTGTGATGTGAATTAAGCGCTTGAAGAGGGAGGAGAGGACGCGGTCAGTTGAAACGAACGCAATCATAAATGTAATAGACTAGATTGTGTTCGTTCGGCCGCGTCGTCAAAGAGGTAGTTGCTTTTTCCGTGCTATCATTCACGAACTTCACTCTTAGAATCGGCACGCATGTACGGACGAGTTTAAAAAGACGTTTTGAGACGGATCTGATATATGGTGGCCCGACGTAATCTGCTTATAGAATTCGCCAATTTGTACGAATTCATAGGAAGGCATTTGGTCGATTGAGGGAGAGACGTATAGTCTCCTCAACGATGCTTGAATGTCAAAGATAGAGAGGTTGAGAAGAGGGTTGGTGGGGGTAAAAAGTAAGCCTTGGGATAAAGCACTTGTGGAAACTGCGCTTATAATAGAATTAAAAGAAAGGCACTTAGAAGCGTTATGAGTTAGTATATAAAGCACTGTTTAGTAGCGGGGCTAATAAAGACCTGTGTAGAAATGTATAAAAATATGGGTAAGGGATGTAAATTGAGATATGCATTAATTCGGTGTGATAGGAGGCTGAGCGCCAGCTTAACATTAGCGTCGCGAGGTGCGGCGGAGACCGTGATGAAGTTGCCGTTGGAACCCGTGAGCTAATGTTATACTGGGACAGGCTGGATACATGCTAAAGCTAGGCTACAAGCTAACGGGCGAGGCTACGTACTGTATTGGGCTGCCCGGGGCTAAAGATTATTATGATGCTGGATGAGGTATGTGGGTGATTGTGGCGTTGTATGAATGAAATGAGGATGAGTTGATTTAGAAGGTTAGGAAAGAATGAAAGTAACAAATAATTTTGTAAACAAATGAAGTCCCGTGACGAAGCGTCGCGGTATGCTAGTCTGGTGGTCAACGAGATCTCAGAAATGGCGGACGTGACGTAGTTTCGGGGATGACGTCTGCAGGAAGCCGGCCTGCAAGACGAACTACAATTCGGTGCAGGGGATTCTGGGTGTTGGGGTTAAAATTGAGAGGGCACGTGGGCTGGCGTGCTACGTAATGATGCACGTATTGTTAGAAGGTTGGGGGCGCCTCCTGCAGGATGTTTGGGGGTACTGTGGTGCAATAGGGGTGATGTGCGAAAAAATGCAGCAGGGGGCGA
Organism: Notolepis coatsorum; assembly: GCF_963971535.1. NCBI lineage: Eukaryota > Metazoa > Chordata > Actinopteri > Aulopiformes > Paralepididae > Notolepis > Notolepis coatsorum. The sequence goes on from NC_140172.1 coordinate 4,653,772, forward strand.
TGTTGTCTTAGAAATTATTATAGCCTCTGTTGTGCCACGGTCCCCTTGTGTGTGCTGTGCGGGGTGCTTTCAAATCTCCCTCATCTCCCTCCCTCCCTCCCTCCCTCCTTCTCTCTCCCCCCCCCCTCCCTCCCTCCCTCCTCCCTCCCTCTCCTCTCCTCTCCTCTCCTCTCCTCTCCTTTCCCTCCCTCCCTTCCTTCCCTCCCTCCCTCCCTTCCTTTCCTCTCCTCCCTCCCTCCCTCCCTCCTTCCCTCTTCTCCCTCCCTCCCTCCCCCCCCCCTTCCCCCCCCCCTTCCCTCCCTCCTTCCCTCTCCCCCCCCCTCCCTCCCTCCTCCCTCCCTCTCCTCTCCTCTCCTCTCCCTCCCTCCCTCCCTCCCTCCTCCCTCCCTTCTTCTCCCTTCCTCCTTTCCTTTCCCTCCCTGTCTCCCTCACTTCTCTCCCTCCCTCCGTCTCTCTCCCTTCCAATCTCCCTCACTTCTCTTTCCCTCCCTATGTGGTACAGTCACAGCAGCAGAGGTTTAGTGTGAACCCCCCTCCCCTCCATCCTCTCCTCCCCGATCCCTCCCTCCTTCCCTCTCCCCCCCTCTCCTCTCCCTCCCCCCTCTCTCCTTTCCTCTCCCCTCCCTCCTTTCCTCCCTCCCTCCCTTCCTCCCTCCCTCTCCCTTGAACCCCCCTCCCCTCCCTCCTAGGAGTACCCCCCTCCCTACTCCTTCCTCCCTTCCCCCCTCCTCCCTCCCTCCTTCCCTCTCCTCCCTCCCTCTCCCCCCTCTCCCTCCCACTCCTTTCCTCTCCCTCCCTCTCCCTTCCTCTCCTCTCCTCCCTCCCTCCCTTCCTCCCTCCCTTTCCCTTCTTTCCCCAGGAGTACCCCCCCCTACAGTGATGCACCCTTCCCCCCCTTTCCCTAGATGCCTCCCTCCCCTCCCTTCCTAGTGTATCGTTCCCTCATTTCCGTTTATGCTATGGTATATGCCCCCCGCCCCGCTGTAGGATTGAGATATCAGTTCTCTCCGCCAGAGGGGTGAGACCCCGTGCGGAAATGGTGCGCTTTTTGCCCCCCCGTCCCCCCCCCCCCCGTCCCTTCCTTATCTCTGGGTCCCTTTTGGGGGGATCCGGTCTGGGTTCTGTGACGCTGTAGGCAGGGTCTAGGGTGCTAACAGGGTTGGGTGTTGAATGTGGGGATTAATTGAGCAATTGAGGTTGTCTAATGCTTGACTGATCTGACTATTGAAAGATGGTGAAAGGCCAGACGGTGGAACGGCGGCCTGCACCACAGGGCTGGTTCGCACGGACAATCGCAAGAATGAGGGGAACCAGTGCGCCATCTGCATCATCACAGATGACTCGGGGTGCCCTGGTCAGGTCAAAAAGACTTATGAGGGAACTTCAGGAGGTCAGACGTCTGGGTGGCAGTTTTATTACAGCAGAATTGGTTGGGGATGATCTGTTTAGCTGGGAGATTAGGTTGTTTCAGTTGGATGTGGACTCCTTGTTGTGGCAGGATATGAAGGAGGCTAAGACGGAGTTTATATTGTTGGGTGTCTCTTTTCCACAGGATTTTCCGTTCTCTCCGCCTTTTATGAGGGTACTCTCCCCGAAATTAGAACATGGTTATGTGAGCAAGGGTGGGGTCATATGTATGGAATTGTTGACACCAAGTGGTTGGTCTAGCGCTTATACCATGGAGGCTGTCGTGAGGCAATTTGCGACTAGTCTAGTGATGGGTCAGAGTCGCATGGTTAAGGGGGGAGAGGGAGCAGGAGGGGCGTCTTTGAGTCAGAAAGAGGCAGAGGCAGCCTTTAAAACACTGGTGGAGACCCATGATAGGTTTGGCTGGCGATCTCCACCAAAGTCGGAAGGTTAGGAGGCACCGCCGACCGCCAGTTAGACATAGGTAGTGTTGTGGTATGTGGTGGTATTGTTGTTTCGGCCCCCCCTCTCGTCAGATATTTCTTCCCCCTCCCCTCCTGTCCTAGCTCCTTTCCGAGGTGCGTCACTCCCTCCCTAGTGGTGTACTCCCTCACGGGACGTTCCCTCCCTTCCGGTCTAGCATAAACGTGCTCTGGTCTAGACCGGGTCTCCTCTCCTCTGGGGGAATTGGGTGTGCTCCCTCCCTCCCGGGCCTTTCCCAGTGTGTGTCCCCATCCCCGGCCCGGGGGCGCCTTCCCACCCCCCCCTCTTCCACTCTCCTATTAGGGATATATTGGAGGGTTGGTTAGGGGGAAAAGTAGGAAGGGGTTATATGTTGTATAGTGAACAGTTTGTAATAAGGGATGTTGTTGGTTGTTGTCTGTGGGGCGTTGCAGGGAGAGTGGGGAGACGCGCAGCAGGAGGAGGGAAGCAGAGATAACGCAGAGGAGTGCAGGCCGGTCCAAGGATGTTTGGTTTGTCTAGGCGTGCGGAGTGCGTGTTGGTTTTGGGCGCTCTGGTAACGGGTTGTTGTGGCGGGAGTTTTGTTTTATTTTTGGCCCCAGGCACCCGAACTTATAAATATAGACGTGGACAGGTGAGAATTGCGTGAGCCTCACACGAATATGTTTATAAAAATAGCAAGGGAGGTGGCGAAAAGTGCAAATAAAACTGATTGTTATGTGTGTGGCCTAGCGCCAGAGTCGTCTGCAGCCGGTTTGCCGTTGATGGCCCACCCAGTCACTGAGTGTCATAACTCTGTGCTGAGGGGTTTTAATCTACCTTTCCTATGTAAGGGTGTGAGTGAGGAGAGGCAAGAGGGGTATCATAAGGCAAAGGGTTTGTTAGGGGCAGTGGCGGAGCAGGCTGTGTTGGATGTTACGCCTATTCCAGTGGCAGTTAGGCCAGAAGAGTTTACGAGGTGTGAGGACGGCGAAAATGGTAAATATATGGGCACGCTGGGAAATTGTGTAGGAGGGGTGAGCCTGGGGGCTGCGAAGGTGGCGGCACGGGCACCCCCAGGTACGTATTGGATTTGTGGGGACAATGCGTATGCGGCGTTACCGGCGGGTTGGAAAGGAAGGTGTGCGTTGGGATATCTGGTACCGGCGATGAGGATAACTGATGTTTTGCCGACGCACCCTAGGGCTAGGAAGGCGCGAGCTGTGAGTGCGGATCATTTTTTTAGGGTGGCACTTCCTGCGTATGGGACATATGCTAATTGGCAGGAGATTGATCACTTGGCTGCATTGTTTGAAGAGATGACGATCACAACAACTAAGGGGTTTAGCCTAGAGAATGAGGAGATGCGGTCGTTGAGATTAATGGAGATGCAGACAAGGGCGGCTATGGATTTTTTGTTGTCAGCTTCAGGGGGTACGTGTGCGTTGATTGGTCAGGAATGCTGTACATATGTGCCCGCAAATGATGAGATAGGGATGCCAGATGTGATAGAACATTTGAAGAACATTACGAGGGATCTCCATGAGACTCGGGAGACATCGTGGGAAGATTGGGGTCAGGAGCAGATGGGGTATATAGGTTGGGTGATAGTTAAGTACGTTCTCTATGCAGTAGTGATATTTGTGATATTGGTCGTGTGTGTGTCGGTGATTAGAGCATGCTTTGGGTATCTGATTAGGACTCTCTGCGCAGCCGGTCCGGCGGTGGAGAAGTCACTCCGCTCGGCTGCACCTGTTATGACTAGGATAATGGCGGTAGAGGAGGATGACGAAGGGGGCCGAGCGGGGGTGGGCGTTCCGTTGGTGCAAAGGTACCATGAGTACGCCCTGTCTGTCGTTTTTTGATCTGGGCTGCTGGACAGTCTGGGTCAAGGGGTGAGGGATGGGGTGTGCAGGGGGTATGATATTGGGGGACGTGCCTGGGGATATTGTAAAGGAAATGTTGTTTTTGTGAATGAGTTTTGTTTCCATAAGTAGGTACAAGGAGGAGGACTGTGTTGAGTTGTTAGGTCCCTGGGGTCTGGTGCTGAGTCTGTACGGTTATGCATGATCGTTTAGCAGGGCACTGGGCTTCCTGGGGTAAGTGACAAGAAGGGGTGCCTGGGCGTTAACTACCTTGTACCTGTGGTGAGGTTATCCTGTCCTCTGTGGGGAGTCTGTAATGGACGCTTCGGAAAACAGAGGGTGGGGCCTTGCGGCGTGGAGGGAGTGATGTCGGAAGGTGCGTAAAAACAAAGTTAGTGGACACGTGTCTGAGGAGGACAAATGTCCACTGGGGGGAAGTAGTATTGAAAAATGGAAACAAGATGATTGAATGAAATGTAATAAGGGCTGAGACACTAATCAAAAACTTTGTGATTTTCGAGGTGAAACAGAACATTGGAGCGGGAGAACGGGGAAAACATCGGAAAGCGGATATTCAACGAAGGAGGAGTCAACATAGAAGCGGAAATAAGGGAGTAGACACCGGAAACGCAAACACCACTGTCAATCACAACATCTCTCAGAAATTTGAAAAAATTGTATGAATTAAGTAAATGATTATTCATACTGTTGATAACCAATCTCTCAAAAATTAGATGTGGTATGAATATTAGATAGAAGATATATTCATACTGGAAAAACGGAGTAAAGTGAAATTCCAGTTGAAAAATTAAAAAGAACTGTTGTATTTTGTGCTCTATTTTTTCAGCAGTTCTGCCAGGCAACAAGGGCACCGCAAGTCAGGTAAGACTACAGATCACCAGTGAAAAGGGAAAGGAGAGAATAGACAGGGCTACAGGTACCGTTAGCGGTTGTTCGAGTAGGAGATAGTCACACAAGCATAGACACCTACACTTAGACAGGGAATACAAAGATCACTCTTGCCTGCTGCCATTTTTAAAAAATAAAATAAAATAGGACACAGAAAGAGGAATTAAAAACCTCTAGTACATGAGAAGAAGAAACGCATATAGAAAAATGACAACGGAGGCGAGTAAAGATGTGAGTACACCAATTGGTTGGATGGAGGATACCCCGATACAAGTGCTTGCTAAAAATAATCCTTACACAGAGGACAATCCTTACTATGTGGAAAGACTTATTGAATTATCAGAGAAATGGAATAAAAGATGGCCACACATCACCAAACCCTGGCCTATTGAGGGCTCTTTTGATTTAGAAATAATATCAGATCTGCATGCTCTAATTAGGACATATAGAACGGGAGAGGAAAAAGTGGGAAAGCTGACAAAGAGAGGGAAAAAAACGCATGTTAGAAATGGACACCTTATCAAAATTCGCTCGGGAAGCTGAGAGAAGGAAGAGTATGGTTGAGGACAGTTCGACTGTCAATAAGGAGGCCCTGCCGACAGAGGAGCTAGCTCCCATTCTGATCACTCCCCTGGCCCCTAAAAGGACAATAGTCATCTCCCAAAAAGCACCTGAGGTAATTATAGCACCTCCACCTTATGCCAGCAGGAATAGGGAACCAATCTACCCTATCCTGCCTATAATAGACATGGATAGCCAATACGAGATAACCAATAATAGCGGCCGTAGAACAGAGATGGGACGGGCAGTGACAACAATCACCCTAACACCTGAAGTAGACGAAACGGACCAGGAGAGAAGAAGGGAGCGAGACGTTCAGTCCCACAGTATTCCTTATCCCAGGGCGGAGGAGAGATATCGAGACGAAAAGAGACACCGATGCAAACATGTACCGCTCAATGCCACACAGAAAGAAATTCTCTGGGCGGAAGGAGAGGGACGCCGAAGCGACGACATCAGGGCTTGGGATGACCAAATAGAAAGTATATACGATAGAGATCTCAGCCCCAGAAGAGACTATCCCCGGGAGAGGTCAAGACAAGCTCCCAGCTATCGCCGGTCCACTTCCCCCGAAACCCGCGACTACTGGGAAGACACAGAGGACGAGGACCAGACATGGGAGCCCCAGAACAAGTACCAGGAGAAAGACAGAGAACGAGAGGAAGAGGAGAGAAGGGAGAGACCCATCAAAGGAGTGACGCCGAAGAGGTTACCTGCTCCAAAATTCACTACACCACTCTCCGTGCCCGCACCTTCCCTCGAAGAAAGCAACCGGCGGATGAAACTGACGGCTACCATGGAGGAATTAAAGCGACGACATCATGGGATGAGTAAGGAAAACCGAGAGATGGAAGCACAGATACAGGCCTACCAAGAGGCAAAAGACACTGATTCCGAGGGATACCGAGCAATCGCCGAACGCTGGAGAAGGGGCACCGACGCACGAACAGCATTGGAAGAACAAATGAGAGAAGCAAAGGATGAAATCAAAGCGTTGAAAAGGTCGGAAGAAAAAAGAGTGACCAGATCCAGTACCGGAGAGCCTACGGTCAACATACAACCCTTGATGATAAGACATCAGGGATTGGAGTACCAGCCATGGAATGCTTCAGACATGTCCCAAATATCGGAGAAGTTGCCCTCCCTCCAGAATGGGGCTTTTCCATGGATTGCCAAGCTGGAGGAAATAATGGTAGGCCAACAGCTGGCTATCGGCGATGTCAAGCGACTACTCTCTCACAAAATAGGAGTCGCTGGCATGGAAGAACTACTAACCAAGGCTGCCTTGGTGCGGTATGTGGTGTCTGGAGCCCACGACCAGGACCTCTTCGCCGCTCACCGAGGAGCACTGTGGCGGGTCCTGCGGGAGACCTATCACACCCTGATGCATCCAGATAAGATCCACATTGGTGCGTTGGGACCTGATACCCCCCCCAGAGAGTATGTGGCACAAGCCTACGCCACCTGGAGAGACATGACCGGCCAAGACCCTGCACAAAATCCAATGGGAGAGGCGATGCTAAGAGAGAAAATACAGAAGGGCCTCTCCAATGAGGTGAGACAGAAACTGAACGAAGTGGTGTGCCTGGGAAGCCTTCCGTTAAATGCATACCTGGAGAACGTGAGCCATCAAGTGGAGCTGCACAGGAAGAAGGAACAACAGGCCAAAGACAAAGAAACGGCAAGTCAGCGAAAGCTCATGTACCAACAGCCGGTCGAGGCAGTCAAGATGGTAGAGTACCTCCAAGCCCTGGTACAAGCCACACCACCCAGAGCCGAGACGGGGAATAGTGGACAACTGAACAACCAGGAAACAGCACAGCCCACCAAACAGGAAGCACCGGCACCCACTCAACAACCAAATCAGAGGGGATCAAACGGGCAGTCACGACGAGGAAATGGACAGCAAAGAAGTGGACCCCTGGAATGGCCAGCGTCAGCGGAGTGTTGGCATTGTGGAGAAATCGGACATTTCGCCCGGAACTGTGAAAAAGGATGGCGAAGCTAAGGACCCAGCAGCAGGGGTCGAGGAAATAACAGAGGAGGTGGTCGAAGAGGTTATGGCCGATCCCAGGAGCAGTGGTACGGACCCAACCAATACCAGAACCAAGACCAGATGCAAGACCAGAACCAGCAACAGAACAGGGGCCCAGTGAATCCGTCCAGAGGGCCGGAACAGGAGTTCTGACGAGGCCCAGAGAGTTCAATGGGGGGGTGCCAGCTGTCATTGTCACACTTAAGGGAGGAACCGATAGTGCACGTAGCGGTGAATAATAAATCTGTCAGGATGATGGCAGACACCGGGGCGGCGTACACTGTGGTCCAACCTAAAGATGCGACACACCTGCCCATGTCCAGTCGATATGTACGGACCATTGGATTTGAAGGGATAAAGAAGCTGATTCCAGTGACAGAGCCTGTCACCCTGAAGTACAGAGGCAAAGAGGCGACGGTTTCCATCTTGGTCTCCGACACCGCACCCATTGGCTTACTGGGCAGAGACGGCCTTGGTATGTTGGGGATGAACATTCTATGCACGCCGGATGGTTGTGTGATCGACGTCCCAGAAGACCAATACTACGAAATGATGCAAAGAACAGACCCCCGACCCCCGGAAGTATACTGGTTGGGGAACCTAAGCCAGGAGTTGCTCGGACCAGCGTTGGAATGGGAGACCTTCATCACCGCCAATATGCCATCGGCGAGGAACCCAGAGACACCATACCACTGCACTCTACAATACTATAAAGATGCGGATGAAAGACAAGCCGAGGAGTGGATGAGAAATCAACCAGAGGAGGTGCAGCTCAACGCCACCAGCATAGTGATGGGTCCCCAAGGAGCAGCAATACGGCTTGCACGAAGCAACTATCTACAAAAGGAACACGAGATCACAGACAGCGTTCCCCACGTGACGCTAAAAGTGA
>NC_140172.1:4666881-4947836 GCF_963971535.1 Notolepis coatsorum
GGTTTGGGAGCCTGTCGGAGCCAGGGGGGTTCAGGACGCTGAGGATGAGGGCCCTGCAGTCGTGGCTGTCCCTCACCACAGGGTTGTTCTGGACGTTGCTCCTGAAGTAGTCAGGCCTCATCAAGCCCATGCGAACCTGGGAAGAGACAAGCAGACAGCGGGTACAACTTAGACATCGTTTGTAGAGGGTTTCTGTTGCTAGGGAACCGTTTGGACCCAAATGTTTGACAACCACTGTACTAGGGAACCTAGTGTTGTTTTAATGTAATGCACAGTAATACAATTAGTTTATTTATTTTTTATAAATGTTTTTCTTTTCTTTTCTTTTCATACATAAAACAGAACATAACAGTACAATAATAATAATAATAATAATAATAATAATAATAATAATAATAATAATAATAATAATAATAATAATAATAATAATAATAATAATAAAGAGACAAACTATGGCAAAACAAAAAACAGAACAAAACAGAACAAAAATAATACATGACAAAATAAAATAACAGCGACAGAATTAGAGGTCAAAAGCAAGATTGAAAAGGTGGGTTTTGAGGGCTGATTTAAATGATGTCAGGGTGTTTGCATCACGGATATGGCTGGGGAGGGCATTCCAGAGGGAGGGGGCAGCAGCAGCAAAGGCCCTGTCGCCCCAGGTCCGGAGCCTGGTCGTGGGAGGTGTTAGGAGGTTGGCATCTGCAGACCTAAGGCGACGGGTCTTAATACCAATAATAACAATGACAACAGCGACGACAACAATAATAACAGTAACATGAATCATAATGACCTTGACAAGAGACAGACAAACAAGAAAAAGTAAAATAATAAAAAAAAAAAATTAAATAAATGTGGCTCAGGCACTAGCAACCATGTTTGCGTATCCGTAATACAATTAGTTACCTTGGGCAGCAGCAAAGGGATGTGTGTTTTACGCTCCTCACGGGAGTGGTCGATCCAACGGAGGACGGCCTCGAACACCGTCTCCTCGCTCTTCACGTTCAGGTCATCCCTCTCGATGATGTCCACCAGTTGCTGCGGGGACAGCTCCACAAACTCCTGTGAGACGTGCAACATCTCCTCAAAGTGGCACACGATGAAGAGATGGGCCTTGCGCCTCAGGTCAGGGCAGTTGTAGATGTCCACGAACCTCCAGATGCCGACACAGTTTTCCAGAGACAGCTGGCCTTCTAGGAAGCCAGAGCACGCTCCTACTATGCCAGTGACGAGAAGCTGGTCTGCAGCCATCAGAAGCTCTTCCACGTTCTCTGCTGTCACCAGCACAAAGCGTGTGTAGGAGTACTCTATGATGAGCTGCATCATACCCGGGGACACCCCAGGGATAGTGTAGACTGCTTTCTCTGAGTCGCTCCAGCGAGTGAAGAGGGCTCTGTGGGACGCAGAGTATAGAGATATCTGATGAGTAAACAGTAAGCAACATGCTGTCCTGTGTAGTAATATGTTTTCACTGTAGAAGTATAGGGTCTTAGCACAGTAGAAGTATAGTATATTTTACAGTAGAAGTACAGTATAGTATCTGTTTACAGTAGAAGTACAGTATAGTATATGTTTACAGTAGAAGTACAGTATAGTATATGTTTACAGTATAAGTGCAGTATAGTATATTTGTACAGTAGAAGTACAGTATAGTATATTTTACAGTAGAAGTACAGTATAGTATATGTTTACAGTAGAAGTATAGTATATTATCAGTTTACAGTAGAAGTACAGTATATGATATGTTTACAGTATAAGTACAGTATAATATCTGTTTACAGTAGAAGTACAGTATAGTATATGTTTACAGTAGAAGTGCAGTATAGTATATTTGTACAGTAGAAGTACAGTATAGTATCTGTTTACAGTATAAGTGCAGTATAGTATATTTTACAGTAGAAGTACAGTATAGTATCTGTTTACAGTAAAATTACATTATAGGATCTGTTTACATTAGAAGTGCAGTATAGTATCTGTTTACAGTATAAGTACAGTATAGTGTCTGTTTACAGTAGAAGTACAGTATATTATCTTGTTACAGTATAGGTACAGTATAGTATATGTTTTACAGTAGAAGTACAGTATAGTATATTTTTTACAGTAGACGTACTGTATAGTATATGTTTACAGTAGAAGTACTGTATAGTATCTGTTTACAGTAAAAGTACAGTATGGTATCTGTTTACTAACCAAGCTAACCTGAACCAAGCTAACCTAAACCAAGCTAAGCTGAAGCAAGCTAACCTGAACCAAGCTAACCTGAACCAAGCTAAACTTACCTGAAATAGTCGCTGCAGTCACACAGGAGGGCCTTGTGGGCATTCAACTCAGTGCTGTTGACTTTAATAACCACATCACAGAACCTTCCCTGCAGACGCAGCTCATTAAGGATTGTACAGGACATTGTTTCCTTTTCCATGTGGCGATTTTAAATTGTATCTACAGAATATATTCAAGCTTACAGACAAATAGCCGGAAACAACAAGTGAGATCTTCACTTGTCTTCTGAGATCTGAGATATTCTTCTTCTTCTTCTTCTTATTTGAATTTCCGGCAGAGTAGACGCATCGTGGCGTATTACTGCCCTCCGCAATTCTTTTTATGGGCTCTTCTTCTTCTCCTTCTTCTCCTTCTTCACCTTCTTTTTCTTCTTCTACTGGACCCCGTCATCAACTACATTGTCCATTGAAGTGCAGCTACTGCTGCTACTTCCTGCCTGATACTGTACACAAATGTTCTAGAATGTTTGATTATGACATCATACTGTGACATCACAAATGTTCTAGAATGTTCTATTATGACATCATACGGTGCCATCACGAATGTTCTAGAACGTTTGATTATGACATCATACTGTGACATCACAAATGTTCTAGAATGTTCTATTATGACATCATACTGTGACATCCAGTGATGGGAATAACAGCATTCGTTTTTTCAGTAACAAGTAATCTACTCTTCCAATCTTAATAACGCTGTTACCGTTACTGCCAAAAAATGCGTTGCGTTACTATGATTGAAGCTGTTTTCTTTTTCAGATCAGACAGATATCTGCGCTGAGAAGCAATACTTTTTTTCCTTGGTTAGTGGGCAGTGCGCGATTGGCTGAGGTTGAGTAAAATGTCATGGTAAGCCAATCAGAGGTAGAGGTGGGCGGGTGTTCGAAAGAATCCAGAGTCTGACACACAGCGACAACACGTGACTCAGTCAACGACAGACCGCGGTTCTGTGTACGTTTTGATAGTTTGTTTGGCGAGCCCAAATAATCCAAAACTAATCCAACAAACAACACAAGCGAGCAGTCAACGACCATGAGCATTTTTTGTTCACTCTTGTGTTAGTTGTGTTGCAGCGCAGGCCACTATAGTAGTGGAGGCTACAGCCTTATCAACAGTGCTGCACTTCCTGGTTTAATAGCACAGTCTTCAGGTGCTCAGAGATATATATATCAGTATGTCATGCATGTCTTAACACTAGAACAGCCATGGAGAAAATGTCACTGATTCCCGCCGGAAGGGGTCAGATGACCCCACAGCTTATATGAGAAATAAACAGTGTAAACTATATAATTATCTCTTAATATAAAAATATGAGGTTTACCACAGGTTTGAGTGACAAAAATAAATAATAATGATAATAATAAATAAAATAATTATTATTTTGTATTTTAAATTTTTTTGATGGAAGAGCCACACATTGACGAGCAAAGAGCCACATGCGGCTCGCGAGCCATGGGTTGGCTACCCCTGCGCTAGACGCTCGCAAAGTGCTGTGACTTTCCACATATATATGTGGAATAACGTTCTAATTACATTTTCCTGAAGTCATTTTGAAATTTAAGAAACCGTGCCAGATAAAACGGGTACTTTTAGGAAAAGTCATTGAGTGACAGAGCTGGAGCTCGACATAGTGACGAGGATACATTTATTGAAAATGCCTCGGGGTCATGTGACCCCTTGTCGGCTGTGCTAGTGTTAAAGGTAGAATATGTAATATCGTCACACACGTGACCCCCAGGCAAAACAGCCCCCCCCCCCCCCACACACACAACTCTAACCCACACAAAATTACAACACCAAGCAGGTCTCTTTCTCCTAGAGGTCGCTGTAAGACAGCATTACTGCATATATTCTATCGTTAACGGTACATCTAACATTATGGGTCGGTATAGTTTTGGGTTCCTTCAAAATAATTGTTTTACAAAAAAGATAACAAAAGAAAAAGGAATCTCTTATTGACTTCAATGTGTCGTCAGCTTGGAAGTTGTTGAAATTGTGGCTCAGAGTACGACGATCCAGATGCTTGGTAGTTGACTCTGTGTTACAGTATTTCAGAAAGGTGGTCTGAGGCCTACTGCACCCCCCAGCCTCCTCTATCATGAGGACCCCCCAGCCTCTTCTATCATGAGGACCCCCCAGCCTCTTCTATCATGAGGACCCCCCAGCCTCCTCTATCATGAGGACCCCCCACCCTCTACTATCATGAGGACCCCCCAGCCTCTTCTATCATGAGGACCCCCCAGCCTCTACTATCATGAGGACCCCCCAGCCTCTTCTATCATGAGGACCCCCCAGCCTCTTCTATCATGAGGACCCCCCAGCCTCTACTATCATGAGGACCCCCCACCCTCTACTATCATGAGGACCCCCCAGCCTCTTCTATCATGAGGACCCCCCAGCCTCTTCTATCATGAGGACCCCCCAGCCTCTTCTATCATGAGGACCCCCCAGCCTCTACTATCATGAGGACCCCCCAGCCTCTTCTATCATGAGGACCCCCCAGCCTCCTCTATCATGAGGACCCCCCAGCCTCTACTATCATGAGGACCCCCCAGCCTCCTCTATCATGAGGACCCCCCAGCCTCTACTATCATGAGGACCCCCCAGCCTCTTCTATCATGAGGACCCCCCAGCCTCTACTATCATGAGGACCCCCCAGCCTCTACTATCATGAGGACCCCCCAGCCTCTACTATCATGAGGACCCCCCAGCCTCTTCTATCATGAGGACCCCCCAGCCTCTACTATCATGAGGACCCCCCAGCCTCCTCTATCATGAGGACCCCCCAGCCTCTTCTATCATGAGGACCCCCCAGCCTCTACTATCATGAGGACCCCCCACCCTCTACTATCATGAGGACCCCCCACCCTCTACTATCATGAGGACTCCCCACCCTCTACTATCATGAGGACCCCCCAGCCTCCTCTATCATGAGGACCCCCCACCCTCTACTATCATGAGGACCCCCCAGCCTCCTCTATCATGAGGACTCCCCACCCTCTACTATCATGAGGACCCCCCAGCCTCCTCTATCATGAGGACTCCCCACCCTCTACTATCATGAGGACCCCCCAGCCTCTACTATCATGAGGACTCCCCACCCTCTACTATCATGAGGACCCCCCACCCTCTACTATCATGAGGACTCCCCACCCTCTACTATCATGAGGACCCCCCAGCCTCCTCTATCATGAGGACCCCCCACCCTCTACTATCATGAGGACCCCCCACCCTCTACTATCATGAGGACTCCCCACCCTCTACTATCATGAGGACCCCCCACCCTCTACTATCATGAGGACTCCCCACCCTCTACTATCATGAGGACCCCCCAGCCTCCTCTATCATGAGGACCCCCCACCCTCTACTATCATGAGGACCCCCCAGCCTCCTCTATCATGAGGACTCCCCACCCTCTACTATCATGAGGACCCCCCAGCCTCTTCTATCATGAGGACCCCCCAGCCTCTACTATCATGAGGACTCCCCACCCTCTACTATCATGAGGACCCCCCAGCCTCTTCTATCATGAGGACCCCCCACCCTCTACTATCATGAGGACCCCCCAGCCTCTTCTATCATGAGGACCCCCCACCCTCTACTATCATGAGGACCCCCCAGCCTCTTCTATCATGAGGACCCCCCAGCCTCTTCTATCATGAGGACCCCCCAGCCTCTACTATCATGAGGACCCCCCAGCCTCTACTATCATGAGGACCCCCCAGCCTCTTCTATCATGAGGACCCCCCCCCCCCAGCCTCTTCTATCATGAGGACCCCCCAGCCTCTTCTATCATGAGGACCCCCCCCCCCCAGCCTCTTCTATCATGAGGACCCCCCAGCCTCTACTATCATGAGGACCCCCCAGCCTCTTCTATCATGAGGACCCCCCCCCCCCAGCCTCTTCTATCATGAGGACCCCCCAGCCTCTACTATCATGAGGACCCCCCAGCCTCTTCTATCATGAGGACCCCCCCCCCCCAGCCTCTTCTATCATGAGGACCCCCCAGCCTCTTCTATCATGAGGACCCCCCAGCCTCTTCTATCATGAGGACCCCCCAGCCTCTACTATCATGAGGACCCCCCAGCCTCTTCTATCATGAGGACCCCCCACCCTCTACTATCATGAGGACCCCCCAGCCTCTTCTATCATGAGGACCCCCCACCCTCTACTATCATGAGGACCCCCCAGCCTCTTCTATCATGAGGACCCCCCAGCCTCTTCTATCATGAGGACCCCCCAGCCTCTTCTATCATGAGGACCCCCCAGCCTCTTCTATCATGAGGACCCCCCAGCCTCTTCTATCATGAGGACCCCCCAGCCTCTACTATCATGAGGACCCCCCAGCCTCCTCTATCATGAGGACCCCCCCCCCCCAGCCTCTTCTATCATGAGGACCCCCCAGCCTCTACTATCATGAGGACCCCCCAGCCTCTACTATCATGAGGACCCCCCAGCCTCTACTATCATGAGGACCCCCCAGCCTCTTCTATCATGAGGACCCCCCAGCCTCTTCTATCATGAGGACCCCCAGGCCTCTTCTATCATGAGGACCCCCCAGCCTCTACTATCATGAGGACCCCCAGGCCTCTTCTATCATGAGGACCCCCCAGCCTCTTCTATCATGAGGGGAGATTGACGTGGAAAAAGTGACCTGTAGTAGGACCTTAGTCAGTTGTATAGAGTTTTATAGAGCTATTGTATATTGTATATTGAACACTTTTGTTTACACTTGTTTATGTACTTTTCACGTTGTATTTTATACTTATCTATTTTTATTTGTATCTAGCCCACTCTCAGAACAGAACAGAAAAAAGCATTTCATATAAAAGTATTCTGTATTTTTGTATGACAACTAATAAAGAAACTTGTTATGTTAGGTGTAGCACGAGAGAGACAGAGAGACACACACCACGGCCGGTGGGTGCAGCACGAGAGAGACAGAGAGACACACACCACGACGGGTGGGTGTAGCACGAGAGAGACAGAGAGACAGAGACCACAGCGGGAACAGAATAAATTGCTTGAAAAACTCACCCTAACGCAGATTCAATGGCAAAGTTGGAAGTAGATGACGTCGACGCATTTTCCTACTGTGGAGATGAAAAACTACAAACGTGTCTAATGTGAAATATATAAGCATATAAGCAAAACTAGATTTTAGGTCTGTGATGAAAAAGGGCCTCGCAGGAAGGGGGGCCTCACAAAAATAAAAATAAATAAATAAAAAAATTACAAAAAAATTAAAAATTACAAAAAAAATCTTTATTTTTTGCGAGGCCCCCCTTCCCGCGAGGCCCTGTGCAACCGCACTGCTTGCACACCCCCTGAGGCGGCCCTGCCTAAGCACATACAGTACATATATCCTCATACGTATCTATTAATTCGTATCAATTAGATACGCTTTGGGCTTTTTTATGTACTTATTCTGAAAGAGTTGAAATAATAAATAATATACATTTGCCCAACACAACACTTACGCATTTAACTTGTTGGCAATATTTTGCCATGCTTCTTGTCTTGCTCTCGCAGCGGTGGCAGTGTTTGATTTGCCCATGATTATGGTCTTATATTCCTCATAAGCGTGCATAATCATCTCCTGCTCGGCAGCGTTGAAAAAAGACACTCTTGCTTTCAGAGTTGCCATTATTCCGTTAGAAAATCAGGATTTCGGCGATCGACATCTGCCCCTTTTCAGCCCCACGCGCAATTATCCTGAGTACTCAAGTCTGGTTAGAATTAACAAGCGTGTTTGCGACCGAATCAGCCTTCGAGGAACCGAGATAGCCTGATTTCAATCATCGGGTTAATTTAATCTGGCTAATGGGATTTTTTATTAAAAAAAAGATTTCTCACTTTTTCTGTATTTTTGCTCGCATCCCAATTTAGTCGTTATGCCAATTCCCTTCCTGGTCGTTGCGCGCATTTCCCCACTGTCGGCCTAGGGAGGGTGTAGAACTACCACATGCCTCCTCCGATACATGTGGAGTCAGCCAGCCGCTTCTGTTCACCTGACAGTGAGGACTCTCACTGGGGGAATGTAACACGTGCAGAGGTTCACGGTATTTCCCTCCGCTCCCCTCCCTGCTGAACAGGCGCCCCGACCGACCAGTAGGAGTCGCTGTTTGCCACGACCAGGACTCACACCCCACCGGTTTCCCATCCGTGAACACTGACGATTGTGTTAGTAGGGACGACTGACGAAGCCGGAGGTACCGCTGACAGCTGGATTAGAACCCAGAGTCTCTGCGGTGGTAGGCGAGTGTTTAGACCTCTACCTTTACCACGCTCTTATTTAATTAATGTAGCTGGGGATGTGGATTTTCAAGCAAGGCTCTAAAGTGATGTCACTGTTCCCCGATGGAGCTCTCTCGCCCGGTGCACGACGCAGCGAGCCGAGTGCAAACCGACTCGCGGTCACACACTGTACCGACACGTAAAGCGTTTTTTAAAGTCATTGGAAAAAGGCTTTTGATTCATACCTGACCCGAGGTCCTAACTCCCACTTTGTGCCCTGCTGCTAAGTAACAGACTCTTTATGCTTTTTGACACGTATGAGGCTGGAACAGCTGGTGTTGCCATGGTAACAGTGTCCTCGTCTGGTAAAAGGTGACCAGTGTTGACTTCCATCCGTCTCCTCTGTGTCTTACGCGCTTTGATTGTTCTTTTCTTCTTTTTACGTTTTTTTCCCCTCATCCTTGTATATTTATCCCTAAAGCTTGAATAGCTTGGAATACCTATTTCCTACTGAATGTGCAATATAGGACTGAGCCCTGGTTTGCCTACATATATCACATACAGTCATACTGTAGGCTACTTGAGACAGTTTCCTGAAAAATACTGTACTTGACGTTTTTCTTTTCGTTAAAATAAGTGTTAAGTAGCTCTACATTCTGACAGCCATCACTGATATAGAGTGTCTGGTCAGTAACATGGGTCTCCCAGTCCCTCCACTCTGCAGTAAACAGCCATCACTAATACAGAGTGTCTGGTCAGTAACATGGGTCTCCCAGTCCCTCCACTCTGCAGTAAACAGCCATCACTGATATAGAGTGTCTGGTCAGTAACATGGGTCTCCCAGTCCCTCCACTCAGCAGTAAACAGCCATCACTGATACAGAGTGTCTGGTCAGTAACATGGGTCTCCCAGTCCCTCCACTCTGCAGTAAACAGCCATCACTGATACAGAGTGTCTGGTCAGTAACATGGGTCTCTCAGTCCCTCCACTCTGCAGTAAACAGCCATCACTGATATAGAGTGTCTGGTCAGTAACATGGGTCTCCCAGTCCCTCCACTCTGCAGTAAACAGCCATCACTGATACAGAGTGTCTGGTCAGTAACATGGGTCTCCCAGTCCCTCCACTCTGCAGTAAACAGCCATCACTGATACAGAGTGTCTGGTCAGTAACATGGGTCTCCCAGTCCCTCCACTCTGCAGTAAACAGCCATCACTGATATAGAGTGTCTGGTCAGTAACATGGGTCTCCCAGTCCCTCAGCTCTGCAGTAAACAGCCATCACTGATATAGAGCGTCTGGTCAGTAACATGGGTCTCCCAGTCCCTCAGCTCTGCAGTAAACAGCCATCACTGATATAGAGTGTCTGGTCAGTAACATGGGTCTCCCAGTCCCTCAGCTCTGCAGTAAACAGCCATCACTGATATAGAGTGTCTGGTCAGTAACATGGGTCTCCCAGTCCCTCCACTCTGCAGTAAACAGCCATCACTGATATAGAGTGTCTGGTCAGTAACATGGGTCTCTCAGTCCCTCCACTCTGCAGTAAACACAACATAAATGTTGTGGTATCCCTTCCCTCTTCATCCAATGAGGAGAGAGAACCCTCAATTTTTTTTTTTACTTATTTCAAGAAATCAAAGACAAATTTGCTTACTGCACTGGCAGATTATTTTACTTGTTTCAGGCACATTATTTCTTATTTTTGTCAGACCATTTGCAGTGTGGAGTTCTCTCTCCTGATTGGATAAAGTGAAAAGGGATACCAGAAAATGTATTTTGTGTTTACTGCAGAGCGGAGGGACTGGGAGACTCATGTTACTGACATGTTACTGACCCTACATGAGTGATGGCTGTTGGACTCATGTTACTGACCTGACTCTACATCAGTGATGACTGTTGGACTCATGTTACTGACCTGACTCTACATCAGTGATGGCTGTTGGACTCATGTTACTGACCTGACTCTACATCAGTGATGGCTGTTGGACTCATGTTACTGACCTGACTCTACATCAGTGATGACTGTTGGACTCATGTTATTGACCTGACTCTACATCAGTGATGGCTGTTGGACTCATGTTACTGACCTGACTCTACATCAGTGATGGCTGTTGGAATGGAGAGCTATTATTTTAATGTACCGAAGACCACTTTATTGTAACAATAAAAGACCACGTACATCACCTTTAACCTTGCCATGCAATGCCACAAATGTAAAGAAAATCAACTACTGGTTCTCAGATACGTCTTTGAAAGCGTAATGTGTGTCGCCTCGAAACGTCTAATTTACAAACGTCAACTGTCTTTTCTTTGGCCTTATAAGATTAACTGTTGTACAGTCCTGGCCTATATTTATTGCTACCGTCCATGCCGTTCGCGTGGAAAGAAAAGCATGTATAATCTTATTCAAGAAACGAACTCTGTAATGTTTCATTGTTCAAATTGTCTGCTGTACTCTGAATGAATGTTAAAACGCCATGTAATATGACTTGATAATCAACTGAGCAACGGGTACAAGGACAAGCTGAGATTCACTCATGTGACCACTAGATGGTAGGAGAGGCCTACATCCGCTTTGAGCTGTGACCAGCAGCTCTATAGGTTACCTGTCTGTCAGTCAGTCTCTCTCTCTCTCTCTCTCTCTCTCTCTCTCTCTCTCTCTCTCTCTCTCTCTCAGCTTGGAATGATGGAATCATCCATGATAAATTAACTTTGACTTGAATGAATGCCCATTCTTTCTCTAGAACAATACAGATTAGAACGTTTCATTATGTGTAACACTTCCCCCGGTCCTGCGGGACCGGACGGCAACCCTTCTCCCGGTTCGACTGGTCCAGGTGTCGGACCGTCTCAACTCCCCTTCCTTATACAACGGCATGCAAATTTCTCGATTCTGATTGGCTGAAACAGTCAATTTACACGTATGTATTCTTCACAATTCCACGCTCCTGGTCCCAGGACCCGCCCACAACCGAATTACAATCACTCCGGCGTGCAGATTTTTAGGAAAAAACAAGATGGCGGACAATAATCTTTAACAAATGGATATGTTGATAGCGTCATAACGACTAAATATAAACCGATTCTGTCACGGTGAATGTCTTAGATCTTTAAACAATGTTGGATGATGTAATTGATGGGTCATGAGTCATTGTGGAACAAAATAAAAATCGTGCGGATTGATTGATTGATTCATTTGCATATTTTTTTGAATTTTCTTCTCCTTTCTATAGAAGCAAATGGGAAGTGCGCTGTTTTAAGTGAGGGTGGACTGAATGGATATGTTGATAGCGTCATAACGACTAAATATAAACCGATTCTGTTACGGCGAATGTCTTAGTTTCTTAAACAATGTTGGATGATGTAATTGATGGGTCATGAGTCATTGTGGAACAAAATAAAAATCGCGTGGATTGATTGATTGATTAATTTGCATATTTTTTTTCCTACTTTCAAGCAGCTGGGAGGTGCGCTGTTTTAAGTGAGCATGGCCTATTGAATTGATTGATTGATTGCTTATTTATTACTGTCCGCCTGGTTTCCAACTGGTTAAGTTTAGGCCCTCTTTCGAAGTTGGTTAAGGTTAGAGTTTGTCTTTAGAGCAGGGCGATAGACCACCAGCCCTGGTTCCAAACTCTAACCTTAACCAACTTCGAAAGAGGGCCTAAACTTAACCAGTTGGAAACAAGGCGGACAGTAATAAAATTAGCAATCAATCAATTCAATAACCCACGCTCACTTAAAACAGCGCACCTCCCAGCTGCTTCTATATAAAGTAGGTTTTAAAAAAAATAATAAAAAATCCTATAGGGCAAAGAAAACTTTTTTTAATTTGTTTTACCTACTTTCTATAGAAGCATCTAAGAATGAAGTTCTATAGAAAGTAGGTTAAAAACTAAAGAAAAGTTGGATGTGTTAGTTGGTTGGATGTCTAGGTGAAAGACAGTTGGATGTGTTAGTTGGTTGGATGTCTTAGTTGAAAGACAGTTGGATGTGTTAGTTGGTTGGATGTCTTAGTTGAAAGACAGTTGGATGTGTTAGTTGGTTGGATGTCTTAGTTGAAAGACAGTTGGATGTGTTAGTAAGAGAGACCCCAAATATAAAAATAAACACTCTAGACACCATTGTTATGAAGTTCTCCCAACTGATATATTGCACTGTACGCGTTGCCCTCCGTAATGAAGGGGAAGAAAAGAATAAGGCCAGTATAGAAACAGCAGGAGGTATTGCTTTGAACCAATGTGCCCTCCTTTTTAATTTCTTTCTCCATTATAAAGCTCTTTACACAAACCAGTCATTTCTGTACAAACGCATGCTTTCTAGAAAACACAAAAAGGAGCGGCAGTGAGCTTGAGAACATACTGAAAATACTGTACAAAACAACATGGAATGACTCGGTCACAGAGAGGTGTGGCACTTAATGGGTTAGCTTATACATATATATATATATATATATATATATATATATATATATATATATATTGAAAGACCTTAAAAAGAAGAAAAAAGGGTACTTATCTCAATTGTAATAATAAAAAAGTGCCATTTTTGACCCCCACCCCTTTTTTTCTCGGAAATTTACATTCTTTCAACCATAATAAGGAAGAGCTCTGTAGCCAACTCGTTATGACAAAATATGAAAAGTTAAAAGTAGCTTTTCTTTTTCTTACGTTACTGTAAGTATTTAAGTTACTGTAAGTATTTAAATACAATAATAAACAAAACAGTATTTTGTCCAAAAAGGAATAGGAATACATTTTCCAACAGAATCATCTTGTTAATAAATAAGTTATTTTACAATCAATAGGCTACTGTGTCCATCCAGTATTTTTTAGAAAGCAAAAGGTATAGGCTGACTAGATCAGAACAAAAACTGCAACAAATACTTGAGTAAACATACTTAATTACTTCCCACCACTTCCCACCACTGCGTTTAAAGGGAACATGCTAACATTTTGGGAAATTAGGGAAGATGGATATTGTTTCTTTCTGCGTCCTGCCCTGCTCTACCTAGGAGCCGCCCCTCTAAACCACATGCAGTATTTCCTGAGTCCTATTGCAAAGCTTACAGATGTCAAAGAATAATTGGGAGGGACGCAATCTTTCAAAACTTAAAAATGCATTGTTTTGCATCTATATTTAGCACATATTTGATAGAATCTCTATAGAAAATAATCAGGCACCCTTTGGGCCCTATCTGTTACCTATAAGGTTCCTCTCCTGTATGAATCCCCCTCTCCCCCTCAGTCACAAATCTGGGGGTTCGATTTGACCCCCACCTGACCTTCAACACCCACATAAAACACCTCTGCAAGACCTCATTCTATCACCTAAAAAACATATCAAAACTCCGTCCCATTCTAATCCTGTCAGATGCAGAGAAGCTTGTCCATGCCAGTAGGCTTGTTCGAGATGGGATAGGCGGACGCAGATCTGCGCAGGTTTTACTACGGCCTCGCCAAGCGCGTTGCATGACGGTTAGAATGTTGTCCGATTTGCTCTGAAAATCTGACGAGGCGAGGCGCGGAACTCCCGCGGGAGCGAGCCGCGCGCAGCCTTCAGAGCGAGGCTCCACAGTACCTCTCAGCCGGCTGATCCCGGCTGGGAAGCGACTTGCTACGGTCGCGCAAAGCGCCTATTGGTTCAGAAAAGTTGTCAGTCACCAGCCATGTGACAGCCAGGGAGTTATGAGACGTTTGATTGATTGAAAACTTTATTATGTTATGCGTTATCAATTTATCATCATATCATCATGATAAACTTCAAGCTGTCAGACACACACACACACACACACACATACAGCAGTGTGTTGTGTGTGCGTGCGGCCAGGAGCGCGCAACAAGATGGTATACATTATGGTATATGAATAGTATATTCCACTGTAGCAGTATATGGTGTGCTGTACATTTGAATCTGATCTAATTTTGCACACGGCCATCGCATTATAATGAGCTGGACAGGTGTGTAATGTGTGTGTGGTGACGTGAAAGCGTATCTGCAGCGCGAGACTAGGCGAGAGGCTCTCGTGAAATCGGCAGTGTCCGCCCTATTAACTCCTCCCCCGGCTTCACTCGGCTACTCTCGTCTACTAGTCGAGGCAAACCGAAATCCATCTTGAACAAGCCTAGTATCTCCTCAAGACTGGACTACTGTAACGGACTCTTCATCGGGATTCCTGGCAAGAGCATCCAAAAGATGCAATACATCCAGAACAGCGCTGCCAGGATCCTGATGAGAGTCCGTAAACACGATCACATAACCCCCATCCTCCACTCACTACACTGGCTCCCCGTCTCATCCTGGATCAACTACAAAATCCTGACGATCACCCATAACTGCATAAACGGACACGCACCCCTCTACCTTCAGGAACCCATCACTCCAAAATCCTTCACCCGCACCCTCAGATCCGCAGGTAGCCTGCTCCTTCAGGTCCCCAATACCCGGCTCTGCACCATGGGTGACCGAGCCTTCTGCACGGCTGCACCACGCCTGTGGAACAGCCTCCCCATCCAGCTGAGGGCACCACAGAGCCTGGACTCTTTTAAAACAGGCCTGAAAACCTACCTATTCAAAAAGGCCTTTGACTGTTAGCTTTTTATTTTAATTTTATTGCGCTGCTGTTATTAAATTGTCTGTTTATACTATGTTTTTAATTAACTATGTTCTATTTTTATCTTACTTTTATTCTGTATTTTATTTTATTTGTTTTACTAATAACACATTTATTTCTATTTTTTTTAACTATGTTTTAACCCTGTACTTTGGGATCCCAGCGAACAAAAGGTGCATTACAAATCCAATCTATTATTATTATTATTATTATTATTATTGAATGTGCTGGTGTGTCTTTAAGCTGTCTGTCAGGGGCCAACAGGCTCTCAGGGGCCAACAGGCCAACAGGCTCTCAGGGGCCAACAGGCTTTCAGGGGCCAACAGGCTCTCAGGGGCCAACAGTCTCTCAGGGGCCAAGAGGCTCTCAGGAGCCAACAGACGCTGGTGTCTCTTTAAGAGGTCATGTCTACTGAAGCTCTTGTCACACTGGTCACAGTGGTAGGGCTTCTCTCCTGTATGAATGCGCTGGTGTCTCTTTAAGTTTCCATAGGTACTGAAGCTCTTCTCACATTGGTCACAGTAGTAAGGCTTCTCTCCTGTATGAATGCGGTGGTGTTTCTTTAAGCTGGCATATTGACTGAAGCTCTTCTCACATTGGTCACAGTGGTAGGGCTTCTCTCCTGTATGAATGCGCTAGTGAATCTTTAAGTTGCCATAGGTATTGAAGCTCTTCTCACATTGGTCACAGTAGTACGGCTTCTCTCCTGTATGAATGCGCTGGTGTATCTTTAAGGTTCCAGAGGTACTGAAGCGTGTTCCACACTGGTCACAGTAGTACCGCTTCTCTCCTGTATGAATGCGCTGGTGTATCTTTAAGGTTCCAGAGGTACTGAAGCGCGATCCACACTGGTCACAGTAGTGCGGCTTCTCTCCTGTATGAATATGCTGGTGTCTCTATACGCCTCCAGAGGTACTGAAGCCAGGGCTCCAGACTAACTTTTTTCACCACCGTCCCAGAACCGTCCCGAAATACAATTTTAACCGTCCCAAAGTGAATGTAACCGTCCCAAAAATCAAATGTAGTTTTTTTACTTTGGTTTTGTCGTCTATAGTTGTTATTGCCATAAGAAACACCATTCAGAGAAGGGGAGAATAAATTGATTTAGTCAAAAGGCTCCCATGGTGGAAAGATTTCACAAGAATAATTATGATTAAAAATAAATATAAAAAAAAAGTGTTTAACAAGGTGCTAGTATAGGGATATTTGGTCACGGTGCTGTTATAGTCAACCAATTGGAGCCATGTTGATTATTCTTTCCATAGGAAAATATATTTAAATGTATTTTATTTCGTTTTAGTTTTTTTTGTTATTACAAATGTGTGTTTATGGTTGAAAATGTTAGAGATAAATAAAGGTCAAATCAAATCTAACTGAATAAGTTATCCCTCTTCTAACAAGAAAGAAAACGTAGTTTAGCTTTAAACTACATAATGTCATTGCGTCCAGAGATTCCGCCTTTGATAACTAAGTGGAGTACAGTGGAGAAAGCCTAGGTAAGAGAGATTTCCCTCACCTGATAACACGTTTTTATTTTTTGGAGCGAGATTCATTTGGGGTGTGATGCTGCTGCTGCTGCTGCAGCGCGACTGGCTGCGGAGAGGTGGGTAGGACCTTGGTTAGGGCTGGGCGATATGGCCTAAATATGATATCACGATATTTTCTGACCTTTCGGCGATACACATCACGATGTTTTTCTTTTTTACCCCAAACGATTCATTATGAGGCTTACCAAGACAGTATTTGAGTTTGCAAGCTAACATTAAAGACAAAATAAAATACCCATGCATTTAGCATTTTTATATTATATATTAGATTTAGATTATTGGATTATTAGATTATAATATATTGCATATATTTAGCAATGAGATATTATATGATTTAGATATGAAATATGATGAATTGAAAATGGGGGACCCTGATGTAAACAAGACAAAAGTCTTTCTCTGGTCTGCATCCCCTTAACAATTGTATGTATTGAGCTGTACTGTACCCATTCTGCAATATGTTAATAAAGTTTTAAATCAATCAATCAATCAATCAATCAATCAATAGCATTTTAGCATTTTTATGAAACTACTGTATATTTGTATGTCTCTAAATGTTTTGATGAATTGAAAATGGAGGACCCTTATGTAAAAAAGCCGAAAGTCTTTTTCTGGTCTTCATCCTCCTGTACTGTATTGTACCCATTCTGCAATATGTTAATAAAGTTTTCATTCATTCTGACGGACAACAGAATAATTTTGATTGACAGTCGAGTCTGCCAATTACGTCACACCGCTTGCACCCGCCCTGCTGTTCTTAGCACCAATCGGCAAGCGCCATTAGTTTTTGACTTCCTGAATGTCCGGTGTGCTGACATCAACAAAGCTACTTACATTAGCTCCCCGCAACCGACTAGTAGGAGACTAGTGCACCACAGGATGACTAAATGAGCCATAATGATTTTACCTCAACGAATGTTATAATAAAAGCCTTTCCATACATCTGTCTGATTGAAAACTTTATTAACAGACCGCGGAATGGGCATATCTCAACACAGGCTGAGATATGAACGAGTAACGTGTGGACCAGATTGACGCGACACAATCCTATTGGGAAAAACATCACGATATCCACGATACGTTGAAAAAGTGTATTGTTAATGAACTGTACCCGATATTTATATAATAGTCATATCGCCCAGCCCTAACTTGGTGTTGCAGCGCGACTGGCTGAGGAGTGGTGGGTAGGAGCTTGATGTTGGATTAGCGTATCGCTGCCTTGGGAGACGGAGATAGACATTGGATTCGGCTAATCATGCAACGTTTAGATTCATCATTTGACAGCAATATATGCGCGCACTGACAGTCGGCTAATTTACATTTCCTGTGAAAAAAAAGAAAAAATCCTCCCCGTCCCGGTTGCGTCCCAAAAAAGATTTCTGTTCGTCCCAAATCAATATTTGATCGTCCCCGGGACGACGGGACATCGTTAGTCTCGAGCCCTGACTGAAGCTCGCTCCACACTGGTCACAGTAGTACGGCTTCTCTCCTGTATGAATGCGCTGGTGTGTCCTTAAGGTTCCAGACTCCCTGACGTGTGTTCCACACTGGTCACAGTAGTAGGGCTTCTCTCCTGTATGAATGCGCTGGTGTTTTAGAAACACAGACTTTTTGATGAAGCTCTTTCCACACTGGTCACAGCAGTGAGGCCTTGACTCATTCATATCTCTGCTTGTTGTTGGGGTGAAATGCAGCAATTGTACCTGGAGAAGAGAGAAGTACACCAATGAAGAGGTCAGATTTAGCATTCGTTCAGTTTGTATTTCTCAAGTTCTCAAAATGTTTTATGCTCCAAATGTAGTTGTTGATGTGATTTAAAAGTGAATCTGCTCCAAGGGCGGTTATTGAAACCTGGCGAATATTAATAAAATACTGAGATAAATCCCAACAGGCAGTTGTCTGCAATATGACATTGTGGTTGTATCTGTCCTTGTAATAATATCATTGTTGTTCGTAGTTTGTGTTGTTTTTGGGAGCTCGTAAGAGTACACAGACCACTAGTACAGATAATTCAGTCTGAAATTATATATTCAATGGAATGGATATTATATTAGCAATATCAATTACATGTCAATTAATCCATGTATTGATTAGCCAAAGAGTAGCCTATTGATCATTAGTTTGTAATATGTCTATCAGATCAAGATCATGAATTAAGATCACTTTTTGTCTGTTTCTTTCAAGTCTTATAGTATCCGGCATATTGCCACCCTATAACCTTTCAGTCTGCCCAGCACCAAGACAACTGTTGGCATTGCAGCCTTGATGCTGCTCGTTAATCCTCTTGTGGCCTATATGGCTGAAAGGAAAGGTAAAGGAGGAAATACCTTTTTCTGTTGATTTGGTCATATCTGTCTGTCATAGTAGTGTTTAGTGGTCTGTCTTTGACCAATTAATTGACAATGTATGTTGTTGTGAAGGGCCAGATTAAACCGAATATATATATTTATTTATATATATATATTTAATTGTATTTGTATATTCTCTAATATTCCCTGATATCCCTTGTATATTCCTTGTACAATATGCATTGAATATCCATTCTAGCCTACTGAACATCCCATAATAGTCTCCATTCTACTATTGGTCGAGACCTTGGTGCCAGGCTGCCATACCCCTCAGACCCAGTTCAAACGTACCGCTCGACATGTACGAACAAGTCCTAGTTCCGCGTAGGAATTTGGCTACCGCACCACTAATGGGACTATTTGTTCATAGTGCGTATATATACTGCGCTACTAAAGTAGGACTTTCTTTTCAGTCCAGTTTCTTACCCTCCAATAGAGTCACAGACGTAAAGCCTCCCCGCGACGCCACGTGTGGGAGTAAGGCCAAGTTCGCCTACCATCGGTATTGAGACATCGTGTATATTAATATTTGAATAGTCATATTTGGCACTATATCGTCGAGTTGGACGTAGTCTATTAAGCTAATAATAGTCTGTTAATATATAGTGCTTCGTGCGGTGAGAATACTACCGTAGTCAGTACCCCATCGTTTCGGGCAGAGAACTGACTGCTTACCCAGGGTGTTTGACCCTATGTGAAGCTGCACCCGAGGAGCCCCAGAGCCGACGAGCGAGTGGACCTGTATACCGGATTATTCTACCGACGACAGCCCGCCTTCCCAGGCACGGATTATGCTTTGGATACTTTGATTATTCCATGGATAAAGACCCCCGACACTGCCGTGTGTTGGAACCCCCCCCCCTGGAGAGGACGCAAGGTGAGGAGACGCTCTGCAAGACGAGGTCGCTTCACGTCTCTCCCCCGTGGACCGGAGAGAGCCGGCCCACAAAGAGTCCACCTGCTTTCATCTGTGGTCCAAGGATCGCCGGCGCATTGAACGGCACTACAGTGGGTTCACCTGGGATACCCTTGGCCGGACGAGGCAGCCGGATTCTACCCCCCCCCCCCCTCCTACTCCTGTCGGCTTACAAGCGACCGGATTAACCCCCTCTAGTGTATCTAGTATAATCATTAAAGTATCATTGCTGTTATTCCTTAACTATTCCAGGTCGTATATTTACCACCTGCGCCTTCAGAGATTGGACATTCTCTATTTATATACCGACGAATACTCCTTGCCATAAAAGTGCATACTATTTCAATTCATAAATGTAATTAAGTGATTAAGTGCTTATTCTACACACCATCGCTGTGTAGAAATAAAGACCTGTTTCTAATTCGTACATTTGTGTTGGATCCGTTTCATCTACGTGAGAGTGTTCATGATAATATATTTATGCCGTGTACTGGGTGGCCGAATATTAAGTACAAAGGTAGTGGTAGTAAGTATCATATCTAGTAATACAGTCAGGGAATTGTACCCCTCAGTTACAATTGGTCCTTCGAGTCGGAGGGTAATTAGTGTAATATTAATATAGTGTTATTAATATTGAAATGGCCTATGATGAACACTCCACGAAACGATCCTCCTAACCAACGCCCGCAGCGCGAACGACGGCTCCCTCAGTACTTAGAGGCTTACGCTGTCAGTCAACAACCTAGTCTTCTACTAACAGTAAACGCGGTAAAACTAGAAAGTAAAAGTATGTCTAACCCCAACGCCCAGACTACCCCGACCATAGAGGCCCCTACGGGCTCTAATGTAACTGACCAAGTTCACGGTGGGGACCAGTGGGAACCAGACATGACTTCACATCCCGCCAGTACTGAAGAAGTAGTCCCCGATGAGTCCCGGGAGGAATACAACGCTACCGAGAGAGAACTCGGCACGGAAGAAGACGGGGAGAGCACCGTGGAGATAGAGCTCCAAGGCTCCGCAAGGAGTACCCCGAGGGAAGGCTCCCCTATACAACCGCCTTCTCCCAGCGAGGCAGAGAGGACCCTACAGCAGGCCTTCCTCATCAGCCTGAACGCCGCTGCTGAACGCGACCGACTGCAGATCCAGCAGCGAAGCGAACACGAGCAGATACGTCTAGAAATAAGACGCATTCAGATGGAAGAGAATGTGGCCCGAGAACGAGCCGGTGCTCAACGGGACGCAGCGCGCGACAGACAGCAGTCGCAACTAATAGAACAGCTGATCAGACGGACAACACCCTCTCCCTCCGCCAGAGGCTCCAGGAACTCGTCTAGACACACCTCCAGGGCGGCATCCCCTAGCCGAGTAAACAACCCTGAACTTGACCAACAGACGAGGTCTATACCCCCCACAGACCACCTCCCCCCACCGGTCCAAGCGAGACCTAGCAACCGGGAAGGAGCAGCATATCCTGTGGAGAGGCTAAACCAGAGACTACAAGCACTGGATGACCTAACTGAAGACGAAGAGGAAGAGGAGGAGAACCACGCCCGAAGACAGCACAGTACTCTACCGGACCAGGAGGCCCGGTACAGCCCAGGCTATACTCCCGCGGAGCTGCGCTACAGATCCCCGACTCTATACACGGGTGAGCACGACGCACGACCCGCACCGAGGAACAGCACCTGGACAAGCGGGCCATGGTACACTGCCGGTACCAGCCCATACCAAGGAGCGGGAGGAGACTCGCCTAGGAGGCCTCTCCCCCAACGCTCGCCGATGTATCCACAGTCAGCGTCATACATTGGCACGCCTATGGTACCCGACTTCACCCAAGAGAACCGGGCCCAGTATACAGAACTCCGCATGTGTCTGGAGACCATGTTGGTGGATGTATTGGATGAACGCCACAAATACGCCATCCTACTGAAGCACTTAAAGGTACCCCGCGCACATAATATAGCGCTCGCCTACGCGACTTCCACCACCCCATACACAGCAGCGCTGGTAGCATTGGACCAGAGGTATGGGCGCATATGGGATTACGTGATCCAGGAGATCCGACACATCGACCGCTTACCCCCAGCAATAGACAATCGAGCACTGGACGACCTGTCCATCAGAGTGCAGTCCCTGGTAGGGATGTTGGGAGCGCAAAGAGAGAAGGGGAGGCATGAACTTTACGCCAACTCAAATGTGGAAAGGATCCTGGAGAAGCTGCCGCCCGCTCGTCAGGAGCGCTTTAGGCGGCAGAGGGACCACAGAGACCCGAATGGCCCCGAACCGAACCTCCTCGATCTAGCAGACTTCCTGGCGAGAGAAGTCAGCAGCCTACGGCTAGATACATTCGGACGGAGCACCCCTGGCTCCAGAGAAGGAACCAGACGACTAAATGATGGAAGAAGATCGGTGACTGTGATGCACCAATCGGAGTCAGTACCGAGCAGCAGGAGCCACAGTACCCCCTCCAGAACGGAGAAGTGGAAGATAGTGTGCCCCTACTGTGAGAAAGAACACTGGCTAGCGCAATGTGACTCCTTCCCCAAGCTGAACGCGGAGGAAGCAGGTCAATGGATAAAGTCCAACAAGCGCTGTTTTCGCTGTGCGCGCTCACACATGGCAGCCGAATGCCGCTTAAAGAAAAGGTGCACCAAGTGCGATGGAGCCCATCTGGACATACTTCACGACAGTAACAGACGGCGCCCTTCACCTGCACCATCCAGCCGCAAAGCGAGCGTCATGTACATCGATCCCGCCAGCAGCAGTGGAGCCCGAGTACTCCTAAAAGTAGTGCGTGTGACACTAAGCTACCAGAATAAAGTCCTGGACACTTACGCCGTCCTCGATGACGGGTCAGAGAAGACCCTGCTGCTCGCCTCCGCTGCGGCCCAGCTAGGGCTGCGGGGAAGCGAAACCCAAATGACAATTCGGACAATAAGACGAGATTTGAAGACGATAAAGGGCGAGAATGTCTCATTCTCTATCGCAGCAAGCGGCCAGCCTGAGCGACGGTACCAGATTGCA
The DNA here is from genome assembly GCF_963971535.1 of Notolepis coatsorum. Taxonomy (NCBI): domain Eukaryota; kingdom Metazoa; phylum Chordata; class Actinopteri; order Aulopiformes; family Paralepididae; genus Notolepis; species Notolepis coatsorum. The sequence goes on from NC_140172.1 coordinate 4,689,846, forward strand.
GACGCTTTCACCAGCCAAGAAATAGGACTGTCGCGGTACACATACCCCGTCGCCAAGCTGATGGAGAAATATGCACATCTGCGCAAGTTACCGATCCCGCTCATAGACAATGCTATGCCGACCCTGTTGATAGGCTCCGACCATGCAGACCTCATTGTCCCGATAGACCGGGTTCATACCGGACCCCGAGGCTGCCCTGCAGCAGTCGAGACCCGTTTGTGATGGACTCTCCAAGGCCCGCTCGCCAAATCTCTCAACCGAAGTACAGCCACTAGATGTCTCCACTCCCGAGTCACAGAGGGAGAAACCGCACTCCTGCAACACGTAGAGCGGCTATGGACCTTGGAACAAATGCCCTTTAAGAACGGAAAGAAAGACATTCGCTCTAAAGATGACATTTACGCAATTCACCTCCTCGAGACAGGGACCAAGAGAGTCCCGGTCAACGGCGTGTTGAGATACGCCACGCCACTCCTGCGGCGAGAAGGAATGCCTACTTTCCACGCCAAGACAGACGCCACAGAACGGTACCTGCTGAACACGGAGCGGCGCTTAGCCAAGAACCCCGCCCAAGAGAGTGTATACCGCGCTGAGATTGAGAAGCTCATCACAGCGGGACACGTCACAAAGATGGACATTAAAGAGGCTGACCAGACCACTGAATCGTGGTACATGCCCCACCACAAGGTCCATCACAACGGTAAAGACCGCATAGTATTTAACTGCAGCTACCAGATCGGATCCCAAAATCTGAATAAAGAGTTACTGCCCGGTCCCACACTCGGCCCCTCCCTACTCGGCGTTCTACTCCGCTTCCGCCAGGAAAAGGTGGCCATCAGCGGGGACATTAAAGGAATGTTCCTGCAGGTGAGATTAGTAGAGGCGGACAAGCCCCTGTTACGGTTCCTATGGAGAGAGAAGCCAGGAGATGAGCACCCAGCCATCTACCAATGGGAAGTCCTCCCCTTCGGAACGACGTGCAGCCCCTGCTGTGCGACATTTGCACTACAGAAACATGTAGCAGAGGACCCAGCAGCGGACGAAGAGGTCCGACACAGCGTAAAGAACAGCTTCTACGTAGACAACTGTCTACAAAGCCTTTCAACCCAGGAAGAAGCCGAGGCTCTCCTGATTAAACTCCGCGCCTCATTGATCAAAGGCGGCTTTGATCTCAGGCAGTGGGCCAGCAGCGATCCGCAAGTACTGCGCAGCCTCTCCTCCGAGGACAAGGCAGCCAGCAGCGAGACCTGGATGGCTACAATCCCGGGAGAAGCCCAGGAGATGACCCTGGGATTGGTGTGGCGATTCAAAACAGATTCGCTTCACTACAGACACAAGCCCCTGACTACGGAGCAGGGAAGGCCGGCGGCGGCGCCGACCACCAGACGGAGTGTGTACACAACACTCGCCCGACAATATGACCCGCTAGGATGTATTCTACCGTACACCACCAGGGCAAAAATGATTGTACGAGCATTGTGGGACAAGGACCAGGGCTGGGACGACCCCATTCCCGCACACCTTGCATCCACCTGGAGAGAGTGGGAGATGGAGCTCCACTCACTCCCAGGCGTTAATATGCGCCGAAGCTACTTCCCACCCACGGTGAGGCCAGAGACATGTAAAATGGACTTACACGTCTTCAGTGACGCCTCAGAGGTCGCATACGGATCAGTAGCCTACTTACGGGCCCAAGACCAGGGGGGAGAGATCTACACAGCATTTGTCCTCGCCCGCTCGAGAATAGCCCCACGCAAGCAACAATCTATCCCACGTCTAGAGCTCTGCGCAGCCCTAGCCGGAGCGCACCTAGCCACGCTCATCCAACGTGAGCTCACCACACCGGTGTCTAGAACAATCCTGTGGTCAGATTCCACGACGGTACTCGCCTGGATCAAATCGGACTCATGCAAGTACAAAGTCTTCGTGGGAGTCAGAGTCACCGAGATTCAAGACTTAACCGAAGAGTTAACCGGAGAAACAGAGTGGCGCTACGTTGATACAAAACAGAACCCAGCTGACGTCATCACCCGGGGGATGCCCCTGGATGACCTCACCCGTCGCAATGTCTACAGTGACGGCCCCCGCATTCCTAAGACTCCCGGAAGGACAGTGGCCCATGCCTATCCCGAGGGAAGCAAGTCCAGAGGAGGTGGAAATTAAGAAGTCTGTGTTCTGTGGATTGAGCACCGTAGCCTCCACCGACCCTAACATAGACGATTGCACGTCCATAGAGAGTGCACAACAAAGAACATTCCTGCGGTACCACCCGGAGTGCAAGTCCCCCGCTGATATGTCAGCAGCTAACTACGAGGAAGCAGAATTGCTTCTACTGCAGCGAGCCCAGAGAGACTCGTTCCCCGATGAATTGGCCTGTCTACAGGGAGGAAAGCCCGTCCCATCCGACAGCAGATTAATTCACCTGGCCCCCGAGAGCGACGCTCATACCCTCATCAGAGTGGGTGGTCGCCTACGCAGAGCCCCCAATCTACCGGATGACATTAAATACCCGATCGTATTGAACAGCCGACACAAGGTCACAGAGCTGATTATAAAGAAATACGATGAGGATGTACATCACGCAGGAGCAGAAAGAGTCTTCGCGGAAATCAGACGTCGTTACTGGATCCTACAAGGAAAAGAGGCGGTACGACGCTTCCAGCGAACATGTCTAGACTGCCGCAAGTGGCGCGCGCAGCCCAGCATACCAAGGATGGCTGACCTTCCTCCATGTCGCCTCCGAATCGGTGACAAGCCATTCCACTCAACGGGTATGGACTGCTTTGGCCCGCTGCACATAAAGAAAGGAAGAGGAACCGAGAAGCGGTGGGGTATTGTATTCAAATGCATGACCACCAGAGCGATACACATCGAGCTTCTCCCGACCATGAGCACAGACTCATTCCTTATGGCCTTCCGTAGATTCACATCACGGAAAGGAAGACCGTCTACCCTATTGTCCGATCATGGGACAAACTTCAAAGGCGGCGAAAGAGAGCTGAGAGAGAGCTTCCAAGCTATGGGCCCAGAACTTAAGACCCACCTCGCTCCAGCACAGGTTGATTTCCAATTCAACCCCCCAAACGCACCCCACTTCGGTGGCACTTGGGAACGAGAAGTGCGCTCCATAAAGACAGCCCTGTACGCAGTACTTGGGGCCCAGACTGTGGCGGAAGAAGTCCTAATGACAGTCCTCACGGAGATTGAGGGAGTACTTAACTCGAAGCCCCTCGGATATGTCTCCAGTGATGTGGTGGATATCGACCCAGTTACCCCCAACACACTCCTGATGGGGCGGCTAGATCCTGCATTACCACAGACAATGTACCGGCCTGAAGAAGCGAACGGCCGACGAATGTGGAGGTACAGCCAAGTATTAGCCGACAAGTTTTGGAACATTTTCCTACTGCACTACCTACCGTCTCTACAGACCCGCCAGAAGTGGGTAAAGGAGAGAGACAATTTGACAGAAGGAACAGTCGTCATGATTATTGATCAATCACTGCCCAGAGCTATGTGGCCGGCCGGCCGCGTAAGCAAAGTGATCACCGGTGCCGACGGCAAGGTCCGAGCAGCTGAAGTGCTCGTCCAGGGTCGCACTTACACCCGTCCCGTGGCAAGGCTCATAGAACTGCCTCGACTCCCAGACACAATCGATGATGACCATGACCCTACAACCCTATGACTTTGTGAAGTTGACTGACCCCTACAGCAAACCCTTATGTGTAAATAGACAACGCGATTAATCTGTCTCTGCTTAACTTATTAGGTCTGGGACCTATTCAGGGGGTGGCTGTTGTGAAGGGCCAGATTAAACCGAATATATATATTTATTTATATATATATATTTAATTGTATTTGTATATTCTCTAATATTCCCTGATATCCCTTGTATATTCCTTGTACAATATGCATTGAATATCCATTCTAGCCTACTGAACATCCCATAATAGTCTCCATTCTACTATTGGTCGAGACCTTGGTGCCAGGCTGCCATACCCCTCAGACCCAGTTCAAACGTACCGCTCGACATGTACGAACAAGTCCTAGTTCCGCGTAGGAATTTGGCTACCGCACCACTAATGGGACTATTTGTTCATAGTGCGTATATATACTGCGCTACTAAAGTAGGACTTTCTTTTCAGTCCAGTTTCTTACCCTCCAATAGAGTCACAGACGTAAAGCCTCCCCGCGACGCCACGTGTGGGAGTAAGGCCAAGTTCGCCTACCATCGGTATTGAGACATCGTGTATATTAATATTTGAATAGTCATATTTGGCACTATATCGTCGAGTTGGACGTAGTCTATTAAGCTAATAATAGTCTGTTAATATATAGTGCTTCGTGCGGTGAGAATACTACCGTAGTCAGTACCCCATCGTTTCGGGCAGAGAACTGGCTGCTTACCCAGGGTGTTTGACCCTATGTGAAGCTGCACCTGAGGAGCCCCAGAGCCGACGAGCGAGTGGACCTGTATACCGGATTATTCTACCGACGACAGCCCGCCTTCCCAGGCACGGATTATGCTTTGGATACTTTGATTATTCCATGGATAAAGACCCCCGACACTGCCGTGTGTTGGAACCCCCCCCCCTGGAGAGGACGCAAGGTGAGGAGACGCTCTGCAAGACGAGGTCGCTTCACGTCTCTCCCCCGTGGACCGGAGAGAGCCGGCCCACAAAGAGTCCACCTGCTTTCATCTGTGGTCCAAGGATCGCCGGCGCATTGAACGGCACTACAGTGGGTTCACCTGGGATACCCTTGGCCGGACGAGGCAGCCGGATTCTACCCCCCCCCCCCCCCCCCCTCCTACTCCTGTCGGCTTACAAGCGACCGGATTAACCCCCTCTAGTGTATCTAGTATAATCATTAAAGTATCATTGCTGTTATTCCTTAACTATTCCAGGTTGTATATTTACCACCTGCGCCTTCAGAGATTGGACATTCTCTATTGATATACCGACGAATACTCCTTGCCATAAAAGTGCATACTATTTCAATTCATAAATGTAATTAAGTGATTAAGTGCTTATTCTACACACCATCGCTGTGTAGAAATAAAGACCTGTTTCTAATTCGTACATTTGTGTTGGATCCGTTTCATCTACGTGAGAGTGTTCATGATAATATATTTATGCCGTGTACTGGGTGGCCGAATATTAAGTACAAAGGTAGTGGTAGTAAGTATCATATCTAGTAATACAGTCAGGGAATTGTACCCCTCAGTTACATATGTCTTTACAGCTAAGATAGACCTATCAGAGGTTGTAATATTGTGAAGAGAATTAATGTAATATTTAATTGTGAAGAGAATTACGACGCTGCAGATGCTAGCAGTTAGCTGACCATTATTATAGTAAAATCACATGTTCACCTTCTTCATACTTTGTACCCTTTAACCTCCGTCGGACCGCTCGGGCTAAAGAGGTTAATTAACTAGAAATTATTTAAAAGTAAAGAAAGATTAGGCATTTTATCGCACTTTAATATTTTTGCACTCCAGACCCTGCAGAATGTTTCTCAGGGGACCAGTTCCAGGCATACCGTTTATCCAGTTGCACAGCGTGCATGGAGTGACGTCAGAGAGTTATAGCCAACATGGAAAAATCAGTTGAGACTGCGTTGCTTGTCCCGTTGAATGGGATGTTTCGTTTGGTTTAAAAAAAAAAAAAAGATGGAAGTGTCGATACGAGAATGGTAGCGTGCACTTTGTGCAGCAAAGACTTTGCCCATCACTGGAGCATTTCTAGCCTACACTATCACCTAAATGCCAAGCATGTTGGAGCTACCGTGCAAACTAAATCTAACGCTGCCGGTCAGGCTAACATTACCCAGAGTACAAGCAAGCAGGGTCGCCTAACCACACTAGACCAGATGACGGGATTCAGAGCAAACATTTGTCAGACCAAGTGTAACAAATTAACTAACTCACTGGCTTGCTGGATTGCCGTGGACTCAGGGAACAAAATTTACTTTTTGGCTTACCAGCCAAGGTGGCTGGTAGATTTAAAAAACTACCAGCCAGGCAGATTTTTTACCAGCCAAGAATTTAAAAACGCATTTTTGTGTCACATATATACAAAAAAAGTCAGTAAATTTCAAGTAGATAAGGTATTACGTTCAAGTAGATAAAGAATACACATTTAAATAAGAGGCCAGAGTAACATTTTGAGCAAATTATTTTAATATATTGATTGATTAATCAATACAAGTCAATCTTAAGCTTAAATTTCCTCCACCTGATCAACTAAGACAACAGTGTCAAACAGACTCTCTAATGCTCTCCACCTGATCAACCAAGACAACAGTGTCAAACAGACTCTCTAATGCTCCTACACAGTACAAGAACACAATGGAATAGAATAGAGATATGAAGATATGTAATGTACAAGAACACAATGGAATAGAATAGAGATATGAAGATATGTAATGTACAAGAACACCATGGAATAGAGATATGAGGATATATAAGGTACAATACCACCATGGCATAGAGATATGAGGATATATAATGTACAATACCACCATGGAATAGAGATATGAGGATATCTAATGTACAAAAACACCATGGAAACAGAGATATGAAGCTATTGTAGTGGCTACTGGGACATAATTCACGGCATCCTAGCCTCATGTGGTGTTTACTACATCTCCCGTGATCCTTAGCGGGGGATGACGTAGTTTAAGAGAGACGAATGAAAGATGAATGGCAGTGTTGTTGTGCGACAGTAGAGTGCGTAATAAAATAGTATTTTTGCATCAGAACACGGCTCCGCTTTCACTATCATTACCGCATTCCTACATTGGTGACCCTGATTTTCTCTTGGACGTATTTCGGAGATTACATTGAACATGTCAAATGAACAACAAGACGCGGATCGCAGATCTTTGAACGCCATTTCACTCAAGCTGCCGGAGTTTTGGGAGCAGAGCGCCAACGCTTGGTTTGCACAAGCTAAAGCCCAATTTGCTCTCAGGGACATTACCGCGGACGCCACAAAGTACTACTATGTGGTAGCAGCCCTGACGAACTCAACTGTTGGTGAGTTTACTGGAAAACCCACCTACACATGACAAATATGTTGCTATAAAAACACACCTGAAAGAGGCTTTCGGTCTGTCTGAATCTGACCGTGCTCGCCAGCTTCTCTCTCTACCTGGACTGGGTGACTAAAAAACCCTCTGAACTGATGGATCACATGTTAGCTTTGCTGGGTGACCATGGGCCATGTTTTCTATTTAAAGAGCTTTTCCTGCAACAGCTACCAGACTATGTTCGTTTACCTATGGCTAATTCCATCAAAACTGACTTTCGCCAGCTAGCTAGTTTCAAGTTTCAAGTTCAAGTTTCTTTAATAGTTGTCATACAGAAGTACAGAATACTTTTATACAAAATGCTTCTTACTGTTACGCTCCAGAGACTGTGCTAGACAAGATAAGTATGAAATAAAATAGTATAGCATGTAAAATAGAAGTAAAAAAGGTCACAGTGTTCAGTATAGACATATGTACAATGTTCGATGCAGAATAGAAGTAACTGAGTTACCATCCAATACACAATATACTATGCAATGTACTAATATACAACTATATAGTGCAGAGCAGAAATGGGATGAGGTACAATTTAGGTACAATTTACAGTAAGGTGTACGAGTTGTAGTGCAAATCCTTTACCAATAAATATAAAGTGTAAAGTGTGTTTAGGTGATCTAGAGTGTGGAGAGTGGGTGCTGCAGTGTGTTGTTTGTTTAAGTGAGTGTGTGCATGTGGGTGTGTGTGCTGTGTGCATTTGATGGTTGTTGCATAAAGTTTATTGTTCACTGAGCAGCCTGATGGCCTGGGGGTAGAAGCTTCTTCTGAGTCTTTCTGTGCTCGCCTTAAGACTCCGGTATCGCTTGCCTGACCGCAGCAGTTCAAAGAGGCAGCTAGAGAAGCAGATGTATTTTTCTCAGCTCGGAAGAGGTGTGTGGCAGCATCAGCCTACACCATTGATGAGCAGGGGTTCCAGCCACTCTCTATCTCTGCCGCGGCTATGCCCCGCCGGGTGAGGCCGTCGGAGTTGTGTTTTTACCACGCAAAGTTTGGGAACAAAGCTAAGAAGTGTCTGCCACCTTGTAACTACAGTGGGTCGGGAAACGCACTGGCTGCCACTCATTAGCAGCCGTGAGTGTTGGCCATCCTGCAGGCTTGCTGTACGTCACCGACTCACTCTCCGGCCGCCGTTTTTTATGTGACATGGGTGCCCAGGTGAGCGGGTTGCCGGCGTCCACTCAGGATTTCCACTCAGCGAGACGGGGGCCCGCCCTTGAAGCTGCCAATGGCAGTGCGATCCCTACATTTGGCAAATGCACCGTGGCATTGTGTTTTGCTGACCAGCGTTTCACCTGGGATTTTGTGTTGGCCAAGGTGTCCACTCCCCTCCTAGGCGCTGACTTTCTCTGCGCCAACAGTCTCTTGGTAGACGTGGGGAATCGCCGGCTCGTCAATGCTGAGACTTTTGGCTCCTTAGCATGTGAGCACAGTGACACGGCCACAATGACAATGTCCAGCGCCGTCGCGCCCACTGATGATTTCTCCCGCCTCCTGTTGGAGTTCTCGGACATCACAACACCCACCTTCTCGTCCGCGGCCACTAAGCATGGAGTCGTGCATTACATCTCCACGGAAGGCCCGCCAGTACATGCTAGGGCTCGTCGTCTCGACCCACACAAGCTCACCATCGCTAAGAATGAGTTTGCCTCTATGGAGGCACTGGGCATCGTTCGTCGTTCCGACAGTCCTTGGGCCTCGCCTCTCCATCTCGTTCCAAAGGCTAACGGCGGTTGGCGTCCGTGTGGCGACTACCGGCGCCTTAATGACGCCACTACACCTGATCGTTACCCGGTTCCACACATACAAGATTTTTCAGCCCACCTTGCTGGCGTGTCTGTTTTTTCGAAGGTGGATCTGGTGAGAGGATACCACCAAGGTGGATCTGGTGAGAGGATACCACCAGGTGCCGGTTAGCCCTCAGGACATCCCCAAGACGGCAGTTATAACCCCATTCTTTGAATTTTTGAGGATGCCTTTTGGCCTCAAAAATGCGGCTCAGACCTTCAGAGGTTAATGGACGCCATGCTGCGCAACCTGTCTTTCGTGTTCGTCTACCTAGACGATATCCTGGTAGCCAGCACGTCCAAGGCGGAACACCTAACACACCTCCGGCTCCTCTTCAGTCGCCTCAGAGAGCATGGATTAATCATCAACCCAGCAAAATGTCAGTTTGCCTGCCATGGACTTCCTTGGCCACCACATCACTACTGCTGGGGCGGTCCCATTACCAGTAAAGGTGGAAGCGGTGCTGCGGCTCCCACGCCCCCCCACGGTTAGGGCCTTGCAGGAGTTCCTGGGGATGGTGAATTTCTATCATCGGTTCATCCCTCAGGCTGCCCACCTAATGCGCCCCCTGTATGGGGCTCTCAAGGGCAAGACTCCCAAGCATGCCATCGCCTGGTCCGACGACATGTCAAAGGCGTTCTCAGATACCAAGGAGGCCCTTGCGAGCGCAACCATGCTGACGCACCCCGTGCCTGAGGCTCCCGTGGCATTGACAACTGATGCCTCGGATTATGCCGTTGGAGCCGTTTATGAGCAGTTGGTCGAGGGCATTTGGCAACCCCTGGCGTTCTTCAGCCGACAACTCCGTTCCAGCGAAGAGAAGTACAGCACCTTTGACCGTGAGCTTCTCGCCCTGTACTTGGCGGTCAGACATTTCCGTTTCCTGCTGGAAGCTCGCCCTTTCACTGTTTAGGTAGACCACAAACCATTGATTTTTGCTATGGCGAAGGTGTCCGAACCGTGGTCTGCCAGGCAACAACGCCATCTGGCTTTCATCTCTGAGTTCACCACTGACATCCAGCATGTGGCGGGGAAGGACAACCCTGTGGCTGACTGCCTCTCGCGGGCCGCCATTGGTGCTGTCCACCTGGGAATTGATTACGCCCGTATGGCTGAGGATCAGGTTTCAGACCCAGACATCCAGGCATGCAGGACGGCGGTTACTGGCCTCCAGTTGGCGGACGTCCCCTTCTTTGATGATGGCACGACGCTGCTATGTGATATATCTATGGCGCAGCCAAGGCCAGTGGTTCCACGGGCATGGAGACGACAAGTTTTCGAGGCTATCCATGGCCTCTCGCACCCGGGCAGGAAACCATCACAGCGCCTAATGGCAGCGAAATTCGTCTGGCCCAGGATGAAGGTTGACATTGGGGGTTGGGTCAAGACCTGCATGGCATGCCAACGCGCGAAGGTCCATCGACATGTTAAAGCCCCGTTGGAGAGGTTTGATGTGCCTGAGAGGCGTTTTGACCACATCAACGTGGATCTGGTGGGACCCCTTCCTCCCTCCAGGGGGTACACTCACCTGCTGACAATGGTAGACAGGACCACCCGTTGGCCGGAGGCTGTCCCACGACTACTACAGCTGACTTGGCTTGCGCATTCATCAGTACCTGGGTCGCCCGGTTCGGTGTTCCCTCTGATCTTTCCTCTGACCGAGGGGCCCAATTCACTTCCGCGTTATGGACTTCCATTACCCAGCAGTTGGGTGTCTCCCTCCACCGCACTACGGCCTACCATCCACAGGCCAATGGCCTGTGTGAACATTTTCACCGGTCGATGAAAGCTGCTCTCAAGGCCGATCTCTGAGGCGACGGCTGGGTCGACAGACTTCCTTGGGTGATGCTGGGGCTCCGTACTGCACCTAAGGAGGACCTTCTTTCATCTTCAGCTGAGCTGGTATACGGTCAACCCCTCCGTGTCCCAGGGGATTTTCTTCCCTGTGTTACGGCCTCCTGGTCAGCACTGGCACAGCGGGATGCTCTGCTGGACAAGGCCAAGTCTTTCTTGCCCATCCCCACCTCGTGCCACGGCGTTCCGAAGGTGCGTGTCCCGCCTGATCTGCAGGTAGCGGGGTACGTGTTTATCCGCTGCGACGCCCATCGAGGCCCCCTACAGCCACCCTACGATGGTCGTTACCGGGTTGTGAAGGCAGGCGATAAGACCTTCGTCGTTGACATGGGGGGAGGGAAGAACGGATCTCGGTGGATCGCCTGAAGCCTGCTCACCTGGATTTGGACCGCCCCATTGAGTTGGCCCAACCGCCCCGCCGCCCCCCTGGTAGGTCAGTCCCGACGCCTACTCTAGCTACGGCGGACCCCCGGACCTGCCGTTCGAGGCCTGTTCAGTGTCAGCCTACTGCTTTACCACTGCCTCGGTTTCCTGTGCCTGCCCAGGGGTACCGGAGTCGTTTTGGGTGGGTCGTCAGAGCCCCTGGACGTTTTTTGGGGCCAGTTCTTGTAAATTCTGGGGGGACGTGTGTAGTGGCTACTGGGACATAATTCACGGCATCCTAGCCTTATGTGGTGTTTACTACATCTCCCGTGATCCTTAGCGGGGGATGACGTAGTTTAAGAGAGACGAATGAAAGATGAATGGCAGTGTTGTTGTGCGACAGTAGAGTGCGTAATAAAATAGTATTTTTGCATCGGAACACGGCTCCGCTTTCACTATCATTACCGCATTCCTACAATATCTAATATACAAGAACATAATGGAATTGAGATATGAAGATATCTAATGTACAAGGACACAATGGGATTTTTTTTTGTATATATCCTCAAACTAAATCCTCAATTTGAATAAAGTGATTAATCTGATTAAATTAGTCTTTTTTCTTTTATTAAATCAACTTTCCAGACCCCTGTCAACTGTCAAATGATGTCAACTGTCAACCTGAATTAACATTCAGTATTCAATAGTGTCTGATTCAATATTAACATTCAGTATTCAATATAGTCTGATTCAATATTAACATTCAGTATACAAGTAGAACAGCTAGCTAGCCGTTGTGGACACTCACCTTTCCACAGCAAAACGGTAGGCAAGGCACCTTGGTTGAGACATGCAGGCTTCAATCTATGTTGTTTAGTCTATCTGTTCAGTCCTGTTTCAAGATGCACAATGAGATCTTCTGAGAGAATTGTTGAACACAAATGTTCTAGAATGTTTGATTATGACATCATACCTTGACATCACAAATGTTCTAGAATGTACTATTATGACATCATACTGTGACATCACAACGGAACATGTTTGAGTTCCATTTGAATAATATAAATAATATGTATGCTGTCCCCGAAGCCTGTTTTTGGGATTCAAACTTCGTCAAGGTTTTTCGAACGGACATTCGAACCTTTGTTTTTAATAAAAAAATGTACATAAAAAAGTATTCAAATTTTTTTAATTTTTTTTTATATCCTCAAACTAAATCCTCAATTTGAATAAAGTGATTAATCTGATAACATTTGTCTTTTCTTTTATTAAATCAACTTTTCGGCCCCCTGTCAACTGTCAAATGATGTCAACTGTCAACCTGAATTAACATTCAGTATCCAATAGTGTCTGATTCAATATTAACATTCAGTATTCAATATGGTCTGATTCAATATTAAACATTCAGTATTCAAGTAGAACAGCTAGCTAGCCGTTGTGGACACTCACCTTTCCACAGCAAAATGGTAGGCAAGGCACCTTGGTTGAGACATGCAGGCTTCAATCTATGTTGTTTAGTCTATCTGTTCAGTACTGTTCAGTCCTTTTCAAGATGCACAATGAGATCTTCTTCTTCTTCTTCTTCTTTAGAATTTACGGCAGTGTAGACGCATCGTGGCATATTACTGCCCTCCGCAATTCTTTTGATGGTCTCTTCTTCTTCTTCTTCTTCTTTCTTCTTTTGAATCCTCTGGTAGACCAACTTTTGATTGTTTACCCTCTTCTTCTCATCTTCAACACTATCTCCTTCTCTGCTCCTCTTGCCTGTCCAATACTAATAAATACAATAACGCTATATCCTTTGGTACAACTCTGAAGCATGCAGAAATGTCAGCACTGCCTCTGTGATCAGCTGGTGGTTCTCATTATCCATGCCAAAGAAAGATTTAAGAGAGAAGGAAGAGACTCCCAAATCTACCAGACTTTTATAAAAGATTTCCCTCTCTTTCCTATACCTTTCACATTTTAGGAAGACATGCCCGACAGTTTCAGTCTCTCCACATTCACACCCCCCATCTGGATGTTTTCCCACAATGCACAAGGTACTGTTCAACCCACAGTGTCCCAGCCTCAATCTACACATCTTCACCCTATCACTCCTCGACCCATATCCATCCACCTTGATTTTGACCCGAGGCTGCAGAGAGAAATAGTGCTTTCCCTTGGTCCCCCTTTCCCACTCAGCCTCAACTCCTTTCTTTATCTTCTCTCGGAGTTCTACTCTTCCCATTGAAATGCCTATCTCTTCCTCCCTTCCCAGGCTCTGTTTGGCAAGGGAGTCAGCCATCTCATTTCCCGCAATCCCAGCGTGCCCCGGGACCCAACAAAACTCCACTGACCAGCCTGCCTTCGCAATCCTATATAAAACCAACATTATTTCCTGAATGAGATCAGGGCGAGCTTTAGACCCACCTGCACTCAGAGCCATCAGTGCAGCAGCCGAGTCAGAGCATATAATCACCTGGCTTGGTCCCACTTCCTCCACCCACCACAATGCCCAGAGGATGGCAAGCAACTCTGTCACAAATACAGAGCTGCCATCAGATATTCTTTGTCCCTTACCGAGCCCTAACCGAGGCACACACCACCCAAAGCCTGCTTTCCCACTTTCAGGATCCACAGAGCCATCAGTGTAAACCTCCAGAGACCCTGAGTCCAGAAGGAACCTCTCTATTTCTTCCACAATCTCGCCCTTATCATCCTCCTTCAAGAACCTAAGTTCAATGACTCGATCAGGCACTAGCCAAAATGGCACTGATAGCCAACGAGTGTGCTCCGCCACCCCCCCCTGATGCAAGCTCAACTTCCTGGCCCACTGATCAATACTGGCCAAAAAAGGCTTATACTTATCCCCATCTCCTGAAAGTAAACACCTAGCTGGGAAGGACAGACTTGTCCCACCCAATTTTGCCCAGTACTGTAGCCCTAACTTTACTCTCCTAAGGTTTAAGGGCAACTCCCCCATTTCCACCAATAGTGCTGAAGCTGGGGTGGTCTTAAAAGCTCCACAGCAGATTCTCAGAGCCTTCCACTGAAGCACATCCAGCTTTTGTAAATTAGACTTGGCCGCAGAGCCGTACACATAACAGCCATAATCAATTACTGACCTGATCATCGCCTGATATATCATGCACGTGGTCTCTCTATCCGCTCCCCACCCACTCCCAGCCAAACTTCTCAGCACATTTACTATTCTTTCACACTTTGCCAGGGTTTTCTCTATATTAACAGCCCAATTCAGTCTTTCATTGAACCAAACTCCCAAAAATGTAAACACCTTCACTCTCTCTAAGGGAGATCCATACATAACCAGCTTTCCCCTAGGCACCTTCTTTCTAAAACCAAAAATCATATAATTAGACTTAGAGGCGGAGATTTTAAAACCCCACTTGTCTCCCCATTCCTCTACATCCCCCAGAGCTCTTTGTACCTGCTTTAAACAATACTCAACATTCTTCCCTCTTTTCCATATGGCCCCATCGTCTGCAAATAAAGACAACCCAAACCCTCTTCCAATTCGCCCAAAAATGTCATTAATCATAACATCGAAGAGGACCGGACTAATCACGCTTCCTTGCCGGGTGCCATTTTCTATTTTTACAGTTTTTGAGGTTTGCCCCCCCACACGTACTTGGATCGTCCTGTCTAATAGAAAATCCTTTATCCAATTAAACAACCTCCCTCTAACTCCTAACTCATACAATTTCAAAAGCAACCCCTCTTTCCACAAAGAGTCATACGCCTTCAAAATATCCAAAAATACACTTATCACTACTTCCTTATTGTCAAAAGCCTGTCTAATGTCCTGGTCTAGAACAGCTACTGATTCCATTGTAGACCTGCCATTTCTAAACCCATTCTGATACCCAACATAAAGATCCTTACTTTCTAAAAAGTAAACTAATCTATTAGTAATCATCCTTTCCATAATTTTACACAATACAGACGTCAAGGCTATGGGTCAGTATGACCCTGGGTCAGCCGCTACTTTACCTGGCTTCAAAATAGGAATGATGGCGGCATGCATCCACTCCTTTGGCAAGCAGCCTTCTAGCCACACATTATTAAACAAACCCAGTATTTCAACCTTTACAAATTCGTCCAAATTCTTAAATAATTCATAGGATAATCCATCTCTGCCAGGCGTCGTATTTGCACCAGCCTGGATAGCATCCCCTAACTCTTTCATTGTAAAGTACAAATGAATCTGATTATTATTTTCTGAGCTCCTTCTCAACTTCCACTCATTCTGCGACAGCAGTTCAGTCCTCTTTCTCCCTCTCTCCTCCCCCAGACTCCCAGAGCTATGCACTGCCTGAAATGCCTCCACCAGCATGTCTGCCTTCTCTTTATTGGTAACTGCTTCTACCCCACCCTTCTGAATCACTGGAATCGAGATTATTTTATATATTCCAGCCATTCTGTGTCCGACTGCCCACAACTGCCTCACAGAAGTCTCAGGGCCTAGTGTTTCACAGAACTTCCTCCAACTACTCTTTTTAGCATCTTTAATAACTCTTCGTGCTACTCCCCTTAACCTCTTATATTCTACTGCCCGGCACAACCCTGGATACTGTCTCACCCTCTTATATGCTTTATTCCTATTCCTTACAGCTACGTCACATTCTTTATTCCACCAGGGAACCATCTTTCTAGCTCTGGGATCCTCCTTCATAGGGATTGTGTCCTGCGCTGCCCTATGTATCATCTCACTAAGAGAAGCATTCCACTCGTCTACACTCCCCTCAGAGTCAATCACTCCTATCAACTTTCGGGCCGCCTCCAAGAACTCTTCCCAATTAGCTTTCGAGAAATTATACCTGGGCACTCTCTCCTCAATTTCTATTATCAGATCCCTTCCAAATCTGCACAGAATAGGACAGTGGTCGCTACCCAGAGTATAACTATCCAGCGCTTCCCACTCTCCAATTCTAGCTAAATTTGAAGAGGCAAAACACAAATCTATATGATTGCAAGTATTCCTTGAGACATCAAACCTAGTCGGTCTATCATCATTTATCATAACTAGCTCATGCTTATCCAGAATCTCCTCAACCACGACTCCATTACTGTCCTTACTATTGCTTCCCCACAATGGGTTATGAGCATTAAAATCACCGACCCATATAACTGGACATCTCACCTTCTGCATAATTTCATCAAATTCAGACAAAATAAGTTGTTTACAAGGATTATATAAATTAAGCACCGTTATGGGACTATGGCTCTGATTACTCCAAACTTCCACTGCCACACACTCAAGGTTAGATGCTATGTCCAATGCCCTATACTGGATCCCTTCTCTAATGAAAGTTGCACACCCTCCACCTATTCTATCAACTCTGTCTTTTCTTAAGCACTCATATCCTGGAATAACAAACTCCCGGCAAGGTTTCAGCCACGTCTCCTGAATGCAAATTAACTCAGGTTTCACTATGACTTCCTCCACAAATCTTTTTAACTCCTGTCCATTAGCGGTCAGGCTCCGGGCATTCCACTGAAGAATATAGAACATCAGTGATCTAATCCACTTTCTTCTTCCTCCATGCTGCTGGCCCTCTCACTCTCCCTGTCTGATGCCCGCCCGCCCCCCCCGCCCCCTCCTGCCTCCTGCCCGTGGATCCCCCTCACCCCTGTCAGCTGGCCACTCCTTCCGCTGCCCACTCTTGCCTGTCTGCCCACTTTTCTTCTCATTCTCCTTTTCCCCTAGTGCACACTGCTGTTCACCCCCCCCCTTTTCTTCTCATTCTCCTTCTTCTCCTTTGCCCCTAGTGCCCCACTCTTGCCTGGCTGTTCACCCCCACTATGCACCTCATTCTCCTTTTCCTCTAGTAGCTTATGGATTTCTTCCCCTCTTATCCCTACCCCCAAGAACCTCCCAGCTGCTGCAGCCACCGTTGCGCAGGCGGTTGACTTTGTGTCACTGTCCTTCACTCTCACCACCACCTCTACCATGAAAGCCAGAAACGCTGGCTTGCTTATTATCACCACGTCAGCCTGAGACGCGGCTGGCAGACCAGGACCAGACCGAGACGCGGCGTCTCCTTTCCTTCTCTCTCGCAGTCGCAACTGACTTAACTGCCTCGGCATATGACACCTTGTTCTGATCCCTCACAGTTTGCACTTCCTTGGCCTGAGCAACATGTGCACACCCACGAAACGCTACATGGTGTTCCCCTCCACAGTTACAGCATTTGGGAACCTCTGCCTTGCACGCCTGGATCTCATGATCATCGCCACACTTCGCACACCTCTGTTTCGCCCTGCAAGCCCCTGCAATATGCCCGAACCTCTGGCACTTATAGCAGCGCAGCGGTGGTCTTACATACTCTCTCACAGCGTACAACATGCTCCCTATATACACCCTGACTGGTAACACAGCATCTGCAAATGTTACCACCACTGGCGCATCTGAGCTCCCCTCCCTTGCCTTCTTCTTCTTCTTCTTATTTGAATTTCCGGCAGAGTAGACGCATCGTGGCGTATTACTGCCCTCCGCAATTCTTTTTATGGGCTCTTCTTCTTCTCCTTCTTCACCTTCTTTTTCTTCTTCTACTGGACCCCGTCATCAACTACATTGTCCATTGGAGTGCAGCTACTGCTGCTACTTCCTGCCTGAGCCCCCCTCCGCGGGACCCTCCTTGCCCCCTGCTATCTTATCCTGGGCTGCTTTGTCCCTCGCAGCCTTGTCCCTCGCAGCCCCCTCAGCCAATTCATTACACACCTCCTTCCAGTCCAGACCTTCCAATCCCAGATGTTGAACCGCTATCCTAACAATCATCTTCACCATCTCTGTTCTACCCTTAGCCTCTGCCATACCAGTAACTACCCCTGCCACGAAGGCCACAATACCTAATTTCTCCTCCCTTCCCCTCTCTCTTTCCACCTGCTCTACCCTCACTGCCAAATGCCCTCCTTCAACCCCCTGCACCCTTTCTTGGCTACCCTGTCCTGCCCTGCTAACCGCCCCAGCATACGTCAACTTACCCTCCCTTCTCTCTCTCCGATCCGCGACCTCCTTCATCATCACCTCGCACCCCCGAAACGCTACACTATGCTCCCCACCACAACTACAGCACTTCGGCTTCACTCCCTCTCCACAATTCCCATATTCATGTTCCCCGCCACACCTAGCGCACCTCATCCCCTTCCTACACGTGGTAGCTATATGGCCAAACCCCTGGCACCTATAGCACCTAAGAGGATTATGAACAAATTCCCTAACCCTATACATCCTACGCCCTACAAACACCTCCCTAGGAACAACCCCACCCTCAAACGTAATCACTACCGTCCCCGTCACTGCCCTCTCTGCTCCCCTCTTCATCCTTTCTGCACTCTTAACTATGCCATTACGCCCGTTCTCCATTAGCTCTCCCACCAGCTGCTCTACTATAACCTCGACCGGTACCCCAGCTATCACCCCCTTACATCCCCCCCCCTCTTCTCCCCTACTCTCGCCACCTTACTTATACCCACCCCCCCAATGCTCTGCATCTTCCTAGCCACCTCCACCTGCCCCTCACTACCACACCCTACGGCCAGATTCCCATCCCACAAAACGTTCACGTACTTTACCTCTCCTAATCGCTCGGCAATGAGTTTGGGCCACTCGAGCCTACCTACTTTCCTCTCATCCCTCTCCCCCTCAAGCCTGACCACTATATGGATCACTTCCGCTTTTGCCACATCTTTTCCAGCACCCTCGTCTCCCGGCCCACTTGAGCTATCGTCCCCCCCTTTCTTCCTCTTCCCCCCTTCTCCCCCCCTCTCCTCCCCCCTACTCTCACCCTTGCCCTGGCTATCCCCGTCGCTGTCGTTCCTCTCCGTCCGCTTCTTCCTCTTCTTCCCCACCGTTTCCCACCCCTCCTCCTCCCTCTCTTCTTTCTCCCTCTCCTCCCCACTGTACTCCGACTGATCGCGAATATCGGCCGTTCTGGAAATTCGTAGCTCCATTTGCCGTTCTTCCTCTTCCTTCTTCTTCTTCTTTACACCATCTGACTCCTTCCCTTTGCCACAGCAAAACGGAGGGCAAGGCTTGCCCACCGTTCCACAGCAAACGTAGTCTTCCACCATCTCCGAGACCTCCTTCTCACTTCCCTCTCCACACGTCACACCCCGAGGGGACACTGGGCTCGCACCCGGTGACTCGCGTCCCTCCTGACGCAAGCCCTCATTCCACTCGCTCCCATCTCGATTCACCCAAAACCCTGGACAGTCTTGCACCGGCCGGGGCCATTCACGAGGACTCCACTCTCCCCGCTCTCCATAAGCTGCCTCGCTCGCCTTCCACCACCGCTCACTCCCCCTCATGACTGTCCACCGGCTGGGGCCATTCACAAGGACTCCACTCTCCCCGCTCTCCATAAGCTGCCTCGCTCGCCTTCCACCACCGAGATGTTCCACCACCGACCAATTTGTTGAATATATATAGAACACAAATGTTCTAGAATGTTTGATTATGACATCATACTGTGACATCACAAATGTTCTAGAATGTACTATTATGACATCATACTGTGACATCACAAATGTTCTAGAATGTTCTATTATGAAATCATACTGTGACATCACAAATGTTCTATACTGTTCTATTATGACATCATACTGTGACATCACAACGGAACATGTTTGAGTTCCATTTGAATACTATAAATAATATGTATGGTAAGGCTGTCCCTGAAGCCTGTTTTTGGGATTCAAACTTCGTCAGGGTTCTTCGAACAAACGTTCGAACCTTCGTTTTTAATAAAAAAAAGTAAAAGAAAAAAATCTAATTTTTTTTATTAAATTTTTTTATAAAAAAAAATCCTCAAACTAAATCCTCAATTTGAATAAAGTGATTAATCTGATTAAATTAGTCTTTTTTGTTTTTTTATTTTTTATTATTGATGTAATAAAAAATAACACTTGGAACAAAAAAAAACGATTAACTCTGATTAACTTAAAAGAAAACTCGATGAATTATTATAATAATATGTGGTTGGCACTTCTTTATCATTGCTATTGTAGATAACTGTGGCAATTCTAGAGTTAATACATGTAAAAAAATGTATTCATTGATAACCCAAAAATAAACATTATCTACTTGAGGAGAGAATGTGTATATCTGTGTTTTAACTTTGTGTACACACTTACCGCCCATAATGGGAGTAGGTATGTGTTACTCATAAATAGTTTCTGCTTGGGGAGAAGTCTTGGTTTTGGGGAGAGTAATACTTAGGGTTTCCAACCTGCTCTACTTCTAGAAACAAAACAATGAACAAAATGTGTATTTTAGCAGCTTTAGGGACTACAGGCGTGTAGTTCACCAGTTTGATAAGAATCTATTATTTGGGAAACAGAAAATACTCTGTTACACTATAACCACTTGTAGGGCTGGGTGATATGGCCAAAAATAATATCGCGATAACGATATCGATAACAATATCATATCACGCGATACCGATAATTATCGATATTGTTATAAGTATTAAAAAAACAACAGATGTATGTTTATTTTGCAGAAATTCTTTGTCGTTGCCGCCATCTTTAGTGTTACATCCCCGCACACACTCCAGTAAGAAAGTAAACAGGCTTCTCTGCTGGCTGTGGCTCCAGGGGAGTTGAACAGTTCTGGCTTTGCTAGTTTCTTTTCTATCTTTTGGCGCTTTTTTGGTGGACAAACCACCACACATGTGCACCGTGACTCGTGACTGGAGACTATAGCTCTGCTAGCACACATAGCCTACTGTGTACAGACGGTTTCAAACTGTATTTTACATTAGAAAGCAAACAAAATAAATGGACAAGAGAAAAATAAATCTCAATTTGGTCAGTATTGTCATTTGGACAAGCAAAGCCATTACTTTAAGTTGCAGGCAAGAAAGACAAGTCTGTCCACTGTCTCTGGGTTAAGAAAAAATTGATATTTAATGTTTTCACATTATTCTTTCCGATATCGATTATTAAAATATATCGCGATAATTATCGTTATTGTTCGCCCAGCCCTAACACTTGAATGTGTAAACACCATGTCTCATGCCTCACCATAGTGTGAACAATATGTATATATACTAGGGGTGGACGGTATAAACGGTATACGGTATAAACGGTATGAATTTGCTCTACGGTATGGATTTTGACTATACCGTGTAACCGGTAGATAGCAATGACGTCATGTAACCACAGCGCGACTATTTCACTCGCATTTGCCCCTAAAAATAGATAGAATTAGTCATAGATAATAGATATGTGCGAACTGGAAAAAGTTATTTAGGAGGCTTCGCGCAGTGGGCGTGCCAGCCCCTACCGCACGCATGTAAACACGGGTCTAGTAGTCTAGTGGGACGGGACACGGGAGGACGGCGGCGTCTCCCTGAGCTAACGTTAGCTTAGCTACCGTTACAAAATGACCCAGTCAACTATTCACTTTTAGTTTAATACATGATGAGGCATTGTCTAACCTAACGTTATCTAGTCGGCCAGCTACCGATAGCTCCTGACATCAACAAACGCTCCACAAAGTCTAGTAGAGACGTGTATGATACCTGTTAGCTGTTAGCTCATGTTAACGCAAGTTAGTTCACCGTTCAAAACGAAATGTCCCATTGAACTAAATAATTCACTGAGGCGTTGTATTAACGTTATATATCCGGCTAGCAGTAGCTACAGATAGCTCCTGATATCAATGTCTTATAACACTGATTCGATGCGTATTCGAGCTGAGGGCTTGCTGAGCACAGTTAAGTAACGTTATACCAATAGGGTCCAGGTGCAGCGCCGGAGAATCCTGGCCGTAGCTCTGCTCGAGGCTACTCGAGTATAGGTCCAGGTGCAGCTCCGGAGAATCCTGGCCATAGCTGGAGGCTACTAGAGTACACACAGACAGTGGAGTTTGTTGCGTGGTGGCGATGTCTCGCAGATAATACAAGTACAAGTCTAATTATATAATATATATATTTTATAAAAAAAAAAAAAAAAATTATATAAAATAAAAATAAAATTTCTATCAAAAACGATGATACCGTGATATATACCGCTACCGTCTATGCTTCAAATTATACCGTGATATAAATTTTAGACCATACCGTCCACCCCTAATATATACCATCTTATATATCTTTACATATTGTTTTCAAAGGCTTTTTATTTTGGTCTCATGACTCGGGGTGACCAGGTGTCCCCCTTTTGGTTGTACTGTCCCACCATTTGAGACCGCGTCCCACATATTGAGAGGATGTCCCTCTTTTCGAAGCAAAAAAGACGGACATCAGCAAAAAAAATTACTGTCAAGTGATAAGTTTGAATATTTAAAACAATAAATAACAGTACAAAAAGGGGGACACCTGGTCACCCATGAGTGTTTTACAAAGGTGTGTGTGAGAGAGAGAGAGAGAGAGAGAGAGAGAGAGAGAGAGAGAGAGAGAGAGAGAGAGAGAGACAAACAGACACGATATAGACAGACAAATGATCAACTATATATGCTTTGCTATTTTAAGCTTGTTCTGGAAGAAATTACTGTGAGTGTCAACCTTTAGTAAAGTCCTGTCTTTAGTTATCCTAAATAAATCTTATACAATTGATATCTTAATTATAACTTATTAACCATAGTTGTATAGTGCATAATGAAACGTTTGTCAATCTGTATTGTTCTAGAGAAAGAATGGGCATTCATTCAAGTCAAAGTTAATTTATCATGGATGATTCTAAAATGTATATATTATTTTCAGTTGTATATTGGTATTGTGGTGTCACATTAAGGGAGTCTCTCATGCCAGAGTTGAAGGGTCACAGGGGAGGAGATATAGGGGAGTGGTAGGTGTGTGTACGGTGGTGATTCTGTGAATGAATAAAGTAGGAAGTAACTGAAGGACCTGTCACGTGCATTATTGTATCGCCTCTTCCTTCAACTTTCCACATTGGTGACCCTGATCGTTGGATTATTATTATTATTATGAGTGATAACAAAGAAAACGCTGTTCGGCCCGCTGCAGTGGCAGCTGCGGTGTCTGTCAAGCTGCCCGAGTTTTGGCAGCATGACCCGGACCCATGGTTCCAACATGTCGAGGCTCAATTCCATCTGCGAGGTGTCACAGTGGACGACACGAAATACTATCATGTCGTTGCTGCATTGGATGCACAAACCACCCGTCGCGTCATGGGATTTTTGTGAGACCCACCAGCCATGGGGAAATACGCCGCTCTCAAACAACAGCTGTTACGGCTGTTTCAGCTGTCAGATACGGAGCGGGCGGAGCGCCTGTTGTCACTGAACGGTTTAGGTGACAGTAAACCAACCGAGCTCATGGAGAACATGTTGGCATTGCTCGGCTCAGGTGACTCATAATTTTTATTTATACAGTTATTTCTGCGTCAGCTTCCACCTCCAGTACGCACTGCCTTGGCCAGCTCGCCGCTCGTGAGAGCCAAGGATTATCGGGGGATGGCAGAAGAGGCTGACAGAATATTGCTGGCAACCCGCCACTACAGTGTTAACGTTAACGCTGCGCTGCCGGCGGGGGAGATGACGGGAGCTGCGGTATCGGATCACCGGAGGGAGAATGAACTTTTTTTCATCTGCGTTATGGTGCCAAAGCCAGGCGATGTGAGCAGCCATGCTCTTTTTCCGGCCAGGGAAATGCCAGAGCCGGCGCTCATTAGCAGCTGTGAGTGCTGGCGACACGACGAGGCTGCTGTTCATTGAGGACACGTTGTCCAGTAGGCGCTTGCTGGTGGATTCGGGAGCCCAGCGGAGTATCCTGCCAGCTTCAGCTGCGGACGGCTTGAGTGGCAGTCACGGCCCCTCGCTGGACGCCGCCAATGGAACTCCGATTCGCACTTTCTGCACCAGGTCAGTGACTGTTTGTTTCAATGGACATGCTTTTAATTGGGATTTTGTAATTGCTTCTATGTCGATGCCTATACTGGGCGCGGATTTTTTATGTGCTCATAGACTTTTGGTGGATGTGGCGAACTGTCGCTTAATTGACGCTGTGTCATTTGCCACTTACCCCTGCACTCTGGGGGGGGGGGGGGTGTAACAAGCTTGAAATAATAAACAAACCTGTTCAGCTATAAAGAATGAGAGTACTGGAACAGTGTTAAATTCAAAGTGTTGTATTAACCAAAAGGAGGATCAAAATAAATGGGGCACCCCATAGCAACGTATGGTACAACAAAAATCATCTCAAACCAATAAGAACGGTCCTGTCAGCTTTACAGTCCATTAGCCCCAACATAAATGTTACCATGTATAATGTTACCGTGTACAATGTTACCATATATAATGTTACCATGTATAATGTAACCATGTCTAATGTTACCATGTATGTTACCATGTATGTTACCATGTATAATGTTACCATGTATAATGTACTGTGTATAATGTTACCATGTATAATGTAACCATGTATAATGTTACCATGTATGTTACCATGTATAATGTACCATGTATAATGTTACCATGTATAATGTTACGATGTATAATGTACCGTGTATAATGTTACCTTGTATGTTACCATGTATGTTACCATGTATAATGTTACCATGTATAATGTTACCATGTCTAATGTTACCATGTCTAATGTTACCATGTATGTTACCATGTATGTTACCATGTATAACCGCCCCTAACCACACCCATACCTGGAATCTTAAAGGTCAAGTGACCCAAATATGCTGACATTGGCATATCATAACATATTGGGCCCACACTTCATTTATCAACACATTGACATCTTCTTCATAAAGTAACGCATGTTACAGGGGACATCCTCACCCTCGCCAACATCCTCGCCACAGGGGACGTGTACCAGCGGCTTCTCGCTGATTTCCCCGCTCTGACTGTGCCCACGTTTTCTGCTATAGTCGCAAAACATGGGGTGGAGCATTATATCCCCACGGCCGGTCCGCCAGTTTTCGCTCGCGCACGCCGCCTTGACGCCGCTAAACTGGCCATCGCTAAAGGGGAGTTTGACACAATGGAGCAGCTCGGCATTGTGCGGCGCTCCAACAGCCCGTGGGCCTCGCCTTTGCATATGGCTCCGAAAGCTGATGGGAAGTGGCGCCCGTGTGGAGATTTCCGGCGCCTCAATAGTGCCACGGATCATGACCGCTACCCTGTCCCGCACACCCAGGACTTTTCTGTTCACCTGGCCGGGACCACCATTTTCTCCAAGGTGGATTTGGTGCAGGGCTACCACCAGGTGCCAGTCCATCCCAGAGACGTGCCCAAGACCGCCGTTATTACCCCGTTTGGACTTTGAGTTTTTAAGGATGCCTTTCGGACTCAAGGGGGCAGCGCAGACCTTCCAGCGGTTAATGGACTGCGAGGGTTGTCATTTTTGTTTGTGTATTTAGACGACATCCTGGTGGCCAGCACATCTGCTGAAGAGCATTGTTTGCACCTCCAACAGCTGTTTCAGCGGCTGAATGAACATGGGCTGATTGTGAACCCAGCCAAGTGTCAGTTCGGCCGGCCAGACATAGACTTCGTGGGCCATCACATCTCTTCACAGGGAGCCATCAAGCCCCTACAGGAGTTCCTTGGTATGGTACATTTTTATAACCGATTCATACCAGGAGCGGCTTTCTTAATGCACCCCCTGTACGAGGCACTAAGGGGCAAGAAGAACAATCAGGAGGTGGACTGGTCCCCTGAGAGGGTCCAGGCATTTGATAGTGCTAAGGCTGCTCTCGCTAACGCTACTATGCTGGCACACCCATACCCGGCCGCTCCAATAGCCCTCACGACCGATGCCTCGGACTATGCTGTGGGGGCGGTGTGTGATCAGTGGGTGGCCGGCGCCTGCCAGCCACTGGCCTTTTTCAGCAGCACACTGCGGGACAACGAGAGAAAATACAGCACATTTGACAGGGAGCTGCTGGCCCTTTTCCTCGCCACGCGTCATTTTCGGTTCCTGTTGGAGGGCCGGGAGTTCACCGCTTTCATGGACCACAAGCCTCTGACCTTTGCCATGGCTAAGACCACGGAACCATGGTCGGCACGGCAGCAGCGCCAACTGTCCGCCATTTCGGAATTCACCACGGACCTGCAGCATGTGGCGGGCAAGGACAACCTGGTGGCTGACTGCCTCTCCAGAGTGCGGGTCAACACTGTGCACCTGGGTGTGGACTACGCAGCCATGGCAGTTGACCAGTGCATGGACATGGACATCCAGGCATTCAGGACGGCCACGACAGGACTGAGACTGGAGGATGTGGTGTTCCAGGACAGTAAGGCCACGCTCCTCTGCAATGTCTCCACAGGCCGACCTCGCCCGATGGTCCCCGCGGGCTGGCGCCGCCGCATTTACGATGCTATACATGCTTTATTGCACCCGGGGGTGAAGGCATCAGTTAAGCTGGTGGGGGCTAGGTTCGTCTGGCCGGGCCTCAGGAAGGACGTCAAGGGGTGGGCTGCCTCTTGTGTAGCGTGCCAGTGCGCCAAGGTGCATCGGCACACTAAGGCCCCGCTGGGGCCATTTCTCATCCCGGAGAGACGTTTTGATCACGTTAACGTGGACCTGGTGGGCCCGCTGCCCCCCTCCCAGGGGTTCACTCACCTACTGACCATGGTGGACAGGACCACCAGGTGGCCGGAGGCTGTGCCCCTGTCATCCACTACATCGGTGGACGTGGCTCGGGCGTTCATCTCCACCTGGGTGGCCCGTTTCGGTACCCCTGCGGATCTAACTCCGGACAGAGGGCCCCAGTTCACGTCAGAGATGTGGAGCGCCATGGCGGAGAGTTTGGGGGTGAAACTCCACTGCACCGTGGCATACAACCCGCAGGCAAATGGTCTCTGTGAGCGTTTCCACCGCACTATGAAGGCTGCTCTCCGGGCGGCTCTTACGGACAGTAATTGGGTCGACCGTTTGCCGTGGGTCATGCTAGGCCTGCGCTCGGCCCCAAAGGAGGATCTGCACTCATCTGCGGCTGAGCTCGTGTTGGGTCAGCCGCTGAGAGTCCCTGGGGAGTTCCTCCCAGGTGCCACAGCCCCCTGGTCAGCTGCGACTCATCGCTTGGCCATCCGAGAAGCCGCCAGCACTTTCGCTCCCGTGCCCGCACATCACTGTTTTCCCCTGTCCTACATCCCCAAGGACTTGATATCAGCCCCATACGTGTTCATCCGCCGCGATGCCCACCAATCTCCACTCCAGGCTCCGTACGATGGGCCCTTCCGGGTCCTGGAAGCGCGGACCCAAGAGCTTTATGGTGGACAGAGGGGGGCTTCAGGAGCGGATATCGGTGGACCCGGATGGGCCGGTGGAGCTGGCTCAGCCCCGACGGCGCGGCCGTCCACCCAACCCCACTCCTGCCGCAAGTTTGCGGCCCGTGTCTGCCTCTACCCCGGCAGCAGCCCCGGACTCTCCACCAGTCCAGCCTCGCCGCTGGCGTGGACGGCCGCCGGCTCGTGCCCTTCCCCCCTCCCCCCTGACTGTTAAGCGCAGTCGTTATGGTCGGGTAGTCAGGCCTCCTACGAGGGGCTGAGTACTTTGGGTTTTTTTTTGTATGGGTTGGGGTTGCAGGGATGTCTGCTCTGGGTGTTCGGGGGGGGCCTGTGTGGTGTCACATTAAGGGAGTCTCTCACTCCAAAGTTGAAGGGTCACAGGGGAGGAGATATAGGGGAGTGGTAGGTGTGTGTACGGTGGTGATTCTGTGAATGAATAAAGTAGGAAGTAACTGAAGGACCTGTCACGTGCATTATTGTATCGCCTCTTCCTTCAACTTCCCACAATGTACTATATATCTCATATCACATTATATATGTGTTGTATACACTACTATATACTATTATATATACTATTATATACTGCAGGTATACTATAATGTGTAGTGTACTGTAATGTGTACTATATGGGTGTACTGTAATGTGTACAATATGTATGTAGTACTATGTATGTATGTAAATAAAAAATAATAATAAAATAAAATAAATAAGATAAACGTAAGTCTTCAGGGGTAGGGCCCGACAAGCCTAGTGCTTCTTCCTAGCCCTTTTCGGACAATTGGACAATGGTGCAATAGCAGCTGGTAAAACTTTGGCGATTTATGGAATGACCGTTGTTATGTGTCCAAAACCCCAAATAAAAAATAACTGAACTGAACTGAACTGCATGTTTACCGCTCCGTCTTCTTCATGATCTCTCCGAGCACGTTTTACATTTTAATCTGATGTTCTAATAGAAACGTGCCCTTTTGTTACACCTTCTTCTGCGGGCAAACGTAGGACAGCAGAACGTCGATCATGTTCTTGACGATGGGGGGCTGCGGGTGGAGGCTGTGGGGCAGGTGGTGGGCCAGGTTCATGTCCCAGGCGTCCACCAGGTGGACCCTCAGCCCCTTGAACATGGCGCGGAGAACCCTGTCGCGCTGCAGCCAGAACCAGTCGCTGTTGGTCATGGTCTCGTAGAGGGTGAGCGCCTTGAGGTTCGCCGTGCGGACGACCACCGTGGTCGCGGGCGAGCGGTCCAGGAGGCGCGCCACCGCTCTCCGGATGTTCCTCAGCCGGCGGATGTAGAACTCGACCCGGAGCGTGCCGAAATGGGACCAGACGGCGAGGACCACCACCGCGCGCGCGCCCCCCGACCATGCCGTCGATCTCGTTGGCCGCGTAGCGGAGCTGACTGGTCAGAACGTCGCCGAAGCGGATCGGGGGGCCGTGGCAGCGGTACGTCACCAGGATGTTGACGCCATGAACGGTCCCACCTGCCTGCTGCCACAGCCCCCCCCCCCCCCCCCCCACCTGCCTGCTGCCACTGTGCAGCTTGATCTCCTTCAGCTCTGAAACTGACAACATACATAGATAGACTGCATTCATACAACAGCTTTTATCCAAAGCGCTTTACCATTTGTTCCTCACAATCACCCGTTCACTCGCACATTCACACACCGACGGCGGAGACAACCATGCAAAGTGCCAACCTGCTCATCGGGAGCAGTTAGGGGTTAAGTGTCTTGCTCAAGGATACTTCCTTACTTCCTAAATGGTGCATTTATAGAACTCCAAAGTGCTTTACAATTTTTGTTCCTCACATTCGACCCATTCACTCACACATTCACACACCAACGGGGGAGGTGACCATGCGAGGTGCCAACCTGCTCATCGGGAGCATTCTGTCCCGCTCAAGGACAGTTCGACACGCTGCCTGGGAATTGAACCGGGAACCTTCCGACTACCAGATGACCGCTCTACCTCCTGAACCACTGTCGCCTCCGACAACAAAGACGTTATTGGGGTTCCTCTCAGGGTTCTTCTCAGTTTGGGGAGCTCCAAACTCCGACGTTGAGAAAGCCTGCCTTTAAGGGTGCTGTAATGGGTATTTTCTTTGTTAAAATAAGTGGTCGACATGTTAGAATAATAGCTCTACATTCTGACAGTCATCACTGATATAGAGTGTCTGGTCAGTAACATAGGTCTCCCAGTCCCTCCACTCTGCAGTAAACAGCCATCACCGATATAGTGTGTCTGGTCAGTAACATGGGTCTCCCAGTCCCTCCACTCTGCAGTAAACAGCCATCACTGATATAGAGTGTCTGGTCAGTAACATGGGTCTCCCAGTCCCTCCACTCTGCAGTAAACAGTCATCACCGATATAGTGTGTCTGGTCAGTAACATGGGTCTCCCAGTCCCTCCACTCTGCAGTAAACAGCCATCACTGATATGGAGTGTCTGGTCAGTAACATGGGTCTCCCAGTCCCTCCACTCTGCAGTAAACAGCCATCACTGATATGGAGTGTCTGGTCAGTAACATGGGTCTCCCAGTCCCTCCACTCTGCAGTAAACAGCCATCGCTGATATAGAGTGTCTGGTCAGTAACATGGGTCTGTAGAGGAAAGATACTGTGACCCGATATGACCGGTGGTTGCTCTCTGGTGTCGTCACGGTGACCGCATGGTTAATGTATGTACTAGTGGTCGGGGCTCTTTTTCACAACCACTGACTCTGTGGGAGTGTGAGGAAGAGAACACATGATGTGATTGAATAAAGTACCAGAGAAACACTCTCTGGCTGTCTTAGTTTTTTTAATCTCGAATTTCCACTATACCAACCAGTTGCTGGGATTAGATCAGCCCAACCAGTTGCTAATTTTAAATAGTTGTTTAACCCATTCCGTTTTAATTTGACCCTTTTTACTGTGCTGCATTAGTCTGTCTCACCATGCTCATTTTATATTAGCTATCTAATTAATTCATTATCACTATTTTTTATTTATTGTTGTTTTATTCCTATTTCAAGGATTGTATTGAAGATATAACGTGTTGTAATGTTGTTTGCTGGAGCCACTTCATCCACAACAGCACACCCCGGTCAGAGAGCGGACACAGACACCAAAGAACAGTCCTTTGTAGTTTAATGTTGGTATCAAAGGATCAAAGGATGATAGGGATTCTTCAGTACAGGTGATTTTCATCCAGTTCATAAGGCTGAATGAACGAATGAGCATCCACACAAGGATGAGAATGGTATTGGGTGAATCTAGCCAATTATTGAGTGAGTGATTTCCATCCAGGTTGTAAGGCTGGATGAACAGTGAGGAATTGAGTGAGTGATTTCCATCCAGGTTGTAATGCTGGATGGAGTAGTGAGATATTGAGTGAGTGAGCGAGTGGTATTCTGCAACAGATAAGCAGAATATACAGGGAATTAGCAGAATACATACTTAGTAGTCATAACATGCTGGCATCTAGAAGATACACATAACTGAAACAATGCTATATAGCATATTCACACTAGCATAGCATTAGCTCAATTAGCAGCTTGGAACAAACATAGCACCAAGTAGCAAACCCAAACCATAGTCATATAAATAAGTCACTTAGCGGCATAATATAGGCTACATATGACATTTATCTATCATACAACCATAGACATTACATTGGAGGCTATTGATGACTTACTTCTTCACAAACACACTCATGTGACAGCAGACAGCAGTGGAAACACATGGGCGGCAATATGGCCGCTGCATTTAATTACCAGACTAAGGACCCTTGGGCTGTCCAGAGAGATGCCCTACTAGAAATAGTAATACCCCTGGGCTGTCCAAAGAAGTGCCTTGGAAATAATAATACACAGCATAAGAAATAATGGGGAATTTACAACAGATTGTGTTGCATTTATTTCATTGACTTGATATTTCAATCGTTAAGCACTTTGTATTTCAATCTTACACAAAAGAGCTTTGATGTTAAACTATTGATTATCGTTACTCAAGTCTCAGACTTGAGATCCTTCCAGAATGGCTTCTTCTTCACTTCCTAATGACACATTCAGTAAAGACCTATCCATGTGTTTACCTCTAATTCAAACGGTCAGGTGAATATTTGTTTTATATACTTTGTTAACATTTAGTTCCTCATTAGGGCCAAGGTACTTTATTATTTAAGTGAGGCGTTACATGCTCCGCTCGATAGTTCACTCCACCTGGAATATGACCTCTAATATCTCAGGGTTCCCACGCTTGCCTTGAAATTTCTTTCCATACTACCTCCTGATTTTCCAGGTACCATATTAAGTGATGATCTATAGGCCCCTGAAGTTTTCCGCCCTCATCCGCGCCCCCCTCCCCTCACAGACACAACCCCCTAGGACACCTGACTATTTACTTGATTTAAAAGATGTGCCAGTCAAGTCTACATTGTAAATGCTTAGAGATTATGTCTCATTGATAATATCAATGCATGAAATAATGCAACACGCTGTAGATGAACAACAATTTATTGAACTGGAACACATGAGCACTGGGATTGATATATGTTCTCTCTTCCACTCCTCTCCTATCTCATCCTGTCCTCTTCTCTCCACACCTCCCCTCGTGTCCGCTCCTGTCTTCTCTTCCTACTCTTCTCAACTCCTCTCCACCGTTCTCCCTTTTCCTCTGTCATCCTCCTCTTCCATCTTCGCGGCCTCTTCTCTTCCTGGCTCGTTATGAGAGCTAACGTTGGCTAGCTACTGTACCCGGCGCTGGCTAACTGGCTATCGTTATGACTGAGAGCTAACGTTGGTAGCTACTGTACCTGGTGCTGGCTAACTGGCTCGTTATGAGAGCTAACGTTGGCTAGCTACTGTACCGGGCGCTGGCTAACTGGCTCGTTATGAGAGCTAACGTTGGCTAGCTACTGTACCTGGCGCTGGCTAACTGGCTCGTTATGAGAGCTAACGTTGGCTAGCTACTGTACCTGGCGCTGGCTAACTGGCTCGCTATGAGAGCTAACGTTGGTAGCTACTGTACCTGGCGCTGGCTAACTGCCTCGTTATGAGAGCTAACGTTGGTAGCTACTGTACCTGGCGCTGGCTAACTGGCTCGTTATGAGAGCTAACGTTGGCTAGCTACTGTACCTGGCGCTGGCTAACTGGCTCGTTATGAGAGCTAACGTTGGCTAGCTACTGTACCTGGCGCTGGCTAACTGGCTCGTTATGAGAGCTAACGTTGGTAGCTACTGTACCTGGCGCTGGCTAACTGCCTCGTTATGAGAGCTAACGTTGGTAGCTACTGTACCTGGCGCTGGCTAACTGGCTCGTTATGAGAGCTAACGTTGGCTAGCTACTGTACCTGGCGCTGGCTAACTGGCTCGTTATGAGAGCTAACGTTGGCTAGCTACTGTACCTGGCGCTGGCTAACTGGCTCGTTGTGAGAGCTAACGTTGGCTAGCTATTTTTTTTTTTTTTATCTTTTCCCGATTTTTCTCCCATCCCACCCTTCCTGGTTGTTGCGCACTTTCCCCTACTGTTGGTCCGAGAGACCGGAGACTGTCACATGCTTTCCTCCGACGCATGTGCAGCCAGCCGGCAGGCCAGCCTGGCCGCGCAGATTCTCACTGGGAGAGTGTAACGTGTGGGAGGCCGCACTACCTCTCTCCAGATCCTACCCTCGCTGAGCAGGCGCCCCGACCGAACTGTAGGGGTCGCTGTCCACAACGCCCAGGACCCACCCGCCAGCTTTCCCACCCTCGCTGGCAATTGTATTAGTGTGAACAGCCAGCCAAGCTGGTGACAACGCCGGGAGCTGGATTCGAACACGCGAATCCAGCATCTCCGGCGTTGGTGACGAACACAATCTTGGCTAGCTAGTTAGCAAGATTGCACTGCTTACTAACTAACGTTGATAAACTCAGGTTTACCACACAGTTAAAACACAGCTACTTACATTTGAGGATAAACTTGCATAAGAAGTTTCACTCAAGTTTCACTGTAGATGCCAAGGCTCCCTTGGCTCACCAAGTTGCCTGCATCAAATTCCAACATCCAATATAGGATGCCAAGAGCATGCTCTACAACATGGGATCATCCATTTCTATCTACAGTAAAAGCGGGTTGTAAAGGGTTTTTATAAACTCATGTTAATTCTGTGCTCAATAGTTAAATTTTATTACACATCATCCAATAAAATTTTCCATGACAACTGTTTCTATTTCCATGTAATTGGTCACTTTTGCTCAGTTTCCATGCCTTTCCATACCTGGAAAATGAAAAAATTAATCCCATGTTTTCAATGTTTTCCAGGTACCGTGGGAACCCTGTATCTGTATACATAACTGGCATTGGGCTTTCCCCCAGATCTTAATATTGATCATTTAAAACAGGAAGAATGGCTTCTCGTTTACCTGGGCAGACAATTAAATATCAGTACCCATAGACGCCTGGCCTTACGAGCACGCGGAGCAGCTGCTCTCACACTATTGAACTTGGGGGAGCAAGGATATGATCTTGCTCCACCACTTTTTGATCATATGAAAAATATGATATACCCCCCCCCCAATATATAAATCTAACCATAACTACGTAATTTCAATCAAATTAATAATACGCAATGACACTTAATAACACGTTTTTAAGTTTCCAAAGATTGCGAACCCCCCCCCCCCCCCCCCTGCCCCATTATGGTTTGATCCAGTTCCTCCCATCTCCAGCGCGTAGACCTTGGCTCACTGCCTCACAGCGCTGCAGTCTGGCTGCAGGAGTCAGTGTAATATCAAAGCCCACAGAGTGTGTCATAATATTGGTGGCAGGCAGGCAGGCTTTTCCAGTAAGTTGTTCAAATAAAAGGATTATGTTAGACATAAGTTACTATTGAGTGGTAGTAGAACTTCTACGGTTCTACCACGCAATACATAAAAGTGTTTCACGGTCCCGAATTGCGATCTGGTCATACGGTTTCCTCGAATAAATAATAATAACGTTTCCCTCTCTGGTTGGCGTTAGCTTTAGTGCTAGCCGCTAGCTAACGTTATCTAGATATGTGGTGTGAGCTGGATGACGTTGACTTCATTTCCAAACGTTAACGCTATCTATATGGCAGACGAGCAGGGCCGGATTAACGACGGCCGCGGCCCGTGGGCCTATAGTGACGAGGGGCCTCCATTTTTTTTTTTTACTTTTTTTTTTTGAGATCGATGTCATGATTGTGCACTGCAGACTCAGGGAGGAGGCAGAGAAGGAGAGAAAGAGACACAAGATTTACAGGTAATGGAAATATATCTTTTTTCTCTTTCTTATTAAAAACTTGGCCTATTTGAAAGGAGATTGATTTAATATTATATATATATTATTATAGTAATTGGCTATCATACTGCAATATAAACTGAGTTTTATAGTGAAAAGAGCAGCTTTATTGGTCAAGATTGAAGGCTCTATATTGCAGGAAATTGCACGTACAGGTTCATTACATTTAAAAAAAAGTCTGCCATGGAGGGGGTCGTGCAGGACCCCCTCCAAACCACCCCTTGCCTGTCCAAAAAAATAAAAAATAAAAAATTATAATAAATAAAAGAATTTAATAAAAATAATATTCTTGCACCCCCACTTTCAACTATAACTAGGCGGCCATGTCAGTACCTGGCTCTACATGTTCACATGTATATGCCTTAATATCAGTATATATACAGTACCTATATATTATTTAAAGGTTTCTGAAACACAAGTTAGTGGTGGTGACTAGTGGTCTCCACTCCCAGAGCAGACAATATTGATCGACTCTTTCTGAACTGCAATACATTTGATTGCTAAAGATTGAACATGTTCTGCCAAAGTGCTGTATCGTTTTAAATCAAGATGTTTCTTCCATTCAATCACATAATACAATCTTTTCTATGGCAGTTGTGTCCTGAGTGTCTTTCCACCTAAATGGAACTTTAAGTACCTGGGAGTCCACATCTCAGAAGATCTGACATGGACAACACACATAGACTCAGTCGTAAAGAAGGCGAAGCAGCGCCTCTACCACCTGAGACAGTTAAGGAAGTTCAGAGTATCGGGGAAGATACTCCAGTCCTTCTACTCCGGAGCTGTAGAGAGCATCTTGACTGGCAACATCACTGCCTGGTATGGAAACAGCACGGCACAGGACAAGAAGGCCCTACAGAGAGTGGTGCGCTCAGCTGAGCGTACTACGGTTATTGCACTACCACCCCTGCAGGACTTATATAACAAGAGGTGCAAATCCAGAGCCTGCAGAATAATGAAAGACCCTCACCACCCGAATAACAGCCTGTTCAAGCTGCTGCGGTCAGGCAAACGCCTGCGAACACCAGCAACTAGGACAGAGAGACTTCGGCTTAGCTTCTTCCCCCAGGCCATCAGTCTTGAACACTGAACTCTCCACACTAGTGATGTGACGATTCATCGATTTGCATCGGTGCGCCGGCATACACGTTCACGATGCAAGTGCACCGGTGGAATAAGTCCGCGTCGGCAAAATGTCAGGCTGAACTCGCGATGCATCTTGTTGTAGCGTCTTTGCATCGGTCAAAAACCGATGCATTGATATAATTTCCTCTCATCCACTTGTCAGTGACTGCACACACACACAGCAGATACTATTGCTTTGCTACTACATAAGGCGAGAGCCGCGTCACAGTTATCAACAAACAGTGGAAGTCGAGGAGACATGAATAGAATTGCTCAACATGCTAACGCTAGTAGCCTCTGGCTAACGCCAGTTAGCCGTTCAGCTAACGCTAAACTAGTGTCTAACTAAAGTGACTCTGCAACACCAGTAACATTAGTGAGGAGGGGGGGGGGTATATTGAAGACGCTTGACAACAGGGGTTCAAAGATAACTCCACATTTATTGGTTATACATTTCTTAATTATATCGCTTCATGCAATCCATCCAGCCTGGCTCCGTGATGTTGACATAATGCTACGGTCGGAAAGTACTATAGACGCATCCTAGTGACGGGGAGGGGCGCTCTCTCTCTCTCTCTCAGATTCAGATTCAGATTACTTTATTCACCATATTGTACAGGTACAAATGGAACGTGATTTGACATTTCAGTGCATGATTATTCACAAATAGGAACAACAAAATAATAATAATGATAAATAAATCTCGTGTGTTTTTAGCTAAAGTGGATAGAAAAGACAGTTTATGCAAAAGTCTTCTTAGGCACCCAAGAGTTTTTATATAAATTGTCTTACAGTAGATTATTTTATTTTTAATAATAATATAAGCTGCATATAAGGAATACAACCAAATCCTCTGTCATACCATAAAATTGTATTATTTATTATTATTATTATTATTATTATTATTATTATTATTTTGCATCGTGTTGAATCGCATCGTATCGCCCCGAATCGCATTATGTTGAATCAAATGTGGCAACCCCAAGCCACCCCTGGGCTTGGTGATTGATGGGCGCTATGTGGCGACCCAATGGCTGGGCGCTGCCCATGTTTGGGCGTCCGCTTCCGGACGCACCTGTCACTAAATACCCATCAGAGTGATTACCTGATTAGCGAATCACGGCGCGGTGCGCCTGTTGGAGAGGGGGGACTTAATGGAGCCGAGGAGCCTCCTCTCAGTCCCCCGTAGCAGCGCAAGGCAAAAGGCCACAGAGCGGAGACGCCGCCCGGCCGACAGCAAACCGTTATTATTTGACTAAGAAAATAAAGAGTATGATTTTGGGAACTGCAACCTGTCTGTGTGTTGTTTATTCTGCCACCCCTACACCTGGAATTGCCACAGTGGTGGAGAATGCGGGCATAGTCTACTGGCAATCAGGGGTGCAGAATAAACAACAATAGACTTTATCAGAATAGAATAAAAGAAATTAAAAAAAAAATATATATATATATATAAATTTAATAACGGAAAAAGCATGGACGCGCTGGTGCAGCAGCTTGTACAGGCGAGCATGGAACAACAGACCCGGCACGAAGAGGCCCTGCACGAACAGAGGAAACAGACGGGGATGATCCACGCGGAGCTCCAGCGGATGGCCGCTCACCGGCAGGAGGAAGGGGCCGCCGGGACGCGGCCTAACCCCGGGCGCTTCATCCCCAAGCTGACGGAGCAGGAGGATATAGAAGCCTATCTCCTGGCGTTTGAGCGCACCGCCGGCCGGGAGGGCTGGCCCGAAGACGACTGGGGGGGACTGCTGGCCCCCTTCCTGTCGGGTAATGCACAAAAGGCCTACCAGGACCTGCCACCGGAGCAAGCCGGGAACTACACTCGGCTAAAGCAGGAAATTCTGTCCCGGTACGGCCATAGTCTGCAGTCCCGCGCGCAGCGGTTCCATGACTGGGTGTATGACGCACAGGCCTCCCCGCGCTCCCAGATGCACGACCTGGTCCGCACAAGCCGAGCCTGGCTAATGACTGACCCCGGAGGGCCCACGGTTTTGGAACGGATTGTTATGGACCGCTTTGTCCGAGCCCTCCCCTATGACTCGAAGAAGCAGGCGAGTCAAGCGGACCCCCGCTCCGTGGAGCAGCTGGTGAATATTGTGGAGGCCCACCAGGTAACGCGGGAGTTACTCAAAGGGGGGCGAGGGGAAAAGCCAGAGCGGCCGAGAACAAGGAGGGGTCCCGACGAGCCCAGCCCAAGGGGCCGGGTAGGGAACGCAGGTGAGCCCGAACTACCCCGAAGAAGACCGCTGTTCGACCAGGACCAAAGACGCTGCTACGACTGCGGCGAGCCCGGGCATCTCTCGTGGAACTGCCCAGGCCGGGATGTGTCCATGCCATCGGCGGCAGCTTCAGACCCCCGCGGAAAGACGTGCAACTATGGCGCAGCCTGTTGGGCCCATAAGGAAACATCGGCGACACTTTTACCCGTGCGCGTCAACGACAAAGATGCCGTAGCGCTCCTGGACTCGGGTAGTGCCATAACGCTGGTTCAGCCCCATTTGGCACACTGCGACGCAGAGGCTCCGCAAGTGTCAGTGTCCTGTGTGCACGGGGACACAAAGTTGTATCCTACAGCGCCGATCACCCTGACAACCACCAAGGGGGTCTGCTCGATGACAGCCGGCGTCATACCTAACCTGCCGGTAGCGCTGCTGATTGGTCGAGACTGCCCCCTGTATCGCCAGCTGTGCTCAGCCGTCATCTCCCCGCGCACCCCACCCTCTACGGGTAAACCGAGGAAGAAGAAAGGGTTACGTCAGCCGAAGGTGTGTGCTCTGAACGTAACGGGGAGTGAGACTGAGACGGCCTCAGATGTAGGTGACGACGCGCCGGAACCCCTGGATATACCGGCAAGTGAGACAGAGACGGCATCAGGTGTGGGTGACGACGCGCCAGCGCCCCAAGCGGGCCCCGAGACGGATAACAGTGACGAGGACCCCTTTGCGGAGTTCCCCCAGGCGGACGAGGTGGGGAGGGACCTGGCGGGTCAGTTCGGAACGGCCCAGCTGGAAGACCCAAACCTAACGCAGGCCCGGGCGAATATCAAGACCATAGATGGAAATCCCGTGGAGGGGGTGAGTAACCTGCCATATCCTCACTTTGCAATAAAAAGACAATTGTACCAAGTTGTAAAAAAGAATGATGAGGTTAGGGATCTATTGCTGGTACCGAAGTTCTTTATTCCCACTGTACTCCAGCTGGCGCATTCACATATCCTCGGAGCGCACCTGGGCGTGGACAAAACCATGGAGCGCATAAGGGCGCGTTTCCATTGGCCGGGCATGAAGAGAGCGGTAGAGGACTATTGCCGGAGCTGCCCAGAGTGTCAACGCGCAGCACCAAAGGTACAATATAAAAGTCCTCTGATCCCGCTGCCCATCATTGAGACCCCATTCTCAAGAATTGCCCTCGACGTAGTGGGCCCTCTAGTTAAATCGTCCCGAGGCCACCAGTATATACTGGTAATCATAGATTATGCTACCCGTTACCCCGAAGCCATCCCGTTACGCACGGTGACGGCCAAAATTGTGGCACGGGAGCTCTTTCATTTGTTTAGTCGGGTGGGAATTGCCGACTCTATTCTCACGGATCAGGGCTCGTGCTTTATGTCGCGGGTCATGAAAGAAATGTGCAAACTAATGAAAGTGGAACAGCTACGAACCTCCATATACCATCCACAGACGGATGGACTGTGCGAGCGCTTTAACAAGACCCTGAAAAGCATGCTAAGGAAGGTGATGGAGAAGGATGGGAAGAATTGGGATCAGTTGTTGCCCTTTCTGATGTTCTCTGTGCGTGAGGTCCCACAGGCCTCCACTGGCTTCTCGCCATTTGAGCTGCTCTACGCCCGCAAGCCGCGGGGTCTCCTGGACATCGCAAAGGAGATTTGGGAGGAACAGCCGTCGCCCCACCGGTCTCTCATAGAGCATGTGCAGGTAATGAGAGACAGGATGAAGGCGCTCTGGCCAGTGGTGAGAGAACACATGCAACAGGCCCAAGACGCACAGAAGCGCATTTATGACCGGGGCGCACAGCCACGGGAGTTTAATGTGGGGGACCGAGTCCTAGTACTGGTACCGACAGCAGAGTGCAAATTCCTAGCCAAATGGCAGGGACCCTACGACATAATTGAGAAAGTGGGTCCCGTCAACTACAAGGTCCACCAGCCCGACCGTAGGAAGCATCGACAGTTATACCATGTTAACCTGTTGAAGAAATGGCATGCCCGGGATGTGTTGCTCTCGCCCCCCCCTCTTCCCCCTTTTGCGCAGCAGGTGGCAGAGGCGGCCGATGTTCCCATCGGGGAACAGTTGTCCCCGACCCAACGGCAGGAGCTTCGGGAGCTGGTCCAACAGAACCGGGACGTGTTCTCGGCCACGCCGGGCCGCACCACATTGGCCCAGCACCACATCATTACCAGCCCGGGAGACAAGGTAAAGCTGAAGCCCTATCGTATCCCAGAGGCAAAAAGAGAGGCAGTCAGAAGAGAAGTGCGGGTCATGCTGGAGATGGGAGTAATTGAGGAGTCTCATAGCGGGTGGTCCAGTCCTATTGTTTTAGTGCCAAAACCCGACTCAACAACCAGGTTCTGTAATGATTTCAGGAAGCTTAATGAAATTTCAAAGTTTGACGCCTATCCCATGCCTAGAGTGGATGAGCTCATTGACAGACTGGGCCTGGCCAGATTTATCACGACACTAGACCTAACGAAGGGTTATTGGCAAGTCCCTCTGGCCCCCGCCTCAAGGGAGAAGACGGCTTTCTCCACCCCAGATGGGCTGTTCCATTATAAAGTTCTCCCGTTTGGCCTGCATGGGGCGCCATCTACCTTTCAGAGGCTGATGGACAGAGTACTACGGCCCCATCGGGAGTATGCAGCCGCATATCTCGATGACATTATCATCCACTCGTCAGATTGGGACACCCACCTCCAAAAGGTGAGAGCGGTGTTGGGGGCCCTCCGGGAGGCGGGTCTCACCGCCAACCCAAAGAAATGCAGGCTGGGATTAGAAGAGGCAGAGTACCTGGGGTTCACAATAGGCCGGGGCAATGTGAAACCGCAGAAGAGGAAGATTGATGCAATAAGGGAGTGGCCTCGCCCTTTAACCAAGAAGCAGGTCAGGACATTTAATGGGCTAGCGAGCTATTATAGGAGGTTTATCCCTAACTTTGCTGCTCGCGCTGCTCCCCTCACAGATCTGACCCAGGCGCGGCGGCCGTTCACGGTGAAGTGGACACCGGAGGCGGAGGCGGCGTTCGAGGACCTCAAGACTGCCCTCTGTTCGGGACCGGTGCTGATCTCCCCGAACTTCGACAAGGAGATGACGGTACAAACAGACGCATCAGAGGTGGGACTGGGAGCGGTCCTCTCCCAGCAACTGGAGGGTGAGGAACATCCGATTTTATATGTGAGCAGGAAGCTGCTGCCACACGAGCGCAACTATTCTGCGGTGGAGCGCGAAGGTCTGGCAATTAAGTGGGCACTGGAGACGCTCCGCTATTATCTGCTGGGGAGGCGTTTCACGCTGGTGACGGATCACGCCCCCCTAGTCTGGATGGCCAAGACAAAGGGGACCAATGCCAGGGTGACTCGATGGTTTCTGGAGTTACAGTCATTTAACTTTTCTGTCATTCACAGGTCAGGGGTGGCGCATGGCAACGCAGACGCCCTCTCCAGGAAGGATGCCTGTTGGGCGTCGGACGCTCTTCCCCGACGGTCGGAGCTGGAGGGGGGGTACTGTGGCAACCCCAAGCCACCCCTGGGCTTGGTGATTGATGGGCGCTATGTGGCGACCCAATGGCTGGGCGCTGCCCATGTTTGGGCGTCCGCTTCCGGACGCACCTGTCACTAAATACCCATCAGAGTGATTACCTGATTAGCGAATCACGGCGCGGTGCGCCTGTTGGAGAGGGGGGACTTAATGGAGCCGAGGAGCCTCCTCTCAGTCCCCCGTAGCAGCGCAAGGCAAAAGGCCACAGAGCGGAGACGCCGCCCGGCCGACAGCAAACCGTTATTATTTGACTAAGAAAATAAAGAGTATGATTTTGGGAACTGCAACCTGTCTGTGTGTTGTTTATTCTGCCACCCCTACACCTGGAATTGCCACACAAATCGTATCGAATCGTATCGTATCTCAACAGGGGGTGAATCATATCGCATCGCCCGGTGCTTCAAATGTATCGTTAATGTATCGTATCGTTGGCACCGTATCGAGATGCACATCGCATCGGCCTCAGTGAGGAGATGCACATCCCTACTCCACACACAAGCACACACACAACACACATACTGTATACGCTCACACACTAACAGTCACTTTAGCACGAACACACACACACAGATGATGCACACGCTCACTAAACGGTCACTTTACAAAATGAAAAGGTCACTTTACTTTATAAAAAATAAAAGAAATAACGGGAGTGGTTCTTGTATAGCAAATAATAGACGGATAGAGCAAGATAGCATAAGGATATATAGTATAACTGTATATTGTATAGTATAGTATTGTATAGTAGTGTACATAAGACACAGTGCCTCATCTGTAGCTTAACACTGTATTGCACTATCGCAGGACCT
Source organism: Notolepis coatsorum (assembly GCF_963971535.1). Classification (NCBI taxonomy): domain Eukaryota; kingdom Metazoa; phylum Chordata; class Actinopteri; order Aulopiformes; family Paralepididae; genus Notolepis; species Notolepis coatsorum. Next base: position 4,732,139 of record NC_140172.1, read on the forward strand.
TAGCATGTCTTTTACCATGCATTTTAAACTTTATGTACATTATACCTGTTATGTCTTATTCTTATTACTTGTACTATTGCACAATCGCTGCGGGCATGACCACCCGCATTTCACTGTATGCCCTGTATGCCGGGACAAATAAAACTCTTGACTTGACTTGAGATTAGTACCTATACTGTATATTCAAGAAAAAAAAATTATAAACATTTAAATGTATTGTTTAATGTCAATTCACTATAAACAGAACATGAAATACATTGTAACAATATAATAGATTTACTAAAACGATTAAAAGAGATATATCTTGAATGCATAAACATGTTACTTCATAGTTACTTTGAGAGGATTATGTGCTCCAATATATTCCACTAAGCACTATTAATCTAAATATGAAGAGACATGTCATCATTGTAAAAACATAACACTGCCTTCATGGCACAATCTTGATTGAACTAAAAAGATTATTTTCATGAATGGATTACTAGATTTCAACCACAATACAATACGTTCTCTTGGGCCCTTCCTGGTTGTTAAACAAGGTGAAAATAGTGGAGCTAAAGCCTGGTCTGGTTCAACAAAGGAAATCAATGATGAAAAAACAACAGACTGGCCGCTGGTGGTGCAGGGTTGATTGAGTAGGACACCATGACTCAACGAGGCCTTCTGATAGCAGGTGGTCATAAGAAGATTTGAAAATGTGTTAGAGGCCTTGCACTGAATGTTTGTGTAGTTCTTTGTCTTCCAACATGGCTGCCTGTAACATAGCGGCCATTGTTTTGAATGGAAGGGACAACGGTTGCTATGTGTAAACAATGGTTGCTATGTGTAGATATTTGAGAAATATATCAACAGGAAAGCCAGTGGAACAGTAATATGCTTTTCCAATGTTTGACCAACTCTACCACTGTACAGTAATTAGGCATTTTCTTATTTCACATCTCAGCCTTGGTGCTCAACCAAAAATAAAGAGCACATCAAAGGCTCTCTCTCTCTGATTGCTTAAAGCAATCAATAACGCACGTCACACACACACTGGTCTAATAATGTACGAGGGTGCAGGCTATGACAAAATACAGTATGCAATGTAAACACTGAAGCCCCTTTCACACATGCACTGGATGTAAAATCTATTTCATTCTGTATGGAATCAAGTTCCTCTCCGTTTCTCTCCCAATCACTTACACACATATGCGCGCACACACACAGCAAATTGGGAGAAAGAAATCTACACATTAATTGGAGGGGCTGTATGTGCGAATGTAGCCGGTTCAAGGCCTACTCCTCTATGTCGGTAGTGTGTGTGAAGAACAGGCCGTGATCCATTTCAGCATAGTGGTATTTATTTCCCCTGAGAGCAAACAGACAAGATATGGCATTACATCTTGTCCACTAGATGGCACCAGATCACAGGCTCTTCAACATCCAGTATAGACTGACATTTTGAATTGGACATTGAAATAACACATTTATAATGAAACAATACAATAAAATAATACCAAAATAAACAATAGGATTCATCCATTTACCTGTCAGACAGATAGACAAGACAGTGTTATATCTTGTCCACTAGATGGCACCAGCTCACAGGCTGCAATGAGGAAATAGTCACATTTCAGATCGGGGCCTACACACCTCCCCTCATCCATACTACAAGTCTACTTAACATGTGTTCATACAGAAGTTCGTCACCACGGTTACATTTCTTTACAACAAGTGCACAACTGCCCATCATTAACGTAGATATTGTTATACACAACCGGTTCATTGCCTGGCAACTTATTTACAATATTTAAACCATCATAACATTCTTTTAGACCAGAGATACATTTACAGACACTGAGCAGACATCTTACCTCTTCAACACCCAGTACAGACTGTCGTGAAGAGGGACGCACAAAAGGAAATACGTCACTTCGGAAGGAAGTGACAACGCAACGATTTCAAAATAAACTACTTTGAGAATAAAAATTATAATAATTGAATTAAAATAAAACGTGAGGGATTATTTGTGGAATATATAACAGTATATTATATATACCTGCTACACGAACACAGAGTTTACCCTCCCAGCACCCAAGTAATAAAACCACGTAATGCCAAACTGAGCACCATGTCGGAACTCAAGCAGATCATTGTTGGCAGAATTCACACAGCGAGCGAGTGGACATATTGATTAACTAACCATGTTCCAAACACAACAATGTTGCGTACAGATGGTCTTTTCCCGCTGATAGTTAAATGAAAGTGTATGCCTTAAGTCTAGTCAAGATTTGAGTGAGTTTGTGAGATGTGCCCAATATGTTATAAACAGTGTGGAGGCGAGCGCAGAGAACGAGACTGAAGCAAAGTCGTACATTTATATTAAATCGGTGCGTCTCAGTGTTTTAGCCTGTATGCAACTATTATTGAGTGGTCATCATTTGTGAAATAGTTCAGCTTTTGCTCAATAATGCTTTAGAACTGGAGTTTTTAAAATATCAAGTCAAGATGATGTGCTGACCAGTTTGCTCTGATGTCTGACTGAGGATGAGAAACACTGTTTTGCTCATCATCCAAAAACGTTTACATAAACAGCTCATAAACAGTTTATGAGTAATACAAACGTATGTAAACTATTTATATAGTTTCACAATGTAAAATCTTATTTTTGCACTGTTGGTCGCTCATTTCACTCTGTATGGAATACCATTGATTCCAATTAATTTAATTTTAAAACCTTTATTTTACCTAGAAAAAGTTAAGATTGCACTCATTCGCAGCGATGTCAGGTACAACATATTTTAGATGAATATTTAAATGATGATCTTTATACAGGCATAGATATAGTCTCTTTCTGCGTCATGCCCTGCTCTACATGTTTTCATTAACCGAAACCAAGCAAATAGCAACAACAATAAAAACTACAACAATGCCGTTCATGTTAATATGAACGTTTATAATAAATATATATATAAATGTATGATTGTTTATTTTCTATAGAAACAAAAAATTAAATACAATTACCACCAGCCAGAAAAGGGCTTTTTTGACTCTTAAGGAAAAAGGGCAGGTGCTCAAGCCCTATGTGTGTCTGGTTACAGTCAGCCATGTTGGAAGAGACAACTAGTGTTGGAAGAGAGGACTAGAGAGTAAGGCATCTATTCAAACCATGAATCTGGTGTTCCATTTACGGTTTGACACCTGAATGAATATACTGGAATATATTGGTGCTTCTTTAAGTCTTAAGATTGTATGAAACGCTTCGCATGCTGGTCACAGTGGTAAGGCTTCTCTCCTGTATGAATTATCAAATTACAGTTTGCCCCACTGTCTTTAAGGCTTCTCTCTTGTATGAATTCGCTGGTGACGCTTTAAGTTGCTAGACTCACTGAAGCTCTTCTCACACTGGTCACAGTGGTAGGGCTTCTCTCCTGTATGAATGTGCTGGTGTACATTTAAGGATCCAGAGGTCGTGAAGCTCTTCTCACACTGGTCACAGTGGTAGGGCTTCTCTCCTGTATGAATGCGCTGGTGAGACTTTAAGCTAATAAACTGACTGAAGCTCTTCTCACACTGGTCACAGTGGTAGGGCTTCTCTCCTGTATGAATGCGCTGGTGTACATTTAAGTATCCAGAGGTCGTGAAGCTCTTCTCACACTGGTCACAGTGGTAGGGCTTCTCTCCTGTATGAATGCGCTGGTGACTCTTTAAATCTCCAGATTGACTGAAGCTCTTCGCACATTGGTCACAGTGGTAGGGCTTCTCTCCTGTATGAATGCGCTGGTGTGTCTTTAAGTGTTCAGACTGACTGAAGCGCGATCCACACTGGTCACAGTAATAAGGCTTCTCTCCTGTATGAATGCGCTGGTGGTTCTTGAAGTGTTCAGAGGTACTAAAGCTCTTCTCACACTGGTCACAGTGGTAGGGCTTCTCTCCTGTATGAATGCGCTGGTGTCTCTTTAAGTGTCCAAAGATCGTGAAGCGCGCTCCACATTGGTCACAGTAGTAAGGCTTCTCTCCTGTATGATAGCGCTGGTGTATCTTTAACTCTCCAGAGGTCTTGAAGCTCTTCTCACACTGGTCACAGTTATGGGGCTTCTCCCCTGTATGAATGCGCTGGTGTACATTTAACTCTCCAGAGGTCCTGAAGCGCGATCCACACTGGTCACAGTTATAGGGCTTCTCTCCTGTATGAATGCGCTGGTGACTCTTTAAGGTGTCATATCTACTGAAGCTCTTCTCGCACTGCGCACAGTAGTAAGGCTTCTCTCCTGTATGAATGCGCTGGTGTTTTAGAAAAGCAGCCTTTTGGATGAAGCGCTTTCCACACTGGTCACAGCAGTGAGGCCTTGACGCATTCATATCTCTGCTTGTTGTTGTGGAGAAATGCAGCAATTGTACCTGGAGAAGAGAGAAGTACACCAATGAAGAGTTCAGATTTTGCATTAGTTCAGTTTGTATTTCTCAAGTTCTCAAAATGTTTTATGCTCCAAATTTAGTTGTTGATGTGATTTAAAAGTGGATCTGCTCCAATGGTGGTTATTGAAAACCCAACAGGCAGTTGCCTGCAATATGACATTGTGTTTGTATCTGTCCTTGTAACAATATCATTGTTGTTCCTAGTTTGTGTTGTTTTTGGGAGCAATTAAGAGTACGCAAACCACCAGTACAGACAATTCAGTCTAAAATTATATATTCAATGGAATGGATATTATATTAGCAATAGGGATGCACGATAATTATCGGTATCAGCAATTATGACGTCATCCCGATAAACTCGATAACGTTATTGATAGCTCCGATAACATATAATACATTTTTTGGTTAAAAGAAATCCGGTGTGGGTGGATTTGGATGAAGGGCGCTTGTTTTTATTATAGCCTCCTCCCGTTTTGCCAGTACTGTGGTAAAACTGATAGCATGTGGTTTAGGAACAGGGAGTTTTTCACAAATCCAGCGCTCCCCTTCTTGGCTGTGACGTAGTCACGTTACATTCGGAGACAGACAGTCGATCTGCCAATTACGTCCCACGGCTTGCACCCACCTCTTCTTCTTACCACCAATCAGAAGCTCTCGTTCGTTTATTTACCTCCGGATTGTCAGCCATTACTCTACTCGGAGCTAACGTTATCTCCCCGCCAGCCACATTGACAAGTACCAGCGCTTATACATTACTGGCAAATGTCTTGTTGCACTTGTGGCAACGAGCGTTGTCAGCATCGACTTTAGTAAAATAGACCCAGACTTTTGAACATTTCGTTCTGTCCATTATGAGAGCAGAGCTGTCTGTGGCAGCGCAGCACCCGTGTCTGTGTGTGTGTGTGTGAGTGAGTTAGTGTGTGTGTGTGGGAGGGAGGGGAAGAGAGGAGAGCACAGCAGGCAGAGACACAGGCAGGAGAGATAATAGACAACTGCCAACAAGATTAGTTTGCGACGTTTAAATTCCTAAAAAAAAAACTCCATAATTTCTCGAGTACCGATAGCAGTACCGATGACGTCGGAGCTTATAAATACCCAAAAAAAAAAAAAAAAAAAGATAAAAAATATATATATATATATATATATATATATATACAGTTAAAAAAAATATTATAATACAATAAATATCGGTTATCGGTATCGGTATTGGCTTGAGGAGCATAAAGTTATCGGTATCGGTATCAAAATCAATATCGTGCATCCCTAATTAGCAATATCAATTACATGTCAATTAATCCATGTATTGTTTAGCCAAAGAGTAGCCTATTGATCATTCGTTTGTAATATGTCTATCAGATCAAGATCATGAATTAAGATAAATGTCAGTTTCTTTCAAGTCTTATAGTATCCAGCATATTGCCACCCTATACCCTTTCAGTCTGCCCAGCACCAAGACAACTGTTGGCATTGCAGCCTTGATGCTGCTCGTTAATCCTGTTGTGGCCTATATGGCTGAAAGGAAAGGTAAAGGAGGAAAGACCTTTTTTATGTTGATTTGGTCATATCCGTCTGTCATCGTAGTCTTTAGTGGTCTGTCTTTGACCAATTCATTGACAATGAATGTCTTTACAGCTAGGATAGACCTATCAGAGGTTGTAATATTGTGAAGAGGACTTCCGGTATGGCGGGCATGGCGTGAGACGTGTTTTCCCTCTCTCCCTCATGTTTTTTTTAAATTTCCTTATTTTAAGACTCCAAACCTTCGCAGTTCTTTTTATATACAATTAGCGATACAGCTAACTAACCAAAAGGCTTCACAAAGATGACATCCAAGACTCCAAAGCCAAAGAGGGGCGATGTTCACAGAGAAGAGGAAACGGACAACGTTGTTAGCAAGGCCTGGCTAGCTACCCTGCTTGAAGACCACAAAGTGGCTATCACCACCGAGTTCAGAAAATCCATTACCACTCTGGAAAATAAACTTGACACACCCTTCTTCGCTACCCTTTTATCCCAGGTTTTGGGAGCAGAAACCCTCCCTACCCCTCCGGAGTTGGACCGCGCACACAGGTCGCTAGCAGCTAAGCCGAAGCGGGGTGAAAGGCCTAGGCCCGTTATCGTCAGGTTCCACAACTACCAAACCAAAGAACGGGTAATCCGGGAGGGCAGAAAGAGAAGGGCAGAGATGCTGTACAACGGTCAACAAATTGCTTTTTTATGAGGATTATACCCTGGCTGTGTTGGAACAGCGAGCACCGTACCGCGAGGTGATGGCACAACTTTACAAACGAGGGCTGAGGCCTAGTCTTCAATATCCAGCCAAACTGATGATTACGGTTGATGACTGTTGGCGATGCTGAAAGGTACCTCAAGGCTAAGCTAGCCTAGCGTGGATGGCTATCTAACGAATACCTAGGGGTAAGCTAACCTGGCGCCGGCAGCAATGGACAAGGAATGTAGAATGCGAGACTGAAACTATAGACATTGGTTGGGCTAAACTAGTCAGCCACAGTAGACCTGACATTTACACTTCATGGGGAGATGCTATTGACATTAATCGGACTGGCTTTTGAAACAGAACTTTATGCTTCCCATATAGCCGACGCTGATTCTATTTGCACTTATTTTTTATTTTAATTTAAAAAAAAAAATTATTAGCTCTTCTTTTACATGTGTCTCTCTCTCATTCAAATTGTAGACGTTCCCTCTGTTTAGAGGCCGCAAGATAAATAGACTGGGCCAGTTTGACTAGATAATGAAGGTTCTATGTTTCAGTAGTACTCAATGCGCGGATTGAAATGTACAGAGACTGGGCTTAAATTTATCAGACCATTTACCTAGGTCTAACAGACACCTCAGGGCCAAGTGAAACCAACACCAATAGCAATAGACATAATTACGACATATTAAATGTGCGGCTGAACTTATAGACTTTGGTTGGATTACATTGCCCAGTCACAATAGAGTGGCCACCTATACCTCAGAAGGGTAATATTATTAATGTCAATCAGAGTGATTCCTTTAAAGGGAATCTCATGTCACTCAGATTGCTATAGCCATGACCTTGTGACTGATAGCATGCCGTTTTCTTCTGCTTCCTATTTCGTAATTTTTGTTATTGCCTTTTTGGTTTTTATATATATATATAATTTCTTTTTTTCTTAACTTAATTTGCCGTTTCTTTTTTTATGGATTTTTATACATATGACTCTCTATGCAAGGTGAGCCTATTCAAGTTGCACATGCTCCTCTTAATGTTTGAAGGGCTCAATACAAACGAGCCGGATAGTATTTTAATGGGTAGTGGGGGTTTTGTATGCATGTTTCAGGAAGTACTCAGGGTACTGACTGAACCGACTCAAGTTGTACACGCTTCTTTTTACCGTCTGAAGATACAGGTCTCTAACACTGCCGAATGTAGCTAACCACACAACCTTTCTATACATATTTTAGGTACATATTGATGTCCCTGATTCGTGTAACTCCTGTGACTGCATAGGCCTCTTAATTATTATTATTTTATTCTTAAAAAAAAAATTTAAGAAAAAATAAAGAAAGTGGCGCCTCTTTTTCAACTCTATCAAGGTTTCGCAATTGTTATATCCCTATTTGGCATGATAACAGGGGCTAAAGACATTCTCTTCGAGCTGTTATAGGTTGGAAGCGGGCTTTGCGTATGTCCACTGAATTATAGGTTAACCAAGGCACACTGAAGCGCCTCAGTATACTCGTTCACTCTCAACTTTTTATGGGTCACACTCCTTAGTGGAAGTCATCAGTAGCGTTTTACGTCCATGCTCTAGTGCAGCGGTTCCCAAACTTTTTTGGCCGCGCACCCCCTGTCACCTGCCGACCTAGCTCGCACCCCCCAATGCAAACATAAAAAATTATAAATAAATAAGTCCAGAGACTCCGTGCTGCTGCTGACTTTAAATCAAATAGGTGTCTGTGGGCAGTCAGCCGACATTAATAAACAACAGTGTGTTATAATCACATTTTTATGAGCTAACGAATTCCGTTATATTGGATTTTCTTTTTCTTTTTTTTGTCTTTTTCCCCCTCCATTTTCCTCCGATTTTCTCCCATCCCAATGTTAGTCGTATGCCAATTCCCAATCCCTTCCTGGTCGCTGCGCACTTACCCCCCACAGTCAGATCATCTGGGAGAGTGGAGGCTATCACATGCTTCCTCCGACACACGTCCCGCCAATCAACCGCTTCTTTTCACCTGGCAGCGCGGATCCTCCCTGAGAGGGCGTAGCGTGTGGAAGGATCACACTATCCCACTCAGGTCCTATCCGCGCTTAGCAGGCGCCCCGACCGAACTGTAGGAGTCGCTGTTTACAACGACCCGGACCCACCCCGCCAGCTTCTCCCACCCTCTAATACAGCCAATTGTATTAGTGTGAACGGCCAGCCAAGCTGGTGACAACCCCGGAGCTGTGAGCTGGATTCGAACAGGCGAATCCAGCTCACAGCTCGGGGTTGGTGACGAATATATTGGACATTTGTAATAATTATATCAAGCGAATAACTGAGAAATTTGGCAGAGAGAGACGGCAACATTATCGTGAAATATAAACGTTGCGTGATGACTATTATATCTCCGCCTCCCAGTCCCAACGAAGCACATACCAATAGTATGCAACTGCAGAGCCGCAGAGCCAGCTGAATTGCCAATGGCTGAATTGGAGTATTGCACTGTGCGCGCACAACTGTCTGCTCTGCGGCTGCATGCTTCTCGCAAATCTAGCTCTCGCTGCCAAACCAAATGAATCTCGACATCGCTTCACCAATATTCGTTATCAGAACACAACACACATATCATAATTATAGAACACACATCGTTGTCATTATTACCCTGTTTTCTTGGTGGAGGGCCGGGCTGTTGTGTCTGTGCTCCAGCTGTCATCATCACTCTCTGTCTCCACTCTAACGCTGCTCTCCGCTTCTCTCGCCTCCAATTCCTCCTGTCCTCTTTCATTACTTTTATTGACTTTAGATTCACCTGACAGTTTCCCTGTTTTTAGCCAGCTCTGCATGTTGTAAGTGCCACAATCCCGCGCTGGTCCCGCGCTTTTGGCAGGAAGTTATTAATGCACTGGCTCGCGCACTGGTTCGCGCTCGCTACTGTCATCGGCCCGCTGTTAAGCCCGCATATTAGGAGACCTGAGGAGACAGACTCCAGGCAGAGCGAAGCGCACCTCGCCCGAGACATTGTTTATTATTATTATTAAAACGTATGTTTTTTATTAAAGCGTTTCTTGAATTTCATGATTTACACAGTGAAAATCCCCATTTGAAATAATGTATATTAGTTATATATTTATTAGTAAAATAACGCCATTAGCCTTTTCATGTCACGCACCACCTAGAGGTAGCTCACGCACCACAAGGGGTGCGCGCACCACAGTTTGGGAACCACTGCTCTAGTGGATGAGCCCCAAGTCGTGTTGCAAATATATTTCATTGTTACTTTAATTTAAATTTTAGAATTTGTTCATAATTTTTTCTTTTCTTTTCTTTTTTGGCTGTTTGAATGTTCTTTAAACATAGTTTAAAATGTATCCATAACTATATCGGATACTGTTTGAAATGAACGGGAGAGAGGGGAAAATAGGAGTGAGGATGAAGTCTCCACCGGAAGGAGCGTATCCTGAGAGATACAAAGGCTGTTACTGTTCCCTTAGGGACCAAGGGATGTACCCCCGGGTGAGTATGTTTGTGTATGGTTGTGTGGGTGCATGTGTGTGCGTCAATCCCCCCCCCCCCCCCACCCTACTCCCTTTTTTCTGTATACCCCTCTACCTTTCTCCCTTCTTCCAATGTTTCATCTTTTCAACTCAGGTATATATATACTTAACAGAACATGGCAGTGACGGGCAGGAACATCCGCTTCGTCTTGTGGAATGTCAAAGGGATGAATAACTATCAAGGCGAACAAGGTACTTAACTACCTATAACATCTCAAGGGTGACCTGTGTTTTTTACAAGAGACACATCTGCACATCAGATATCCCCCGCATTAAGAGAGCATGGATGGGACACATTTTTCATTCTAAATTCTCTGCAAAAGCCAGGGGAGCTGCAATTATTATACATAGGGATGTACCCTTCGAGCCTTCCACCATTTTAACTGACACTGACGGAAGATATGTTATAGTGTCGGGCAGTCTGCAGAACATTCCTGTGGTTTTGGCCTCAATATATGCACCAAATTGGGACAATGATACATTTGTATCCAACTTATTTTCCTCGATACCTAACCTTAATGATCATCACATAATTATCGGAGGGGACTTTAACCAGGTCCAAAATATAGAACTTGACAGATCTTCGGATAGACGTACTACCATCTCCAAAGCAGCTAACATCTTAAAATGTCACATGGAACAGCTCGGCCTTATAGACCCTTGGAGAACAAAATGTCCTACCGATAAACTTTTCTCCTTCTTTTCCCATGTCCACCACACATATTCGAGGATAGATTTATTTTTATTGGATGAAAAACTACTACATAATGTAATCTCTACTAATTACCATAGTATAGTCATTTCCGATCATGCCCCGACATCCGTTAAAATTAACTTCCCCCAGGGTAGAACACCCTCAACATTTGAGATTCAACTCCCACTTACTATCTGAACCTGAATTTAAGGATTTCATTCATACACAAATAAAAATCTTCTTTGAGATAAACGACATGCCTGAAATTAGCAGCGACATACTCTGGGAGACCTTTAAGGCATATCTCCGCGGACAGGCTACCTTTACCTCTCATTTTGGGAAGCAGGAACAATCCAAATGAACGGGTATATCAGATGAGATTAAACAATTAGACATCCAGTATTCGTCCAAACCCACCCCTGCTCTATATAAAAAACTACTCCAGCTTCAAACTCACCAATAAACTTCTGGACATGAACATCAACCCCTGCATCTGTCACTGGATCCACAGCTTCCTCTCCAACAGACAGCAGAAGGTCAAAATAAATAACATCACATCCCACCCTTTATATCTCAGCACAGGAGCCCCCCAAGGCTGCGTCCTTTCACCCTGGCTTTTCTCCCTATACACCAACCTGCTCATATCCCTCCACAACTCCGTAAAAATATATAAATATGCAGACGACACAACCCTTATAGGCCTCATCACAGACAATAACGAAACAGAATACTGTACACAAATCAACCACACACTCACCTGGTGCACAGACAATAACCTCCTTCTCAACTCATCAAAAACCCAAGAACTCATCATAGATTTCAGACGCCAGCCAAACCCCAAAACCCCCATATCCATCTCCGGCAAACCCATAATCACCACAGATTCCTTCAAATTTCTCGGCACTCACATAAGCAATAACCTCAAATGGAAAACCAACACAGACCACATACACAAAAAAGCAAATCAAAGACTCTTCTTCCTCCGCCAGCTTAAGAAATACAGAGTCAATAAACATCTCTTGCTCCGTTTCTACCAGGCCATTATACAAAGCATCCTCACCTTCTCCATAACTGTTTGGTACAGCAATCTGGACACTCACTCAAAAAACAAACTACAAAGAATCATCAATAAATCCTCAAAAATAATCTGCACCCCCCTCCCTTCCCTCGAATCACTCCACCGCCAAATCACAATCAGGAGAGCCAGGAAAATCATCTCCGACCCCACTCACCCAGCACACCACATCTTCCAGCTGCTGCCCTCCGGGAGGCGCTACAGATCCCTGACCACCAAAACAACCCGGTTCAAAAACAGCTTCTTCCCCACTGCCATACGGACACTGAACTCCCTGTAGCACCCCCCCCCCCCCCCTGTAGTACCCCCCGCAACCCCCCTTACCTCTGCTGACATGGACATGGACAAACTCTGAACTGTATCTATGTAATTGTGTTTTCTTTTATGTACGCTGTAAGTGATGTTATATGTTCTATGTTTTTATGTTTTTATGTTGGAACTGCTATGAAATCTGCACTGAAACTAAATTCCACCAGCCTGGCTGGGTGGTCATTAAATAAATTGAATTGAATTGAATTGAATCACAATATGATTTGCTCTCAACTAGTAAGATCGAGAGACTACTCCTGCACACCAAGCAACGTTTTTTCGAGCAGGGGGACAAGGCAGGAAAATTGCTTGCATACCAAGCACGAGTGGCGAGTGCCTCTAGACTGATTCCCAGGATAAAATCCCAATTAGGTGTCACTACAACAGACCCTACGGAAATTTCTGAAATTTTCTCTGACTATTATTCTAAACTTTACACGTCGGAGTCTTCCCAGCAGGACTGGGATCGCCCAAACCCCCTCAAGTCTCTCAAGTACCCTCAAGCGAATAAAGCGGAAGCTAAAGAGTTGGGCACGCCTATAACCATCTCTGAAGTGACTGAGGCAATCAAATCTTTACAAAGTGGTAAATCACCCGGGCCAGATGGCTATACTACAGAATTTTATAAAACTTACTCCATGTTGATTGCCCCTTTTCTACTGAGAGTATATAACGATTCCCTTCTAAAGGGCCAAATGCCACCCACACTATCAGAGGCGTCGTTGTCCCTGCTGCTCAAAAAAGGTAAAGACCCTCTCCTTTGTAGCAGTTACAGACCAATCTCCGTCCTTAATGTGGATTGTAAAATATTGGCTAAGGTCCTGTCGTGCCGTCTCCAGAAGGTGGTTCCATTCCTGATAGACCCGGATCAGACGGGTTTCATCATGGACAGGCAGTCCTTCTTTAATACCAGAAGGCTGTTAAATATCCTTTTCACAACCTCGACTGGCGCACCAGAAATGGTACTCTGCCTAGATGCTGAGAAAGCATTTGACAGAGTGGAATGGAGATACCTGTTCCATATACTTGAGAAATTCGGTCTGGGCCCGGGTTTTATTTCATGGATAAAACTTCTATACTCGTCCCCGGTGGCCTCGGTTAATGTAAATGGTACCAAGTCGGGCCAGTTCTCGCTTTATCGTGGCACCCGTCAAGGATGCCCGCTTTCTCCCTTGCTCTACGCGCTCGCCGCAGAACCGTTAGCCATATGGCTTCGCAGTGAGGACAGATTTGAGGGGATTGAGAGGTTCGGCCTGGTTCATAAACTTTCATTGTATGCCGATGATTTCCTACTCTATGTCTCCAATCTGTCGTCGTCCATCCCTGTTATCCTAAATATTCTAGAACAGCATAGGCAGCTCTCTGGGTACAAACTTAATCTCCAGAAAAGTGAATATTTACCTGTTAATGCATCTGCGGAACGGCTTCCTCAATCGATTTTCCCCTTTAAAAGGGCCATGGAAGGATTCACATATCTAGGGATTTTCATGGCCAAATCACAGACGGAGCTCTTCGCAAAGAATGTCCGTCCTCTGCTAGATCGCTTTAAGTTAGATCTGACGAGGTGGTCCTCTCTCCCCCTCTCACTTCTGGGAAGGGTTAACCTGATAAAAATGGTGGTCTTACCCCGATCTTTATATGCTTTTCAGCATATACAAATATTTATTAATAAAGCCTTTTTCACCTCGATTGATCAACTTATAGGTTCATTCCTGTGGGGTAACAAAAGAGCATGTATTAAGAGGACAATCATGCAACTTCCCAAATCAGAAGGGGGTTTGGCTTTGCCTAATCTTCGCTATTACTACTGGGCATGTAATATAAACAAACTCCTTTACTGGAAGACCAAAAGGGAGGAAGAAGAACGGCCCCAATGGATGGAAATCTCCTCTTCAAAATACTCACTCTGGTCTGTGGCAACATCCCAACTGTCCATTTCAATCCCTATTAAACAGGTGGCTCGGAAACAAATCGTAACGGATACTTTGAAAATCTGGAATCAGTTTAGGAAACAATTTGGCCTACACGCTCCGTCGGGGGTAGCTCCAATCTCTCGCAATCACCTATTCCTACCGTCCTGCTCCGATCCTGTATTCAGAATCTGGGCAAACAAAGGTTTGCTAACCATTAATGACCTCTACTCAGGTGTGTTCTCCTCGTTTGTGGAATTATCAAAAAAATTGGTCTTCCAAATTCCCACCTTTTCCATTTTTTTCAGATCAGACATTTTATTCAGAACCAATTCCCACAATTCCCTGGCCGTCCTCCAGACTCGAGGACTGACCCCCTCCTATCGCTCAGCACTGGACGAAAAGGGATAAACCCAACTTGCTTAGACTCCCTAAAAGCCAAGTGGGACGAAGACCTGGGAATTACCATTACAGATGAACAATGGGATCATATATTAGACCTTGTACACACCTCCTCTATATGTGCGAGACAGTTTGCTGCAGTGTAGGATCCTGCATAGGGTTCATTACACCAATGCGAGGTTAGCAAAGATATACCCGGATAGAACGGATGCTTGTAATAGATGTAAACAATCTCCAGCCGATTATATGCACATGTTTTGGACGTGCCCCAAACTCAGAGTTTTGGACTGCAATATTTGATACACTGAGTAGGGTCCTGGGTGTGACGTTAGACCCAGATCCACTCACTGCCTTTTTCGGAATCCCGAATACCCCTACAATAACATCTAGGGCTGCAAAACGAGTTGTGGCGTTCACTACCCTCCTCGCTAGGAGACTTATTCTCTTTAAATGGATACACCCTTCCCCACCCACTCACAACAGATGGATACATGAGATACTACATTGCATTAGGCTTGAACGAATCAGATTCTCCCTAAAGGGCTCCCTTGAAACATTCCATGCGACCTGGCAACCATTTCTGCAACACATCGATACCCTGACTATCAATGAAGAGACTTAGAAAGGATAGAGCTTTACACCTCTAACTGCACTTTCATATCTTTTATTATTATTTTATTCCTATTGTTTACTGTCCCCCCACCCCCCCCCCCCTTCCCCGTCCTGGTATGTATGGGTGTGAATGAGATCCCGGGGGGGTTGGTGGGTAACTGGGGGAGGGAGGGAGGAACAGGGGGACACAACTGCAGAAGATCGAACTATTCAAGAATTATCACAACACTATAATTAGGGATGGGGAAAAAAGTGTGAAATGATATCATTTGTTGACTTTCTTCCACAGCCACATCTGTGTTAGAGTTTTTTTATCTAACTATTTGTGCATACTGCAGATGTGTTTGATTAATAGTAATATTGTTTTTCTTTTCCAGCCACATCTATGCTAAAATCTATATATTTATATGTTTTGCAGATGTGTTTGTCATTAACCTCGTGGGGGGGGGGGGAATGAGGGAGGGAGGGGAAGGGGAAATGAAGGGGGGGGAAAGAAAAAAGATGGAAAATGTACAATATTTACAACTGAAATGTTCAACAAATTTATTTCCTGCAATAAAGAAATTAAAAAAAATAAAAAAAATATTGTGAAGAGAATGAATGTAATATTTAATTGTGAAGAGAATTACGTTGCTGGAGATGCTAGCAGTTAGCTGACCATTATTATAGAAAAATCACATGCTCACCTTCTTCATACTTTGTACCCTTTAACCTCCGTCGGACCGCTCGTGCTAAAGAGGTTAATTAATAGGGGTGCACCGATATATCGGTCGGGTATCGGTATCGGCCGATAAGTGCCTTGTTGACTGCTATCGGCCTATCGGCCGATAAGCTCAAATGTGCCGATAGCAGTCGCCGATAAATACCCATCAATTTGTGTAGCGTCAAAAGGCAAAAAAAAAAAAGTTCACTCGCGCGATCTACCTGCACAACGCCCGCCGTCCCCCCCACACACACACAATCTACTGCATCAAAGTAACTATTTATGATTAACAAGGCATTCGTTTTGTGGCATTAGCGTTATATAGTTAGTGTTACACGGACAATAACATCAGCATATTATTATTACCCATAGCAGCAAGGCATTACTCCGAGTCCGTTCATTAGCTCGGTTCCAAACTTCCATTCCGTTGCTCATTCCGTACCCAACTACACATTCTGCAATCTGTTAATAAAGTTTTCAACCAGACAAATGTATAGAAAGGCTTTGTTTTATTATAACATTTGTTGCAGTAAAATCATTATGTCTCATTTGGTCATGCGTGGAGCGCCGGTCGGCGGGCCGGGCAGCTAACGTAGCTACGTTATTAGCTATTAGATGCAAGACTAACGTTACTGGTGAAAATGTGATTTGCGTTGGAATACTCCTTTGTCAACTTGCTGTACTTTGCTTGCAGGTCTGCAGTCATTATTGCTGCATTATGAATAGCCGCAACTTTAGCCAAGGTAACGTTATGGCTAAACCTTTAACAATAGTTAACGCTAGCTTTCGGTTAGCTGTTCAATGCTATTAATAACAACTCCCCGTCAACACCCTCTCTCGGGAAGATGGCATTTAAGAAAGTATCTGCTGTTAAAATGAAGTGTTACACGTTCAATAACAAGCATATTATTTACCCGAAGATAGCAGTAAACAAGGCATTACTCCGTTAGTACGTTCATAGCTCGGTTCCATTCCGTTGCTCATTCCGTACCCAACTACACATTCTGCAATCTGTTAATAAAGTTTTCAACCAGACAAATGTATAGAAAGGCTTTGTTTTATTATAACATTTGTTGCAGTAAAATCATTATGTCTCATTTGGTCATGCGTGGAGCGCCGGTAGCTACGTTAAGTGTGTTCTGCTCTCGCAAACAGAACATGCCCGGAAGTAGAAAAATTTATAAACGCTTGCCGATTGGTGGTAAGGACAGCAGGAGGTGGGTGCTAGCGGTCACCGGTGTGGCGTAATTGGCCGAATCGACTGTCAATCAAAATGGTTCCATTGCATTGGTTGAAAGCTCTGGTTGAGAGAATAGTATCCTGCTGCAGGCCGCAAGAATGGTTCCATTGCATTGGTTGAAAGCTCTGGTTGAGAAAATAGTATCCCTCTGCAGGCCGCAAGACGATACTGGGAGAGAGATAGTGATACCATAAACATATTTCTTGATGTTTCCTTTTTTTAAGTAAGTAAAGAGGCCTACAAATACAAACATACACATACAAATATACAGTAGTTTCATTAAAAAAAAATTAAAAATTAAAAAAAAATAAAAAAAAAAAAAAAATTTACAAATACTTATATACAAATATACAAATATCGGTATCGGTATCGGTATCGGCCGATAGTGTTAGTTGAACAATCGGTATCGGTATCGGCGGCCAATTTTCATATCGGTGCATCCCTATTAATTAACTAGAAATTATTTAAAAGTAAAAAAAAAATAGGCATTTTATCGCACTTTAATCTTTGTGCACTCCAGACCCCACAGAATGTTTCTCAGTGGACCAGTTCCAGGCATACCGTTTATCCAGTTACAGCATGTTGGAGCTACCGTGCAAACTAAATCTAACGCCGGTCAGGCTAACATTACCCAGAGTACAAGCAAGCAGGGTCGCCTAACCACACTAGACCAGATGACGGGATTCAGAGCAAACATTAGTCAGAAGTGTAACAAATTAACTAACTCACTGGCTCGCTGGATTGCCATGGACTCAGGGAACAAAATTTACTTTTTGGCTTACCAGCCAAGGTGGCTGGTAGATTTAAAAAACTACCAGCCAGGCAGATTTTTTACCAGCCAAGAATTCAAAAACCCATTTTTATTTTATATATAAAAAAAGATTTCAGTACATTTCAAGTAGATATGGTATTACGTTCAAGTAGATAAAGAATCCACATTTAAATAAGAGGCCAGAGTAACATTTTTAGCAAATTATTTTAATATATTGATTGATTAATCAATACAAGTCAATCTTAAGCTTAAATTTCCTCCACCTGATCAACTAAGACAACAGTGTCAAACAGACTCTCTAATGCTCTCCACCTGATCAACCAAGACAACAGTGTCAAAAAGACTCTCTAATGCTCTCCACCTGAACAACCAAGACAACAGTGTCAAACAGACTCTAATGCTCTCCACCTGATCAACTAAGACAACAGTGTCAAACAGACCAACTCTCTCCACCTGGTCAACCAAGACCACAAAGCTTCTCTCAAAACTCCAGTCCTGCAAGGCCACCCCATCATCACTTCCCCTTAATTGTCTGGTATCAATCCCCGTTTCCTGAGCCTTTCAGCCATTGTGTAATGTGATGTGTGCCTGGTGCCAGTGTCTCACAGCCATTGAGCCTGTAGCCCAAGGTTGGGTGCTACCCAGTGGTGAAGGAGGCCATTTAAAAATCTTAGCACTTTGAGATTTTCACAAATATAAAGTGCGGTACAAATAGAATTTATTATTATTATTATTTACATCCTACACTATATAAAGACAATGATAATTCATTCATAGTTTCAGGTCATGACCGTGAATTACATGCATGTATTGATTCTGAATTCCAACTCAACTCCTAACATGAGGAGACAGTGGCTCAGGAGGTAGAGCTGTCGTCTGGTAACAGGAAGGTTCCCGGTTCGATTCCCACTCCTCCCGGGCAGCATGACGAAGTGTTCTTGAGCAAGAAAACGTAACCCCTAATTGCTCCCAATGAGCAGGTTGGCACCTTGCACCGTCGGTGTGTGAATGTGTGAATGAAAGGAACAAAATCGTAAAGCACTTTGGATAAAAGCGCTATATAAATGCACCATTTACCATTTAACACACACATAAGAAAGAGCCATAAAGAGATAAAGTAACACTCTTATCCGACCCATATTTGACCATTGGGCTTTAAAGATAAAACCGCTCTGATTTTCTAATGCTCTCAGATTTTCTAATTCTCTCTGACACAAAAGTCAAAACACCACTTCAGAACCCTGACTTGTATTGTTAAAAGTAGAAGTGTTTACACTCACTAGAACAGATATTATGGCTAGATGATGCCTCAACCAGTGTGTCAAGGTCAATGGGGAGAAATCCAAACTGCTTGCCAACAGCATGGGAGTACCGCAACGGTCTGTACTTGGGCCACTGTTATTCACCATGTACATTAATGACCTACCGCAAAGTTGTCCAGGTGTCAGCTGCCAGATGTACGCTGACGATACCCTCACCTATGTGTCTGCTAAAACAGCTAGCATGGCAGCTGAGTACCTGACCCAGGTGTTACATAACCTCTCCGACTGGCTTGTGTCGTCTCATTTTACCTTGAATGTCAAGAAAACTGTCTCTATGTGTATCTCCATACACAAAAGGCCTATAAATGATTTGTTTGAGGTGCAAATTAAAAATGAAATAATTGCCGAAGTGAATGAGGTCGTGACTGTACTGTTCCCATGTGAAAGAGTTCGTTTGGACAGTCTGCCTTCTCGGTTAACACTTTGAGTGCCAGCCACGAGAAATCTCATTAGTTCATGCCATACGTTGAGTGCCAATGACGAGAAATCTTGTTATTTAATCGTTATTTTTTTATTAGCGATTTCCATAACTTTTTCATCAATCTAGCTAACCGTTACCATTGGGACCGGCTTTGAGCTCAAACAGGGAAAATACCGTTCCCCTATCGTCTCCCGGATGGTAATGCACCCTTTGGATTGGACTGAATGAAAATGCATGGGGAAAAGAAAATCCGGAATCCACATTTTACTTGTCAGGCATGTAACCCGAGCCGTCATTGTGGTCCCTCAAAACAGCGTGGAATATGTGTTTCGAGCACCCAGTGTTGGATCAATAAACACGATCGATATTTGGAATGGCGATCAGGAATTGGAATAATCTTTTTGGAGAACATCTGATCTGAGGTAAGGAATCTATTTGACCAGTCTTGGGGTAATCAGAGTTTTTTTTCACATATATATCAACGTGTCCCCTATATGTGTATGTGTGTGTGCTGATCATGAAATAGATAATCGATTTTTCAACCCGCTTCTCTAGCGTGCATAAGTATACATATACTATCGATAATCTAGCGTTTATTTGAAAACGATTCATAAATAGGCCGAAAAATGACGTTTGTGTATTCCACTAAAGGGCGTTTATCACAGAATCTTTTTTATTTTCTGGACATTTCCAAAAACAAGCGTTTTTCAAAATGGTATAAAACGGAAATGTACCGATGAAAAAACAATCTGTTTCATACATGTTGACTGCAAGCAAGTCATTGATAAGCGACGGGCGTATTCGTTTTTTTTTCATAATGCGATTAAAGTGCTCATAATTTGTAAGATATAGTTTATGCGTTCGCAAATGTGCTCGCCCTCCCATTGACTACAGCGCTGGCACTCAAGCGCTAAATCGTGCGCCCCCTGCTGGCACTCAAAGTGTTAACGGGGCAAACTTATGGAACTCTCGGCCTACTGGCTTAAAACTGGAGTCCAATGCCAACGTGTTCAGCAGAGGACTCAAGGTATGGCTGAAATCAAAGCAGCAGTGCTCACGTGTGGAGACACAGACGGGTAGTTATTTTTATCATGGACTCTTGTTCTGGTAACTATTTGTTCTGGTTTGTGATTTAAATTCTGTATTATACTGTTAATTTTATTATATCTTTTAGAAAAGCCTCAATGGACTAGTGTTGAAAACTAGCACTTGTGCTATAAACACGCAAAATAACACATCTGGTCTGTCCACTGTGACTGGTCCAATGTAGCTGTGGTGTCCATTTTAAATAAAAGTTATTAATTCATTCATTCAACAGACAGTGCCCGAACCATGATCGCTGCAGGAAGGCAGCTCACTTTCCAGCACATGCCGTGTGTTGCTCACATGTTGCAGAGGGCCATCACTGTTTGCCTTGGTGACAGTGGGTTTACTGCCATGTTGGCAAAGTGTCGCAAGATTGTAGGTCACTTTAAACACAGCCCTGCCAACACACATTAACTACACCAGCAGCAAACCGTACTTGGGCAGGAAAGAGCCACTGATACAGTTTTCACAAGGTGGAATTCAACGCCCTTTATGATCTCTAGACTCCTGAAGAACCAAGAGGCTGTGAAGGCGACTCTAACCAACCAGAGGCACAAGCTAAACATGTTGACTACAGCAGAGTGGGGGAAACCCAGAAGCTAGAGACCCTCCTTGAACAATGCAGCTAAACAAAAACAAACAAAAACCCACCTACAACAACCACAACTGTTTTACAAGATGGAGACCCCCATGGCTGACGTCTTTGGGTCATCCTCCTGACAACAACTTCGTTTTTTATTTTTTATTATAGTCTTAATTTGCATCCTAAATGCAAAGATATTGAATGCAACAGTGAGTTACAACAGAGATGCACTTCTGGACATCAGCAAAGCTCACCATGAGCTCACTTATAGCTTGACAGACTTCAACTTTCTGCTACGACGAGACCCCGCTATTCACAGCCGGGACAGCAAAACAACAACAAGGCAAGGAGAGGCAAGAGAGCGGGGCTACATGCTAAGCTAAAGGCTAGGGCTACACGACCACCGCTACCTAGCCTGCTGCTAGCTAACGTCTGCTCGCTCAACAACAAGATGGATGAGCTGAGAACCAGGATTACATCCCAGCGTGAAATGAGAGAATGCTGTGCTCTTATTTTCACAGAAACTATTCAGAGCCGGGACAGCAAAACAACAACAAGGCGGAGAGGCAAGAGAGCGGTGGCTGCCCCTAAATTATGGAACAGTCTTCCACTGCAAATGAGGTCTGCCCAGACCCTACAGAGTTTTAAAACACAGCTGAAGACTCACTTGTTTTTATTGGCGTTCTGAGGCTTGGTAAGCCACACATCCCATGTCGTGTCGTGATTGTTTTTTTAAACTTTGTCGTTATATGACTTTGTGTGTGTACTAGGGGTGTAACGGTACACAGAAGCCACGGTTCGGTACGTACCTCGGTATTGGGGTCACGGTTCGGTACGAGTACAACAATTTTAAATGTATATATTATATTTATGATAATTATTATAATAATTATTATTAAATAGAATAATTTTCTATAGGCTTGCTGTGGTAGTCAGTGATACTGGTGTCATTCTGTGTTCAGGCATCCACTTGCCTACTGCCCCTTTAACAACTTATCCTTGCCAAGTTTCAGTTTCACTTCTAGAGAGAATTTAACTTCACGAGGAGACTAAATACTAGAGAACAGATGACATATTACAACAATGGCAGAGGATTATTTGGATTTAAACAGTGGAGCTCAGATGATCAGATGATTATTTTTTTTAATTTGATTGTGCCTGTGAGTCCGGCGGGGGAGAATGTTGATGCGTTTGTTGGCGCGTGTGTGTGTCGGCGACGCATGTGTGTTTCTTTCCATTGGTTTCATTTGGTTAACGTTATTGGGCGAACAAGAAAACGAAAGAAAACTCTAATATTGTAATAACCCTGCAGCTGTTCCAATGTAAATGTCCATGCACTCTGAACTGAAGTCGGGGACTCGGTGTGCCGCTCGCTGTTCTCGCACGGAACCTCGCGAGTGCCTGCATGTGGGACTCGTGTGTTTGCGCTGTGGGGCGTATTCGTCTATGGCTGCGCGTACCGCACCGTGACGGCCGTACCGTAAATTCGCGGGACGAATACACGTACCGTTACACCCCTAGTGTGTACTGTATTTTGTATTTCTTTTAGTATTTCTGTTTTTCTATTGTACAGCACTTTGGTACAACTTCGGTTGATTTTGAATGTGCTATATAAATAAAGTTGACCTTGAACTTGACCTACATGCTAAGCTAAAGGCTAGGGCTACACAACCACCGCTACCTAGCCTGCTGCTAGCTAACTGCGCTGGCTCAACAACAAGATGGATGAGCTGAGAACCAGGATTACATCCCAGCGTGAAATGAGAGAATGCTGTGCTCTTATTTTCACGGAAACCTGGCTTTCGGACAGCATTCCAGACTCTGCCATTCAGCTTGCAACACATTCCTTCTACCGCGGGGACTAGACAAAGGAAAGGCGAGAGACGGCGGCATCTGTGTCTACGTGAGTAATAGTTGGCGCTCTGACGTACAGGTGACTGAAAGACACTGCTTGGATAATATTGCATTTTCGATGGTGAAATGCAGACCCTTTCACCTGCCAAGGGAGGTCAGTGCAGTGTTTATACTGGCTGTTTACATTCCTCCACGGGCGGACTCCACAATAGCACTGGGGCTGCTGCATGACGTCATCAGTAAACAAGAGACTGCACACCCCGATGCCGTGTTCACGGTAGCTGGGGATTTTAACCACCGCAACCTAAAGAGTGTCCTCCCGAAATACCACCAGTATGTGAACTTTCCTACGAGGGAGAAAAACACTCTGGACCAGGTCTACAGAAACGTGAGGGGAGCCTACAAGGCTGTGCCCAGACCACACTTTGGACTATCTGATCCCATCTCAGCCTCTCTCTATCCAGCGTACAGACCTCAAGCAAGCCCCCCCAGTAAATAAAACTGTAAAAAGTGTGGAATGAAGAAACTGAACTGGTGCTTCAGGACTGCTTTGGGAGTACAGACTGGGACATGTTTAAAGCCGCTGCTCAAATTGATGACTCTACTGTGGATTTAGAGGAATACGCTTCCAGAGTGACTGGCTACATCAGCACATGTGTGGAGAACATAGGAAAACAATACAATAATATTATAATAATGCAGGACCTCTTTTAGGGGGTCTTTATTCGGCATGCAACGAACTGGACATGCAATTGGAGCGGCACACACACACCGGGATACACACACACACATGCATTGTCTTTTTCTCAGTCGCCGATGCGATTGAGTCTCTGCGCCTAACCCATCTCGTCGTCCTTCCCCCCATGGGCAGCCGGGAGCAGATAGGGGGTCAACGTGAGCCGCGCCCCGGGGACCAATCCAAGTGCTCCTGTCCGTCTTCGTCAAGGACGCCACAGCGTTAGCAATCTGTTGTTGTGCATGTTTTTCCATTGGGTTTCTCTTATCGGGGGGGGGGGGGGGGAGCACTTGTGAGCACGGGGAGAACATGCACAGAAAGGCCTGGGAGATACCCCACCTGGGTACCTGGTAGGGATGGGTATCGTTAGGATTTTATCGATACTACTACTCTTATCGATACTGCTTAACGGTTCGGTACTTTATCGATACTCTTATCGGTTCTTTTTGGTTATTTTTTTGCAAGAAAAAAAGACAATTAATTAAGAACAGAATCAACATTGCTTTATTATTTATAAATACAACTTTATAAATAAGTATTATAAATAAATATAATTTCTTCAGCAACAGCAGCAGCAATGTTCTTTTATATAACTTTATAAATAAATATAATAAATTAATATAATTTCTTCAGCAACAGCAGCAACAATGTTTTAAATGTGTCTGACTCTGAATTATAGACTTTTTATAATAAACAACAAAGGCAAAAGGCTAACAGAACTGTGACACTCGTTCACCCTATCCTCTGTCATCCTTCCTCTAGCTGCTAGGGAGAAAGGACTTTGGGTGGTGGAGGGAGGTAGAGGGAGGATGTGTGGTGGCCCTGGGCTCACTGGGCTGGGACATAGTGGCTGACGCCTCAGCTTGACGATCTATAAAAAGTTTAGATTGTAGTATTTGTAGCTAAACAATTGTTTTGTTTATTAGCCTATTTGTAATAATTCGTTATTAGCCTAGGCAACTCCGTATCTTGGGTTACGGCTGCAGTATGCAGATGGAACACTGCGCGCAAGGCAGTCGAATACGCGCATTTCTGCACACTAATATCATGTTTTGCCAACAGATGTTTTGATAAATTGATTTGCTCGTATTGCCACCCTTACTGGCAAATGTTTTGTTGCACTTGTGGCAACGTGCATTGTCGGCATTGACCCTTGTAAAGTATATCCATACTTTAGAACGCTTCGCTCTATCCGCCATGATCACGACTCAGTGCATGCAGAGCTGCTGTCTGTGTGCAGCGCGCTATAGCACGGGGCGTCGGGGAGCACTTTCATTAAGGAGTACCCGTATGTAGTACCCGTATGTCTATGTGTAGCACTAGCGAGCGACTCGCGAGGAGTGTGTGTAATAATTGACTCGCTGGCTGCGGCTCGCTTCTCGTGCAGAGACAGAGAGAGGATCGTTCGCAACTTTTAAATAATAATAATAATAATAATAATTTCTCTAGAGTATCGATAGCAGTACCGAGGACGTCAGAGCTTATAAATACTCCGGTATTTTCTAATATAGTACCGGTTCCCGTTTAAAACCGGGGTCCGGGGGGCATCCCTAGTACCTGGCATCATGGAAACCTAGTCCCCAAGCGGGAATCGAACCCTGGACCTTCTTGCTGTGAGGCGACAGTGTTAACCACTACACCACCGTGCCGCTGATATACCCAGGACATACCCAAACAAAAAACCCTGGATTAACTGTGATGTTCGGTCCAAGCTACGTGCCCGCTCCACTGTATTTGTCTCAGGCAACGCTGAGGACTACAAGAAGGCCAGATAAGACCTGCGTGTAAGTAAAACTAAAAAGCAACGACTAATTCCTAAGATCTGCTTTTAACATCATGCAGATACACTCATTCAGAGACTTATTGACACAGGGGTTAAATAGGTGTAAACACAGGCTGGTTTGCCAGAAAGCACCAAGGTTCAGAGGCTCCAGAACGGAGCAGGAGCTTGAACCGGAGCCCTGCTGGTGTGAGAGCACCCAGTGAGGACCTCACCTGGGCTCACAACACCCAACAGATCATCAAAAAATCCCAGCAACGACTACTTCCTAAAATCTCAGGGATTAAAGCTAAAAAAAAATCTCCTGACTGAACTTTTTTTCAGGCCAAGTCATATTCTTATTTGAACCTCCACTATAATCTTTTTATTTAATAGCGTTAGCGTTTTAAGGGAACTAGATCATTTTGAACATATTTTCTATTGCCAGTTTGCTTTTACGTAATATCAATGCTGTTTTCAATTCATTAAATGAAACTGATTGCAAGGGTTGACTAACTTTGTCATAAAATAAACAAATCTACATACTGTAACTTTTCAGTATTGTATATAGTTCCAATTATGTATTGTCTATAGTTCAAATTATGTATTGTGTATAGTTACCATTTTAAGCGTTACCTTTACCATTACCTTTTTTTGTCAGTTCCCATACACATTAGTAATTTCTTAAGATGTTATGTAAATGATTGTAAAAAATAACATTGTATTACAGTTAGCTCACACAGTCCAATCCTTCACTTTCATATGTCTATTTTAACACATTCAGCTCAGCTGCAGTTAGAGCTGTCCACAAGCCTGTTTTTGGGATTTGAACATTCGCCAGGGTTTTTCGAACGGATGTTTGAACCATCGTTTTTAATCATGCAAACAATTTGCTCCTAAATAGGGAGGTGTAGTCTGACGTCACTTTGTGTACAGTCTCCTAATGTACAGTCTCCTCCCCATCCTATGTATATATTCTCTGTTAGGATCTATGGGTAACAGTACTGTATATTTGCATATTGTATATGTCACAAATGTAACAGTAGCTACTATATACCTGTATGTCATGTATGTTGTGTATGTCATAAATGTCACTATGAATTGAAAATGGGGGACCCTGATATAAACAAGACAACGTCTTTCTCTGGTCTGCATCCCCTTAACAATTGTGTGTATTGAGCCGTACTGTATTGTACCTAGGGCTGGACGGTATGGTCTAAATTGTATATCACAGTATAATTTGAAGCATAGACGGTAATATATATCACGGTATATTAACTTATCTTAAAATGTCTATATAAATGCGTCTGAAGGGGTAAAACACTGGTATGGCAGCTATTACTGTACTCTTGTATTACTAGGACATATTTCACATAGTACAGAGGTATTTTAAGAACATTTATTGTGCAAAACTGCAATAGAAAAATGCAAAACCTTTTCTCAAGTTACTTCCCTCTCTCAACACTTTTCATGAAATACAAATATACAATAAAATCAAGCGGCACAAAGTGAAAATAAAAACTACAGCAGGACAGGAGGTTTCTTTCCCTCAAACAACTCAAACACAATAAAACTCCAACATAACTTAAATTTAGTGTACATGTTTGACAACGTAGAGAGAGCGAGAGAGCGTGATGTAATAGGTAGAGTTGTTCCGATACCGATACCAGTATCGGAAAAGCCGCCGATACTGGCTAAAATGCTGGTATCGGTATCGGCGAGTACCCTCTAATGCTGCGCTCCGATACCATATGACGTAATTTATCAACAACACTGTGGTCTGTTGAGTAAGCATTATAAAACAAACGTGTGCTTAATCGATTAAAGTGTCAATGCCATTTGTCATTTTAACAGCAGATACTTTCTTAAATGTCATCGTCCCGACAGAGCGGTGTTGACGGCGAGCTCATGGGTTCGCTTGGTGGCCGGTGTTATTAACATTGAACAGCTAACCGAAAGCTAGCTTTAACATTACCTTGGCTAAAGTTGGGGCTATTCATATAATCCAGCAATAATGGCTGCAGACCTGCAAGCAAAGTACAGCAAGTTGGCAAAGGAGTATTCGTTAAATCACAATGTCACCAGTAACGTTACAGTCTTTTCATATACCGACAGCTCATGCTATGCTAACTTAGCTCACTTGGTGTCGTCATTGAGACCACCTCGCGTACACAATTAATGACATGTTGCGGACAGCCATATCGGTGACAAAGTTTAGCTTTTAGTGCCAAATGATAAGAGTCTGAGGCGGAGTCTCAAAAGAGAACGTTGAATATTTATTGTGCAAAAATCACAACAGATCGACTGCTACTGAAACGGAGCCTTGTAGACAGACTGAGTAGGGTATATCTGCAGAGCCAGTGGGTAGCGAGTGCAGCAACGTATAATGTCCGTGTGGATCATTGGAGTAGGGTATATCTGCAGTGCTGAAGCCCCATACTCATTGATTAATGATAATACAAATCTATACAATCACCTGTTGTTGAATAAATACCATTACTTTCTAGTTATTACAAAAAAACAGTATATATAAAACGGTATTTGTTAAAAAAAAATATATATATATATTTATAAAAAATTTATATAATATCGTTTTTTTTATTTTTTATTTTTTTTATGTATGCACTGGTATCGGATAAGTATCGGTATCGGCCGATACCCAAAGCTTAGGTATCGGAATCGGATCGGAAAGGAAAAAATGGTATCGGAACATCTCTAGTAATAGGTTTGACGTTTGAGTGTCCTAAGTTGCCGTAGTTGATGATGTCACACCAGTATGACATCGTCAACACACAGTTGGAAACGGGAGCAGCCCGATGGATACAGACAAACGAAGAAACGAATAGCCAATAAATGTGAAGTTATCTTTGAACCTCTGTTGTCAAGCCTCGTCAATATAACCCCCCCCCCCCCCCCCCCCCCCCCCCCCTTTCCCCACTAATGGAACTGGGGCCGCGGAGTCACGTTAGAACGTTAGCTTAGCGGCTGCGCTAAAGCAAGTCACCTCTCAGCCTCCTTAGCCAAATTGAAATGCCAAAACTATATGGCAAGTGGAGAAAAACTCAGTACAATTAAACACTATGCAACGACCACTGCAAACGTCGAGTGAATCATCAAGTAACGTTAACGTCATTGCTACTGCTGTGACTAGCTGCTCTAGTCTACCGGTCACATGGTATAGTCAAAATCCATACCGTAGCGCAAATTCATACCGTTTACCGTTTATACCGTCCACCCCTAATTGTACCCATTCTGCAATCTGGTAAATAAAGTTATAGTATCGTGTAGCTCCGCTCTGAGTCATACTGCAATACTCTTCCATATCAGTATTAGCACTGAATAAATTCTCACATGCACCTTTACATACCTCATCTGTCTGGCCACACCCCCATCCGCTCCTCTACATAAGCAGGGGTGTGGCCAGGGGTGGCCAGGGGTGTGAGCGTCACTACACTCATATAACTATGGTTATATAGATAACCGTACGTTTTCATTCATTCACCTCCCTCAGGTATTTTATGGCCACTTCCGTCTGCGCCTCACTCCAGCATACTTGACTTACTCGCAGGTTTTTTCTAGTTCAGTACTGTGTAGAGTCTTGACTTTAGGCACATAGCGATTGAATGAACACTTTATTTAACAGATTGCAGAATGGGTACAATACAGTACGGCTCAATACACACAATTGTTAACACATTGGCGGCCATTGGGATGCGTCTAATATCACTCTAGACCAGTGGTTCCCAAAGTCGGGGTCGCGACCCAAAGGTGGGCCGCGAGCAGCCACGGGTGGGCCGCGAGATGATAAAAAAAAAAAAAAAAAAAAATGTTTTTATTTTTATTTTTTAATTTTTTTTTATTGAATTTTTTTTGTCAGGCCACTGAACTTAGAAGCAGGCCAGGACAGTGTTTCTAGTTGTATTCAAAAATTCTATTCTATTGTATTCTAAAATGTGACAATATGGTTTTATATTAACTTAATAAATAAACAAAAACGAAAAATCTACTTATTTCAACGAACATTTCAAACTAAATAACAGATTATGCACATAAAACGCTGAAAACAACCGAAGCAACAATAGTATTTTAATGAGGCTATTATTATTATCATTATTATTTTGCAACAAGTTAGCCCTCTCATAAATAGCACATATAAATGAATAACTAACTTGAACTAACTTAATAGGATTGAAGTGATATTTGGCTTAAAAAATCGGTCGCCTGGCAAAAAAAAAAAAAAAAAAAGCCTGACGATGTGCATTGGGCCGCGGCTCTCTGACGCCTTATTTTCTGGGCCCTGGCCTGAAAAGTTTGGGAACCCCTGCTCTAGACGACCAGCATTATGTAAACAGACTTGCACAGTCCGTGGGGCTGTTTGTAGAGCTAAATCTATACTTTATAGTATTGCTATCTGTCCATTCTCATTGTCAATTGAGACCATAAACCGTCCCTTCAAAATGGCTTAAAGAAATAATTCAATACGTTCTCATTTTATAGCGCCGTGAATATAAGCGTTATACGGGATTCCGGCTAGGATATTTCCTGGAAGGCTAGATAAAGGGCTAATAGCTACTAATGTTATATCCAATGGCATTTCCGTTATACATAAGCTACAGTTAAAAATCAAACTGCATATGATCGGCACAATCCTCAAGCATGTATGCATGAAAGGGGGGGGGGGGGGCGGGGGACGTTGTTTCTTATTATTGATTACCAATAACCGTGTTCGTCTAAGTAGCCACATAGGCTGATCGGCTGGTTGAGTATCATAACAAGGCCCGATCGGGCTGTAATTTAAGTGAAAAAGATCTTACCATGAGCCGGTTGGATCCGCCAGACCATTTCCCAGTTATCGATCGCCATCTGGTAGATCGATATGTCCATTGGCTGATGATAAATTCCTTTACTATTCCTTTCAATATTATTATTGCTACCAGGTTACTGCTGGTTTTAATATATTAATTTAAAATGAAATGCAGGTAAAACATGACTCTGCATAACCAAGAAAACAACACAAACCCAAGTAATTGCAATTATGATTAATCTCAGGCCTACTGGGGATAATCACCCTCTCTCTCTCCCTTCCCCTCCCTCTCTCTGCCCCCTCGCTCTTTCTGCAGGTCAAACCTCCTGCACTGCACTTGGCCAATCTGTTTTTGTTAGACTCTGGGCTGCAATTCTTGAAAGCAACTGATTAGGAACATACCATTTCAGCTGGGAGCTTAGCCAGAAGGCTGGATGTTTGACTTATCTGGCGCAGTGCTACTATATGTATATGTATTGTAAGTAGGGATGTCCGATATTATCGGCCTACCGATATTATCGGCCGATATCGGCATTAAAATGTGATATCGGAAAATATCGGTATCGGTTTTCAAAAAATAAAAATTACATTTCTATAACCTTTATTTACCCAGGCAAGCAAGTAAGAACAAATTCTGATTTTATTTATTGTCAAAAGTATGCATAATGTTGTGTTAATTCCACAACAAGAGATATGTAAAGTTAATTACCTGAAATTATTCCATTTTGGGGGGGGGGGGGGGGAACCCTGCATATATCGGTATCGGTTGATATCGGTTGATATCGGTATCGGAAATTAAGAGTTGGACAATATATCGGTATATCGGTATAAAAGCCAATATCGAGCATCCCTAATTGTAAGAGCATATTTACATGTTAAAGTGCCATGTGTTATATTTTATGTATTTGTTTGGTTTTATGTTGAGTTCTGCCATTGTATTGTATACATTGTGCCTGCCAAGTTCAGGGCAGCAGTTCTATTATTAGTATTAATTTCATTCACTTGAAGTTAGCTTATGTAAATTAATATTAGAATGACTAGTCTGATGATTGCTGTCACTCTCTCTCTGCACTGTCATCCTCAACGACAGTAGCTACAGACATTTATGGAATTGTATACCAGTCAATAGGATATACTACCATTATATTATTAGAATTATTATTGTGTTCTATTATTAGTATTATTATATTATGTATATGGTTTTATATTATGTTCTGCTGTTATCATTATTATTAGTATTTATATTGTTATTATTTATATGATTTTATATTATTATCTTGTTATTATTTATGTTCTTATTGTATTAAATGTTGATGCCTTTAGTACACCTATGAATAGACTGTGTTGCATTTTTTATGTTTGCATTGGGGGGTGCGTCAGCTAGGTCGGGAGGTGACAGGGGGTGCACGGCCAAAAGAGTTTGGGAACCGCTGGGTTAGAGTGTCTCTCTCTCCACACCTCTCTCTCTCTCTCTCTCTAAGAGACAGTAGGCTACAAACAAACACCCAGTCAAGCCCAACTCAGCCAGGAACAAGACATGGCAAGCCTAGTTAAGCAAGACCCAGCCATGAACAAGACTAAGCAAGCCTAGTTAAGCAAGACACAGCCAAGAATGAGACATGGCAAGCCGAATTAAGCAAGACACAGCCAAGAACAAGAATAGGCAAGCCTAGTTAAGCAAGACCCAGCCAAGAACAAGACATGGCAAGCCTAATTAAGCAAGACCCAGCCAAGAATGAGACATGGCAAGCCGAATTAAGCAAGACACAGCCAAGAACAATACATGGCAAGCCTAGTTAAGCAAGACCCAGCCAAGAACAAGACATGGCAAGCCTAATTAAGCAAGACCCAGCCAAGAACAATACATGGCAAGCCTAATTAAGCAAGACCCAGCCAAGAACAAGACTAGGCAAGCCTAGTTAAGCAAGACCCAGCCAAGAACAAGACATGGCAAGCCTAATTAAGCAAGACCCAGCCAAGAACAAGACTAGGCAAGCCTAGTTAAGCAAGACACAGCCAAGAACAAGACTAGGCAAGCCTAGTTAAGCAAGACCCAGCCAAGAACGAGACTAGGCAAGCAATTATTATTATAACGTTTTTTAATACAGTATACGTATATTTTTGTCATGTAAAAGTTTATATATAAAATCTGCAAATGGATTATGCAAAACAACTCCCAATGTAATATTTCTTCCCCATCTTACCGCTGACAATCTTTTGAGCGGGATTTCCAAGAGTCTCGTCTGTAGTTTAGCTCCACTCTTCTCTCCAAGCTCCTCATAACCTTGGATTACAAACCAGTGCGTGTCCTTTTCTGAAACTGAGAGAACAGTCATATTTTTACTTGTTTATTAAAAAAGATCGCCATTAGCTGATGCCAATGGCACCAGCTAGTCTTCCTAAGGTCCAAAGTGCCACATATCAATATATATACACATACAAATATACATACACACGTGCACATATATACACTGAATAAAAGACAAAAAAGAAATTATTGTTCTTTAAAAACAAGTATCATCATTCCATTTGGGCTGTGGGGTGTGCTTAATGTCTGAAGGACTCGACTGAAGGCTTCTTGTCCTCTGCGAAAGCATGCAATTGGTCCACCAGATGGATACATCTTGATATTTGTCTAGTGTGTTCATTAGACAGGTGAAATCCTCTTTCAGTGCCTCTGTGCCCGTTTTCTTAGGCAGTTAGCATTGCTGGTATGTGCGCCATTAGCGTTAGCCACGCTTATAGGCCTCTTTGCTTTTGGAAAGAGTGAAAAAAATTTAAATATATATAAATATTGTGCATTCGACTAAGAGGTTGGCAGTCGACTATGGCTCCTTTCGATTGATTAGTCGACTATTCGACTAGTCATGGTCAGCCCTAGTCATTTGTAATCAGATTTGTTATTTGACTTGCCACAAATCTCACCCCACTTATTGTCTAGTGATTAATTCTGTATTTACAGGTGAAAACTGACCGGAGGAACAGGCTGCAGGGAGACCATCTGGCCGCTTGTATGCGTCTCAGCCAGGCCATGTGAGCGGATCGGAGCGTGAGCGGCGCGGGGAGCGGAGCGGGCGGTTTTGACGTGAGCGAGGAGTGGGTTTTAAAATGGGTCGGCGCGACGTCCGGAGCGAGAGTTCTCCTCCGCTCCAATCCACTCCGGGTCGCTCACACAGTGGTTTAACACTGATGTAATAATATACATGTAGTACAATGCCAAAGCAACAGATGGCGATGTACAAACATGAAGGCCATTTTCAACCAATGAGAATTGAGAAGGGTGAACCTGTGATATCCTGTTCAGGCTTCACTCCTCCTCCTTCACTCACAGGATGTTAGAAAAGTATCGACGCCATTGTTGTTGTCGTTAGCTTACATGCTAACGTTAATGGCAGCGACCATAGCATTGTGGCTCGGCTAACTATCATCGCTTAATAGAGCTAGTGAATGGATAAACAACGTTATTTAACATTGCAGAATGGGTACAATTACAATGCGGCTCAATACAAACAATTGTTAAGGGGCCCAGGGGGTGTAGACTGTTGTAGTTTGAGCTAATTTGCTCAAAGAAAAAAAAAGAAAAAAAAAGCCGAGCGATCTGGCGCAGGGAGCGCTCGATTCAAGGTGAGCGGTGAGGGAGCGGAGAGCGACTTGGGGGCGGGGTCAACATGAGCGATTAGCGGAGCGGACCAAGCTTTAAAGAGCGAAGAGCGGATTTCTCGGCCGCGCCGATCCGCTCACGTGGCCTGGTCTCAGCATCAATGGGCCCCCTACCAGTGAATTCCCCACCAAAGAGCCCTGGGCCCTCATGCATCAACGTGTTCTACGCACAGATCTGTGCGTAACCCGTGCGTACGATCATTTCTAAGCAAAGAGTGGGATTCATCAATTTGAACTTGAACTTGACTTCGTGCGTACATCTACGCACATTTCGGACCTGGCGTACCTCGCGCCCAGTGGTAGAATATATTATTACAACAAGGAAATGAGCTTCTGTGCATAATAACACTGGATGTTCTATGAACCGTAGTTCATTATAGTTCATTGTAAAATAGCAACAGTAGTGTAATTATGGTCAAAACCCTATAAATAGCATTTGGAATAATAGATCTTTCTCTCAGAATGAATGCAGCATGTCATATATGTTACGATGAATTGAAAATGGGGGACCCTGATGTAAACAAGACGAAAGTCTTTCTCTGGTCTGCATCCCCTTAACAATTGTATGTATTGAGCTGTACTGTACTGTACCCATTCTGCAATCTGTTAATAAAGTTCTCATTCATTCATTCATTCATTCATTCATGGTTTATATAGCGTTATCGGAATATACGGGGTGTAGGCTACTGACTGACTGCGCTCCGCGTAGCTTGATTGATTGATTGATTGAAAAGTTTATTAACAGATTGCAGAATGGGTACAGTACAGTACAGCTCAGTACATACAATTGTTAATTGGGGATGCAGACCAACTTTCGTCCTGTTTACATCAGGGTCCCCCATTTTCAATTCATCATAAAGCTCAACTCGTTATTATTTTGCGCACAGACCGCCGAAACACGGGAACGTTTTGATTATATTTAAAAGGCTTTACGTTAAACGAAACAAGTGGAATTTCGAAGCTGTAAGCAGAATAAGTCATATGAATATAGTGTTCTTCCCCCTTTTTACTGTACAAGAAAGAATAGAAAACGCATTGCAATGACACCATGCAGATAGTGGACAGACTATATGATGGAATTCAAGTTCATGTATTGAAAGGCAGGATACATCATACATGCAGTGAGATTCATTGTTCTTGTATATGCTCTCGTATTATATTGTTTATATAGGCTACCCAATACTGACATCAAAATAGATTGTAGTAGTATGCCTCTAGAAATCATGCAGCAGGTAGAAAATTGACGGGAGATCCATCGCGATTTGGAATAGAATTGAGGAGAACTTTAATCCGTGGGTATTAATCAAACAACACGGGAAAAGGCAGTCATATTCCAGCGCGGTCTTTATTAGCCGACAACAAAATAGATGCCTCTAAAAATCATATAGCCAATCGAACACAACTAATAAAGGCATTCATATTGTACAGCACGGTTATAATGACACACAACACAACCAACGCCAAACAGTGGTCAACGAACGGTCTTTATTAGTATTTTGAGCTGTCCAGGCAGAATTGCAGCAATGGTCTTAGGGAGCCGTTGATATCTGACATCACCGTTTACAAATCCGCCTTTTATTTATCCACCTCCGTTACGAGGACCTCCACCTCGGTGTCTGTGTAGTTTCTCTTTTTCGTTCGCTTTGCCATCCTCCAACATTCCACGCACAGGGATTCCCTCATGGTATTTGAAGGGGAGGGCCTGACCATATTTGGTTGGTCGGGGCGGTTTTGGTATGCAAATACGTGAAAGCGTGCACGAGCTGCGGCGCAGGGCCAAGGTGGGATTCATCATGACAGGTGTGCGTAGAGCCTGCTTACGCACGTGTGATGAATGCCGACTTCCCTGTGCGTGCGCTAGTTCTAAATTCCGTGCTTACGTGTGGAAGTAGGTCAAGGTCAAAGTCCACGTTGATGAATGAGGGCCCTGGAGCTTTTGTTTCAAAAGCCCAGGAAAATGAAATGCTCTAAGGCAGAATGTAGCCTATGCCACTGAGACTTCTTAGGTGTAAAGTGCTGTTGTAGTGTTATGATTTGTGTATGTTAGACAGTTAGTATGTTCTATGTATCTATGTCTATGTTCTCTATTTATAGTATCTATTAAATCATCTATATCTATGTTCAATACAAATAGTGTACATTTAAGTGTTGAGGCATGTCATTAATCTTGACTTTTACCCTGATTACAACTACACTGCAAACAAATGTAATCTTATCAAGTGAAAATATCTTGTATTTGGTACAATAATTTAGCTTTTTTCTGATTTTGGTCAATGTAATCTTGTTTTAAAAAACAAGATTAACATTTTCTTAAAACAAGATTAAATTGACCAAAATCAAGAAAAATAATAAGCCAAATTATCTGCCAGTGGAATAAAATAATCCACGATAATTCTACAAAATATTGGATTTATTGTACCAAATACAAGATATTTTCACTTGATAAGATTGAATTGTTTGCAGTGTACAAATATGCAGCTACCTGAGCCTCCAGAGCACTTCTAGTAGGGCTGGACGGTATGGTCTAAAAAGTGTCTGCAGGCAGGTAACGTAACGCGTATCTTGGATCCAGTGCTTTGACCATGTCTTTAAAGCCCTTTCTATCGACAGTTTGAAAAGGAACCATGTCATTACACAAGTAAACAGTGACAGCGTTTGTTATGTCGGTCCACTGCTGGCTTTTTTTGTCGTTTAACTCAACTTAAAACGTAAATAATCAAAAATAATAAAATTATTCTGTTACAGCTGCTGAGCTATACTATAGCTAATGGCAATCAATATCTTCCTTTTTAATGAAATAGGTTTAAGAATCGAATCAGGATTGTTAGCAGAGAGAAAGAGAGGGATGGGGGAGACAGACTGAGAGAGAGAGAGTGAGAGGGAGGGAGGGGGCTGCTGCTAGAGTGGAGCTAACGTTGGCTTGCTGAATCTACATCAACAGGCTGCTAGGAGTGGAGCTAACGTTCGTTTTCTGAAGGCTACATCAACAGTTAACATTACATAAGGTTTTAGCCCAACGTGGGCATTCCAGAATAGCGAGGATGCAAAGCATGTTAGACGATGTGTAATGTCTCAGAGTTGACATTACACATAGAAACTGCGCGACTCGCGAGATAAGTTGTCACACAGCTGTGTGCAACGCAGGGCTAGTTCGCTTCTAGAAGGTCCGCTCTGTTCCGTGTCTATTATGAAATGACAATTGCGCGTTGACACGCCCACTATGCAAAGCCTCTGTGCTCCTAAATAAATGTTTCCAGTTCGCACATATCTATTTTGCGAGTGAAATAATCACACTGTAGAGCCCTGCCTCAGCAAGCTAAAGTTATCTCCACTTAGCAGCCCCCTACCTCCACACTGTGGTTACGTCATTGCTACTTTAGAGTTGCTCTACCGGTCACAAGGTATAGTCAAGATCCATACCGTAGCGCAAATTCATACCATTTATACCATATACCGTTTATACCGTCCACCCCTAACTTCTAGTGTCAGCGGACACACCAAAAACCTCCTAGCAAATTCACATGCACATGACTCGATGAACATGAAAAACTAGGGGTGGAACGGTACGCATTCGAACCGTACACCGTTCGGTACGACCTCCACGGTTCGGGGCATGTGTGTATTGTTCGGTTATTGGGATGTGTTAGCCTCGAGCTAGGCTAACGTTACGTTAGCCCCAAGCTAACTAACTTTAGCTGCAAGCTAACTAACGTTAGCCGCACGCTAACCGTGGAAACACTCACAGCAAAGTGACTCCACGACACCAGAGTGGGGAAGGGGGGTATATTGACAAGGCTTGACAACAGAGGTTCAAAGTAGGGATGCTCGATATTGGCTTTTTTACCGATACCGATATTCCGATATTGTCCAACTCTTAATTTCGATACCGATACCGATACCGATATCAACCGATACCGATATATGCAGGGTTTCCCCCCAAAAAAACGGAATAATTTCAGGTAACTAATAATTTCACTGGATGCATTCAAAAGGCTTTCTAAATGTAAGCATTATCTGTGCAAAATATGATAATTAAAAAAGTAAAAATTAACATTACATATCTCTTGTTGTTGAATTAAACCAACATGCATACTTTTGACAATAAATAAAATAAGAATTGGTTCTTACTTGCTTGCCTGGGTAAATAAAGGTTAAATAAATGTTAAAAAAAAAAAAAAAAAAAAAAAAAAAAACGTTTTTTTTTCTTTTTTTACCGATACCGATATTTTCCGATATCACATTTTACTGCCGATATCGGCCGATAATATCGGTCGGCCGATAATATCGGACATCCCTAGTTCAAAGATAACGGTTTGTGTTCAATAACGAGCCAGGAGAATAGAGCGTCTGTGTCAACTGTGCCGTGCGTCTGTATTGCCAACCCATAACACGACATTTACATCCTGGTCCCTGCTGGGACGTACCAACTCCACACACCACTGTGGGGGGGTTTATATAACATTCCCCATTCCCTTGTAAAATCTCCTCTCGTTTTTTTTGATAACAGTTACAACATTCCTTAGTGCAAATCATTATTAATACAAGTAACCCCATAAACGTCCTTATTTAAAACCCTAATCATATTTTCTGTGACTTTTCCTTTTTGATAAGAAAGTCTAGTGCTGGTTGAGCATATGCATACTTTATGTTGATGGCCTTTGTCTATAATGTGGTCACAAAAATGGAAAGGTTTAATTTAGAGGTGGGCATAGATAAAATGTTTTAATCGAGATTAATCTATCTGCAATCCTGGAGTTAATCTAGATTAAAATGGCTCATTTGAAGTCTGCCGAAGGCATTCAAAATATGTGTGTTCTACCCAAATAATGACCACAAGTAAGTCCTTACTTTTTCTTTCATCCTTACGTTTCTCAGGCCAGGTGGCCCATTACACCATGAGCCCATCTCCCGTTTCCAAAATGCATTACAGACTGTTTGAAAAAGCTGTTTTGCTATGATAATTGGTAATGCAAATCAAAATAATGTTCAATAAGATGTACTTGTGTTTAATAAATTGTTTTATTCAGAACACAAATAATGTTACCAGTAGGCTTGGGCGGTATGACGGTATTACGGTATACCAGGGTATTTC
This sequence comes from Notolepis coatsorum, assembly GCF_963971535.1. Classification (NCBI taxonomy): domain Eukaryota; kingdom Metazoa; phylum Chordata; class Actinopteri; order Aulopiformes; family Paralepididae; genus Notolepis; species Notolepis coatsorum. The sequence continues at coordinate 4,771,323 of NC_140172.1, forward strand.
GAAATCCTGTCGGTATGATTTTCAATACCGTGACGTCACAGACTGTGCGCCAAATCACAGATGCGTTGCTTGTAGTGCACAGCACGTTCCAGCAGAGGGCAGGGCAGTCTGTCTTTCCCTCTCTCAGTCAGAGCTCAGCAGAGCCACGCACGTGTTCCTGTGGGTCTTTCATCTCGCATGTGTGTCAATCTGCACGACAAATAAAGACTTAGGGCTAGATCCACAAAGAATGGATTGCACGGAGCAAGTTGCACCCTTACTTACAATTCATTATGAATTGAAAATGGGGGACCCTGATGTAAACAAGACGAAAGTCTTTCTCTGGTCTGCATCCCCTTAACAATTGTGTGTATTGATTTTATTAACGGATTGCAGAATGTGTACAATACAGTATGGCTCAATACACACAATTGTTAAAGGGATGCAGACCAGAGAAAGACTTTAGTCTTGTTTACATCAGGGTCCCCCATTTTCAATTCATAATGAATTGTAAGTAAGGGTGCAACTTGCTCCGTGCATTCCATTCTTTGTGTATCTAGCCCTTATTCTTCTATAGAATGCGGTTATGGACCGGTGGCCATCCGTTTATTAAGGTCGAATGGATGGACCATGGGTCCACTTCCAGACATTGGATGATTTAGGAATCGGGAAACGGAGCGTTTTCCTAACATTTTGAAATGGATTCGTGCATGAATGTGGACTCGGGACGCGTTGTTTGGGTACCCGTAAGTAAGTTATGTTATGGTTAAGCGTATGGAAGATGAACGTACGAGTTATGAATGCCGGGAGTGTATGTTTCGTAAAGCGTTCCAGTTCGACTGTGTGTGTGCGTATTGGCTTCTGTGATTCACTAGAGGGGTTTAACGGCTTAAGCTGGGTTTTTATTATCACTTAATCAATGCAGAATCAATTTTGTGCGTCTGTATGTGTAGTTGTGTACTACTGTCGTGAGTTTGTGAGTCACATTTGTCTAATTTCAGCCTCCGTCATACGTTATTTGTTCCGTATGACTCGTTGCATATGCATGTCTCGAATGTGCGCGCTGATTTGTTTAAGTTGGTAACACGGGTCGCTAAGGAATTTAGGTTCGAGGTTGAAGAAAGTGCACTTTTAGGTTGAAAGAACGGCCCTAATGTCAACGTGTTTCAATATAACCGTTATGTATGGTGAGTATGACTCGTTTCATATGTGTGTCTCGAATGTGCGCGCTGATTTGTTTAAGTTGGTAACACGGGTCGCTAAGGAATTTAGGTTTGAGGTTGAAGAAAGTGCACTTTTAGGTTGAAAGAACGGCCCTAATGTCAACGTGTTTCAATATAACCGTTATGTATGGTGATAACAAGTATATTGTTAACTTAGCTCCGCTCCGCTCCCCCCCCCCCCCGCTGATGAAAGTCATACCATCATAATACCCATACCGGGGTGTGATGTCAGCAAAGTATGACGGTATGAAAAAAATTATACCGCCCAATCCTAGTTACCAGTACAGTCACTCAGTAGCCATGTGACATGGCTTGACTCAATCAGTCCAATCTCTACTTCTCCTTCTTCCACCAGTCACTCAGGCAGACCAGCTTGTTCACATTGGCTGGTGACAAACTAGCTCTCTTCTTCTGTACAATATGGCCTGATAAAGAGAACAGTCTCTCGCATGGGACAGTTGAGGCAGGGGTCCCCAAGTACTTCAGGGCAATGTGGGCCAGCTTACCATAGACAGCAGTGTGGTCTGACCACCACTTCAGTGGACAGATACCTCTCCACAGTAGGGCTGGATGGTATGGTCTAAAATGTATATCACGGTATAATTTGAAGTATAGACGGTAACGGTATATATCACGGTATATTAATTTATCTTAAAATGTCTATATACAGTAAATGCTTCTGAAGGGGTAAAACACTGGTATGGCAGCTATTACTGTACTCTTGTATTACTAGGACATATTTCACATAGTACAGAGGAATTTTAAGAACATTTATTGTGCAAAACTGCAATAGAAAAATGCAAAACCTTTTCTCAAGTGTCTGCTGGCAGGTAACGCTTATCTTGGATCGTGTTTTGACGCCCACTACGCAAAGCCTCTGTGCTCCTAAATAATTTGTCCAGTTTGCACATATCTATTTTTATGGGCAAATGCGAGTGAAATAGTCATGTCAGTTCGGTCTTTGTGTGCCAAACATTATTTAAGGCAAACCGCTGTAAACTTATTTTTTTCAAATAAATGAGAAGCATGTTTACATTTTTGGTGTTAAATTTTTTTTAATAAAAAAAGAAAAGTATCGAATCGAACCGAAAACCGTGACCACAAAACCGTGATACGAACCGAACCATGGATTTTGTGAACCGTTCCACCCCTATGAATAACCTATCTTGAACAATTCTAAGGTAGTTTTAAGTTATTTCTCTGGCAGCATGCGCTAATATGGAATCCGGCAGCGTGCGCGCAGCACAGCACGGCTGATGAATATTTTTTCAAGGGGGAACACTGAATCCACACCATCCACGAGGGTAAATTCATAACCTCACACATCTAGAAACCTAAGAATATTGTATCTATGTTGCAGAGTCTTCAATCTCTGGACCAAAAGATTTCCTTATGGATTTACTCCCAACTTTGACCAGGGGCCGGCCATATAGAGGAGGGTCTACCGGCTAGTGCTAGACAGTCAAAGCTATTCCCTTTATAAAGAGTAATGAAACACATTTATTATTTTACTTTCCATCCATCAGACTCTTCAAGAATGTATATGTTAAAATACCTCACTTTATTATGGTAAATGCAGTGTTTCCCCTACCATTGCCTTGGCGGGGCAGCACACCCCGCCAACGGGACGCCCCACCCCTCCAGAAAGAATTATATATAAAAAGTAATTTATGAAAAGAAATATATATATTTTTTTAACTTTTTTTTTATTAACTGGATTGTTCGTATAAGCCATTCTCCCTTTCTGTGTGTGTGTGTGTGTGTGTGTGTGTGTGTGTGTGTGTGTGTGTGTGTGTGTGTGTGTGTGTGTGTGTGTGTGTGTGCCCATCCCAACTCTGGTCTTTGGCAAGTTTGATAGTATTTACTATTTACTGAGGATGGCCAGATAATGAGAGAGAGAAGCTTCAGCAAGTACAAAACGCTGCTGACCGACAAAAGAGAATCCCTCACTGAGGAAAACACAAAGGCCTAACCATCATGTATCACAATGGTGATGTCAGCCAGAGATGGGGAGAAGCATGAACCTTTAAAGGACATCTCTTTGAAATAAATTACATTTTACAGTTTTTTTTCTGATTTCTTTTAAACAAATTATTATTTTGTATTATTTAACTATTTAATTATTATTTAGTTATTGCACTGCACTGGCAGTTGAACTGCATTGAACTGAACAGAATTGGAAAAAAGAAACCTCATAACCTAACTGGCACTAAACATTGAACTACACTGGCACTGTTTGCAGATGTACTGTTATTAAAGTTAGTTAAAAACATAATTTTGTATCGTTTTCTTTGGTTAAATCCAAAGGAAAAAAATATAAAATCAGAGAAATCCGAAAACGGGGAAAATTCTTATCCGAAAACAGGAAAAGATAAAAACGGATTTCATAGGGCCCTAGTTAAAGGAAATTAGCTTATTTGCCATCTACCCTGGAGTTAGACAAGAAGATACATACCTTTTTCTTCTCTGTGCATGCAGTAAGAGTAGGAAGACGTTGGGAACTAGGCTAATGGAGGAACCTACTTCCAGTGACTGACGCTAAGCTAGGCTAACGGGGCGCGTCTTCCTACTCCTACTGCATGCACAGAGAAGAAAAAGGTATGCATCTTAACACTCAACATTTCGGGAACCCTGGAGTTAGACAAGAAGATGCATACTAGGGATGCACCGAAATTTCGGCTACCGGAAGTTTTCGGCCGAAAATGGCAAAAAATGGCGTTTCGGCTTTTGGCCGAAAAGAGTTTTCTCACCGAAAATATAATACAGAAACAGAAACAACCTGTAACCTAACGCGTGTTGTTGTGATGATGTCGCACTGTCGGGAGTCGCGCTGTTTCTATGTAAACTCTGCGCGCAACGCGTCCAATAAATGCGTCTTTAACATCCTTATTTACTATATTAGAGCCATATGAAATCCGTTTTATTATTTTCCAAATTCCATTTTATTTTTTCCCAAATTCCATTTTTTCCATTTTAATATTTCAGAATTCTGTATTTTGCCTTTTATGCTCATTTTACCATCAGAAATAGTGTCTAATAAGTGGGAATGAATAAATGTCCACAATTGAATAAGATATAACAGTCCATTTAATGTTTTTAAGTGCTGCAACTCAGAAATACAGTTCAATTTTACACAATATTTTTCAATTAATATTGTGACAAAATAAAAATACATATTTCAAGTGTAAACAATAGATACAGCTAGCTACTACTGACATTATCACAATGACAATGTCAGTAACCTAGCTATATCTATTATATTGTGATGAAATATAGTAATGCATAATTTAGGCACCTTTAGTTTAGTTTATTTCGTTTATAAAGGACAGTGTATAATGGCAATTGTTTGCATTAAACAAATGGATGGGTGCACTAGATTTAGCAAGAAGCTATCATTTCCATCTATAGTCCTATGTACTGTAACGTATTTAAGTTTATTTAATTATAAAGGGCAGTGTATAATGACAATCGTTTGCATTAATGGATGGGTGCACCAGATTTAGCTAGAACTTCTAGAAGCTATCATTTCCATAGATAGTCCTATAACGTTACATAACTATTTAAGTGTATTTAGTTTATAAAGGGCAGTGTATAATGACAATTGTTTGCATTAAACAAATAGATTTAGCTAGAAGCTAAACGTCCTAACGTTATAGCTATTTAATCACAATAGTGTCGCAAGTGTTTTTGCGAGTCCAGTCCACGGAACGTTGACAGTATTAGAAAAACACCTTATCACCGGAGGCATAAAAGTCATTAGGATACTGTTCTGCTCTGAATTGAGGGCTTATTGTGGAATTGTTTAGCTTTAGACGATGTTAACACTGAAGCAGCCAGACGCTTGAGCACCGCGGCTGTGTTGTGTGTAACACGCTGTAGAGTCCCCGCCTCCCCGGTCGCGTGTGCACCAAACGTTCCACCCAAAAACGAAATTTCAGTCCAGATTAGGCCAAATTCTGCAATATTCCACGTTTTGCAGTTGATTCCATTTTTATTGGTTAATTCCGCGATTCCGTCCGCGATTCCGTCCGCGATTCCGTGAACGCGGATTTCATATGGCTCTACTATATGCCCGTCGCGGTTAATCACTGAGTGATCTAATATGCATATTATTCAGAGCGAGAGGGGGGGGGGTAGTGTTTCTCACATTGATGCCGTCTGTCGTTGATAACATAATCTTTCTCGAGCATACACGTCGCGTGTCTACTGTGCCGAGTCAAGAGAGCACATTCAACTGGGGACTAGAAAGGTGCGCTCAGTAGAGCACAGATGTCCGCCGTGGCAGCCAGAGAAAAGATGGAATTAATGTGCTGTATGCATTCAGAAGTGCTGAATAAATGTTTTATGGACCCATAATAGTGATTATTTATTATTTAAGTTAAGTTTTGCCATAATCATAATGTTCCACAACATGGTAAAAAAATCTATTCTATGAATCATTTTCGGCCTTTCGGCATTCGGTTTTCGGCCAACTGTTTTCTATTTTCGGTATCGGTTTCGGCCAAGCATTATCCCATTCGGTGCATCCCTATGCATACCTTTTTCTTCTCTGTGCATGCAGTAGGAGTAGGAAGACGTTGGGAACTAGGCTAATGGAGGAACCTACTTCCAGTGACTGACGCTAAGCTAGGCTAACGGTGCGTGTCTTCCTACTCCTACTGCATGGACAGAGAAGAAAAAAGGTATGTATCTTCTTGTCCAACTCCAGGGTAGATGGCAAATAAGCTAATTTCCCAAAATGTTGGAGTTTTCCTTCAAGGTGAGTTAATAAATTCACTCTGAAAATCTGCTCCGCTCTGATAAACTGACTCTTGGTCAGAGCGTCCAGTGTGCACTCTGAGCCCTCAGAATCTCAGAACAACTTGAGTTAGCTCGCTCTGACACTGGTTGTAAATAGTTATGAGTGTTGTATGTGCCTCCATGTATTGTAAATAGTTCATATGCGTGTTGTCACTACTGTATGTATAATTGTAAATAAGTTAATTTATGTGTAAATATTGTTAATATTTATTTACCTAATATATGTGCAATCGTTTCATTTCAGCTCAGTGTAGAGAAATGCACCGATACTAGCAACCGCCTTACTGCGCACGTCTATGACGACACTGTTGACACCACGTATCCGTGACACGCGCGCCCCGCGAAGACACTAGTCATTTTGCGGGCCTACCACCCCCCCTGAAAAAAATCCTAGGGGAAACACTGAAATGAAAATCACAGATTGGGGCTTAATGGAAAGAATGAGAGGAGGGAAAGCTATTGACACACAGACAGAGACAGACAACTGTGCTGCAACAGAAGAAAGACAACAAGAGAAAATAAAGACAATAAAAAGAAAAGTAACATACTGATATCCTGATAGTCTGTGGGCTCCTCCTTCAGCCCAGTGGAAATATCCATGGTTGGGTCTAGTGTGTCCTGAGCCTCTTCTTTCTTAATCATCAGTAGGTCGCTGGGTGGATCTGGAGCAGAGGGAGACAACAACTAAGTACTTACAGTAGCATGGAAAAGTATTTGGCCACTTTCTGATTTCCTCTGTAATTGCATCCTCCTGCTCTACTCGCATCCGGATACTCTACGGATGCTCTACTCACATCCGGCTTTGACATGGACGGTCGCATTTCAAAGAGCTCCCGGCCAAACAAACAATACCACAAATCAACAAGGTATTTTGCGCATTTTTTACTTTCCCTCCTGTGGATTATGGACTTGTACATTAACTCACCAATGAATCAACTCCAGACAGAAATGGAAAGTAAAGAATGCGCAAATAAACAGTCTCATTGTGACTTTTACCTGCTAAAAGGCTCAGAGCACAAACACCCAGCGAATGGAATAGCAGCAGTTCACAGTAGGCTTGGGCGGTATCACTTTTTTCACACCGTCATACCTTGTTGACATAATACCCCGGTATACGGCGGTATGACTTTCATTTTCATCAGCGGGGGGGGGGGGGGAACCTGTGTTACCAAGTAAACAAATCACGTCGTTAGCTCTCAGAATGGTAGCCAGAAGCCCGCAGCATCTAGTGCTACTATCGACGCTAGCATGTAGCCTAGCCATGGCAGACTATTTGATTCCTTAAGGGCTCGAAATTGCCTGGGTTTTGGTCATATGCTCCCGAAATGCTCCCGCGGTTTGGCTACTTCTATGTGCAGTGAAAACTACTCGAATGCTTTATAACCTAGTCATTGATTTAGATCAGGGTAATCTAATATTACCCGCGAAGCTAACGCTAGCTAACGTGAGCTAACGCTAGTTAATCAAGCTCACAGAGAGAGATAAACAGCTGACAGCGGATAGTACAGGTACAAATACAATAACAAAGCGGGTGGGGGCTGTTGTGTAAACCTTGTACTCTTTAGTTCACATATAAGAGACGGATTATTTGCTTGCTCCACCAGTGCACCACAACAACACACACCAACTCTCGTCACAACGCTTTACGGTATTTTCACAGCACTGTCGCAACATTACCGTAAAACGTGAACACCGTTGTGATACACTCGCTCCACTAGTGAGGACTGGTCTCGCCCTCTGCTGGCGCGTGTGTGCACTACACTCAAAACTCTGTTTCACTGTAATAGAAACTGAAGCGCATCTATGATTTTGACGCCGGTATTGATTTTCAATACCGTCGGGATTTCTAAATACCCTGGTATACCGTAATACCGTCATACCAACCAAGCCTAGTTCACAGTGTTAACATCGAACCCGGACCGCAAGAAACTACCCCCGACAGGCAAGTTTGATAGGAAATCAATAATTCTATTATATTTGCTCCTGTCTGGAGACGTACACCAAAACCCGGGACCGGTTTTGACACGCAGACAGGCGAAGAATCAACTGCTTCTCACACCGACGCCGGCCGTCGAGAACAACAACGACAACAACAACATCCACGCAGCTGCCAGCAGTTGCACCAGCCGACCAGCAAGCAGCGACATCCCCTCACCGAAGCCCCTGCAGATGAGGCGAGAGGGAGAGAACCGGAGCTTACAACCATAGAACCCAGATCGGCGCGGGACGTCGAAATCATATACACCAAGGACCCGCCGGTTAGCTCAGCTAGCCCCGCCAGGCTAGCTACAGATGGAGCACTGGAAAATATAACCTCTACCGCTGGCACCAAGCTTTGTGAGGCGAGTTGACGGGAGGTGACGCAGCACTGCCTGGTTCAACCAGTAGGGGGAGTCGAGTTACAGGGTGGAGAGAGGGAACTATCGTTCTATGTGTGTGTGTGTGTGCGACACACACTACAGACATGGACATATTATTTTGCAAAGTAATGTTTTTCTGTTGATTATTTGACTGTCATTGGTACAGTAATCATGGTGTGGTATTTTCGATTAACGTGCATTTTTATGGATAATCAGCGGAGATGTACAGTATTATTATTTACGTTGAGACAACCCAACATGCTGGCCCCGAAGACCCGCCCCTACTCTGCCTCTGATTCGCAGACTGTGGCTCTAGTTAGGCTCTGGTTGGGGGAAATGTAACTGGACCGTCGATTATTGTGATCAGGCTGTCCTATGGATTTCAGCTGTCTGTTGCTGTACTAAATTTACTGGTAAGTTAACTTAGGTTTAACGTTAGTTTGTTTACTGCAGTTATGTCAGAACGACAATCAACTAAGGTAACGTTACAGTAGCAACTGCTCAAATAAAGCATATCCACATTGCTGTCAAGTTAACGTTATGGTCTCTCGAAAATTGAATGCGACCTCAAGGCTTTTCAACACTGGCGTAACATTAGCTAACATTCATTTAGCAGGATGTAATGTGTAACGTTTAATCAACGTGAAATGGCCCTGAATACATCAAATAATGTATTTCCCAGCTGCTAAATATTGTAAGTGTATGACCAAAAATATATATCACTATGAACAGGGGGCGAAACTAAAGCCTGCCACCCGCCATTGGCGCTCAGTTTTTACGTTTGGCGACTCCCACTGAGAGGTCTGCCCGCCGTGTGGCAGGCAATCAAATAGTCATGTGAAAACGGAAAATCATGATCCAATTCTTTAGCGGAGTTCTCACTCGCTGTCTCAGCACAGACACGCAGCGCACTGCTGCTCCTACCCCTCCCGCACCTGTTTATGTATGTAAACAGAGGCTATTGCCTCCGACAGTCACCGTGACGTTAGTCTAGTCAGTGTGGGACCTTCGTGAGATAACGTTAGCTACCGACCGTTAGAAAATGACCCAGTCAACTATTCACTTAGTTTAATACATGAGGCATTGTGTAACGTTATCCAGCCGGCTAGCTACTGATAGCTGATTATATAATATATATATTTTATTAAAAAAAATAATAATAATAATAATAAAAAAATTTAATCAAAAAAGAGTTGGCAGAAATATGCTTGGCGGGTAGATTCTTCCCATCTACCCGCCACTGGCCGGTGAGTCAAAAAGTTTATTTCGCTCCCTGACTATGAATTGAAAATGGGGGAACCTGATGTAAACAAGACGAAAGTCTCTCTGGTCTGCATCCCCTTAACAATTGTGTGTATTGAGCTGTACTGTATTGTACCCATTCTGCAATCTGTTAATGACATTTACTGTAGATCAGGGGTAGGCAACCCTAGGCACGCGTGCCTGCATAGGCACGCGGGGGCATTTGCATAGGCACAGGGGGCAGCATTAAAAAAAAAAAAAAAATTATTATATATATATATATTTTTTTTTTAAATATTATAGTGAAATATTTTGCACTGTTGTCGCATTTATCTTGTTGAAATCCTCCCACAGGTTCTTTTTACTACCACATATTTAATTGAGACCCTTTATTTGTTTATTATTTCAATTTAGCTGGAAATACATTGCTACACCATTCAGTAACATTTGCAGAGCCTTATAACAAAAACATTATTACGGTCACCATTGTGACCAGTGGTATTAATCAACAAATTGTATTATTTATTTTTCTATTTCATTGAACATTGCACATGTTAAAGCCATTTTTTTTACTCAAAATGTGAGTATTACCAAGTCAACTTGTGTTCTTAAAACAATGACAATAAACATAGTTTTATTAGGTTGAAATAATGTGGTTGTGTACTTATTTTTCTGTTAACTTATTATGGCTTGAAAACTGAACCTTAATGCACAGTAACTGAACTCAATATTTTTAAGTTCTGGTAACTTATTATTATATATTTTTTTACAGTGTAGTCTTGCGATCAATCAAAACTTATTTACACGATATACCTCACATTCACCCTCCATTCACATCCTGGTGTTCTCCATTAAGCCTGTAGGTGGAGCTATGACAGCACACGTACAGTACACACACCAATGGTGTGTGATGTGTCCAAAAATGAATGGGCAAATGTGAGTGAAATGGTCGCTCTGTATGCAGCTGTTTGTCTGCATTGCATTCCCCCCCCCCCCCCCCCCCAACTCAGGTTTAGGGTTGATACAACCATCATAATAATATTGTTAATAATAACAATAATGATGTAATAATGTAAAAATTATCATTAAAAAGACGAAAAAAAAATTAAGATGCATGGAATATTGTTGAGGCACACTAGTTACAACTATATTTCAAACAGGCACTCCATGTCAAAAAGGTTGCTGACCCCTGCTGTAGATACTATATCTATATCTGTACATCCCTTACCTACTCTTACTAGTTACGCTGCTGGCCAGTATGACCACTACCATAGTGTCTTTATACCTGTATCACTGTACATAATACTACAACTCTACACTACATACATCGGATTAGCATTATTACTCAGTAGTACTGATTTATATATTTTATTTATATATGGAATTCCTCACCAGCCTGGGTTTTGCTGTAAACTGGAAGAAGAGTACTCCTCTTCCCAGTCAACAGGTGGAGTAATTGGGCTTAATTCTAAGCTCAAGGTCTATGTGGGCATCCCTCTCAGAGCGGCGGCGAGAGAATATTCTCGGCACGCTCGGGAGGTTCAGGGCTGTTACGGTGCTGTCCGTGATGCGCCTGGGCGGTATTATGGCATCTGCTCAAGCTGTGGTCCCTCTAGGCCTCCTCTTCATGACGAGGATACAGAGGTGGGTTTTTCAGTGTGAAAATGGACCCTGTGAGAGTCAAGTGGAAGCAGCTGAAGGTTCCCATGTCAGTACTGGGGGACCTCGCCCTCTGGGGGGGGACCTCGCCCTCTGGGGGGGGGGGCCTGGGGCCCTCACCAGTGGGGTCCCCATGGGCAGCAGGCTGTCACACGTCACGGTCTTAACCGACGCCTCCCTCACGGGGGGTGCCTAAGAAGACTTTCGCATAAACTGTCTTTTGACAGTTTGAGAGAGAGAGAGAGAGAGAGAGAGAGAGAGAGAGAGAGAGAGAGAGAGAGAGAGAGAGCCCCTCCCCGTCTGAGCGGCCGTCGACAGTTGATGATGTCACACACTAGACTAGGTCACTAGGATGCGACCGTAGCATTATGTCAACAACACGGAGGCAGCCGGCTAGCCTGGATGGATTGCATGAAGCGATATAATTAAGAAATGAATAATCAATATGCCCGTCGCGGTTAATCACTGAGTGATCTAATATGCATATTATTCAGAGCGAGAGGGGGGGGGGGTAGTGTTTCTCACATTGATGCCGTCTGTCGTTGATAACATAATCTTTCTCGAGCATACACGTCGCGCGTCTACTGTGCCGAGTCAAGAGAGCACATTCAACTGGGGACTAGAAAGGTGCGCTCAGTAGAGCACAGATGTCCGCCGTGGCAGCCAGAGAAAAGATGGAATTAATGTGCTGTATGCATTCAGAAGTGCTGAATAAATGTTTTATGGACCCATAATAGTGATTATTTATTATTTAAGTTAAGTTTTTCCACAACATGGTAAAAAAATCTATTCTATGAATCATTTTCGGCCTTTCGGCATTCGGTTTTCGGCCAACTGTTTTTTATTTTCGGTATCGGTTTCGGCCAAGCATTTCCCATTCGGTGCATCCCTATGCATACCTTTTTCTTCTCTGTGCATGCAGTAGGAGTAGGAAGACGTTGGGAACTAGGCTAATGGAGGAACCTACTTCCAGTGACTGACGCTAAGCTAGGCTAACGGTGCGTGTCTTCCTACTCCTACTGCATGGACAGAGAAGAAAAAAGGTATGTATCTTCTTGTCCAACTCCAGGGTAGATGGCAAATAAGCTAATTTCCCAAAATGTTGGAGTTTTCCTTCAAGGTGAGTTAATAAATTCACTCTGAAAATCTGCTCCGCTCTGATAAACTGACTCTTGGTCAGAGCGTCCAGTGTGCACTCTGAGCCCTCAGAATCTCAGAACAACTTGAGTTCGCTCGCTCTGACACTGGTTGTAAATAGTTATGAGTGTTGTATGTGCCTCCCTGTATTGTAAATAGTTCATATGCGTGTTGTCACTACTGTATGTATAATTGTAAATAAGTTAATTTATGTGTAAATATTGTTAATATTTATTTACCTAATTTATGTGCAATCGTTTCATTTCAGCTCAGTGTAGAGAAATGCACCGATACTAGCAACCGCCTTACTGCGCACGTCTATGACGACACTGTTGACACCACGTATCCGTGACACGCGCGCCCCGCGAAAACACTAGTCATTTTGCGGGCCTACCACCCCCCCTGAAAAGAATCCTAGGGGAAACACTGAAATGAAAATCACAGATTGGGGCTTAATGGAAAGAATGAGAGGAGGGAAAGCTATTGACACACAGACAGAGACAGACAACTGTGCTGCAACAGAAGAAAGACAACAAGAGAAAATAAAGACAATAAAAAGAAAAGTAACATACTGATATCCTGATGGTCTGTGGGCTCCGCCTTCAGCCCAGTGGAAATATCCATGGTTGGGTCTAGTGTGTCCTGAGCCTCTTCTTTCTTAATCATCAGTAGGTCGCTGGGTGGATCTGGAGCAGAGGGAGACAACAACTAAGTACTTACAGTAGCATGGAAAAGTATTTGGCCACTTTCTGATTTCCTCTGTAATTGCATCCTCCTGCTCTACTCGCATCCGGATACTCTACGGATGCTCTACTCACATCCGGCTTTGACATGGACGGTCGCATTTCAAAGAGCTCCCGGCCAAACAAACAATACCACAAATCAACAAGGTATTTTGCGCATTTTTTACTTTCCCTCCTGTGGATTATGGACTTGTACATTAACTCACCAATGAATCAACTCCAGACAGAAATGGAAAGTAAAGAATGCGCAAATAAACAGTCTCATTGTGACTTTTACCTGCTAAAAGGCTCAGAGCACAAACACCCAGCGAATGGAATAGCAGCAGTTCACAGTAGGCTTGGGCGGTATCACTTTTTTCACACCGTCATACCTTGTTGACATAATTAGAGTTGTTCCGATACCGATACCAGTATCGGAAAAGCCGCCGATACTGGCTAAAATGCTGGTATCGGTATCGGCGAGTACCCTCTAATGCTGCGCTCCGATACCATATGACGTAATTTATCAACAACACTGTGGTCTGTTGAGTAAGCATTATAAAACAAACGTGTGCTTAATCGATTAAAGTGTCAATGCCATTTGTCATTTTAACAGCAGATACTTTCTTAAATGTCATCGTCCCGACAGAGCGGTGTTGACGGAGAGCTCATGGGTTCGCTTGGTGGCTGGTGTTATTAGCATTGAACAGCTAACCGAAAGCTAGCTTTAACATTACCTTGGCTAAAGTTGGGGCTATTCATATAATCCAGCAATAATGGCTGCAGACCTGCAAGCAAAGTACAGCAAGTTGGCAAAGGAGTATTCCAAGTTAAATCACAATGTCACCAGTAACGTTACAGTCTTCTATAGTCTTCCCATATACCGGTAGCTCATGCTAGCTAACGGTAACGTCGTCATTGCACAATTGCACGTCGCGTACACAATTAATGACATGTTACGGACAGCCATATCGGCGACAATGTTTAGCTTTTAGTGCCAAATGATAAGAGTCTGAGGCGGAGTCTCAAAGGAGAATGTTGAATATTTATTGTGCAAAAATCACAACAGATCCGACTGCTACTGAACGGAGCCTTGTAGACAGACTGAGTAGGGTATATCTGCAGAGCCAGTGGGTAGCGAGTGCAGCAACGTATAATGTCCGTGTGGATCATTGGAGTAGGGTATATCTGCAGTGCTGAAGCCCCATACTCATTGATTAATGATACTAATACAAATCTATACAATCACCTGTTGAATAAATACCATTACTTTCTAGTTATGACTAAAAAACAGTATATATAAAACAGTATTTGTAAAAAAAAAAAAAAAAATTATATTTATAAAATATTTATATAATATCGTTTTTTTTTTTTTTTATGTATGCACTGGTATCGGATAAGTATCGGAATCGGATCGGAAAGGAAAAAATGGTATCGGGACATCTCTAGACATAATACCCCGGTATACGGCGGTATGACTTTCATTTTCATCAGCGGGGGGGGGGGGGGAACCTGCGTTACCAAGTAAACAAATCACGTCGTTAGCTCTCAGAATGGTAGCCAGAAGCCCGCAGCATCTAGTGCTACTATCGACGCTAGCATGTAGCCTAGCCATGGCAGACTATTTGATTCCTTAAGGGCTCGAAATTGCCTGGGTTTTGGTCATATGCTCCCGAAATGCTCCCGCGGTTTGGCTACTTCTATGTGCAGTGAAAACTACTCGAATGCTTTATAACCTAGTCATTGATTTAGATCAGGGTAATCTAATATTACCCGCGAAGCTAACGCTAGCTAACGTGAGCTAACGCTAGTTAATCAAGCTCACAGAGAGAGATAAACAGCTGACAGCGGAGAGTACAGGTACAAATACAATAACAAAGCGGGTGGGGGCTGTTGTGTAAACCTTGTACTCTTTAGTTCACATATAAGAGACGGATTATTTGCTTGCTCCACCAGTGCACCACAACAACACACACCAACTCTCGTCACAACGCTTTACGGTATTTTCACAGCACTGTCGCAACATTACCGTAAAACGTGAACACCGTTGTGATACACTCGCTCCACTAGTGAGGACTGGTCTCGCCCTCTGCTGGCGCGTGTGTGCACTACACTCAAAACTCTGTTTCACTGTAATAGAAACTGAAGCGCATCTGTGATTTTGACGCCGGTATTGATTTTCAATACCGTCGGGATTTCTAAATACCCTGGTATACCGTAATACCGTCATACCAACCAAGCCTAGTTCACAGTGTTAACATCGAACCCGGACCGCAAGAAACTACCCCCGACAGGCAAGTTTGATAGGAAATCAATAATTCTATTATATTTGCTCCTGTCTGGAGACGTACACCAAAACCCGGGACCGGTTTTGACACGCAGACAGGCGAAGAATCAACTGCTCCTCACACCGACGCCGGCCGTCGAGAACAACAACGACAACAACAACATCCACGCAGCTGCCAGCAGTTGCACCAGCCGACCAGCAAGCGGCGACATCCCCTCACCGAAGCCCCTGCAGATGAGGCGAGAGGCGAGAGGGAGAGAACCGGAGCTTACAACCATAGAACCCAGATCGGCGCGGGACGTCGAAATCATATACACCAAGGACCCGCCGGTTAGCTCCGCTAGCCCCGCCAGGCTAGCTACAGATGGAGCACTGGAAAATATAACCTCTACCGCCGGCACCAAGCTTGGTGACGCCTATGTGAGGCGAGTTGACGGGAGGTGACGCAGCACTGCCTGGTTCAACCAGTAGGAGGAGTCGAGTTACAGGGTGGAGAGAGGGAACTATCGTTCTATGTGTGTGTGTGTGTGCGACACACACTACAGACATGGACATATTATTTTGCAAAGTAATGTTTTTCTGTTGATTATTTGACTGTCATTGGTACAGTAATGGTGTGGTATTTTCGATTAACGTGCATTTTTATGGATAATCAGTGGAGATGTACAGTATTATTATTTACGTTGAGACAACCCAACATGCTGGCCCCGAAGACCCGCCCCTACTCTGCCTCTGATTCGCAGACTGTGGCTCTAGTTAGGCTCTGGTTGGGGGAAATGTAACTGGACCGTCGATTATTGTGATCAGGCTGTCCTATGGATTTCAGCTGTCTGTTGCTGTACTAAATTTACTGGTAAGTTAACTTAGGTTTAACGTTAGTTTGTTTACTGCAGTTATGTCAGAACGACAATCAACTAAGGTAACGTTACAGTAGCAACTGCTCAAATAAAGCATATCCACATTGCTGTCAAGTTAACGTTATGGTCTCTCGAAAATTGAATGCGACCTCAAGGCTTTTCAACACTGGCGTAACATTAGCTAACATTCATTTAGCAGGATGTAATGTGTAACGTTTAATCAACGTGAAATGGCCCTGAATACATCAAATAATGTATTTCCCAGCTGCTAAATATTGTAAGTGTATGACCAAAAATATATATCACTATGAACAGGGGGCGAAACTAAAGCCTGCCACCCGCCATTGGCGCTCAGTTTTTACGTTTGGCGACTCCCACTGAGAGGTCTGCCCGCCGTGTGGCAGGCAATCAAATAGTCATGTGAAAACCGAAAATCATGATCCAATTCTTTAGCGGAGTTCTCACTCGCTGTCTCAGCACAGACACGCAGCGCACTGCTGCTCCTACCCCTCCCGCACCTGTTTATGTATGTAAACAGAGGCTATTGCCTCCGACAGTCACCGTGACGTTAGTCTAGTCAGTGTGGGACCTTCGTGAGATAACGTTAGCTACCGACCGTTAGAAAATGACCCAGTCAACTATTCACTTAGTTTAATACATGAGGCATTGTGTAACGTTATCCAGCCGGCTAGCTACTGATAGCTCCCGACATCAACAAATGCTCCAGCAATAGTCCAGTGCATAATACCTCCGTTGGCTAGGTAGCTCACTAGTCACTACGAAATGTCGCAGTAAACTAAATAGTTCACAGACAGGCGTTGTCCCAACGCCATCCAGCAGTAGCTACAGATAGCTAGCTCCAGACATCAATGTCATACAACATGCGTATTCGAGTCCCTGGCTTACATCGCATGAGGGCTGCTGAATAGGGTCCAGCTGTAGCGCAGGAGAATCCTTTTGCATGCTGAATGTAGAGTTTAGGGTCCAGCTGGAGCGCCGGAGAATCCTTGCTGGAGCTGGAGGCCACTCGAGTATACACACAGACAGTGGAGCTGTTTGCAGACAGCGAGGTGGCGATGTCTCGCAGATAACACAATCACAAGTATGATTATATAATATATATATTTTATAAAAAAAAATAATAATAATAATAATAAAAAAAAATTTATCAAAAAAGAGTTGGCAGAAATATGCTTGGCGGGTAGATTCTTCCCATCTACCCGCCACTGGCCGGTGAGTCAAAAAGTTTATTTCGCTCCCTGACTATGAATTGAAAATGGGGGAACCTGATGTAAACAAGACGAAAGTCTCTCTGGTCTGCATCCCCTTAACAATTGTGTGTATTGAGCTGTACTGTATTGTACCCATTCTGCAATCTGTTAATGACATTTACTGTAGATCAGGGGTAGGCAACCCTAGGCACGCGTGCCTGCATAGGCACGCGGGGGCATTTGCATAGGCACAGGGGGCAGCATTAAAAAAAAAAAAAAAAATTATAATTATATATATATATATATTTTTTTTTAAATATTATAGTGAAATATTTTGCACTGTTGTCGCATTTATCTTGTTGAAATCCTCCCACAGGTTCTTTTTACTACCACATATTTAATTGAGACCCTTTATTTGTTTATTATTTCAATTTAGCTGGAAATACATTGCTACATCATTCAGTAACATTTGCAGAGCCTTATAACAAAAACATTATTACGGTCACCATTGTGACCAGTGGTATTAATCAACAAATTGTATTATTTATTTTTCTATTTCATTGAACATTGCACATGTTAAAGCCATTTTTTTTACTCAAAATGTGAGTATTACCAAGTCAACTTGTGTTCTTAAAACAATGACAATAAACATAGTTTTATTAGGTTGAAATAATGTGGTTGTGTACTTATTTTTCTGTTAACTTATTATGGCTTGAAAACTGAACCTTAATGCACAGTAACTGAACTCAATATTTTTAAGTTCTGGTAACTTATTATTATATATTTTTTTACAGTGTAGTCTTGCGATCAATCAAAACTTATTTACACGATATACCTCACATTCACCCTCCATTCACATCCTGGTGTTCTCCATTAAGCCTGTAGGTGGAGCTATGACAGCACACGTACAGTACACACACCAATGGTGTGTGATGTGTCCAAAAATGAATGGGCAAATGTGAGTGAAATGGTCGCTCTGTATGCAGCTGTTTGTCTGCATTGCATTCCCCCCCCCCCCCCCCCCCAACTCAGATTTAGGGTTGATACAACCATCATAATAATATTGTTAATAATAACAATAATGATGTAATAATGTAAAAATTATCATTAAAAAGACGAAAAAAAAATTAAGATGCATGGAATATTGTTGAGGCACACTAGTTACAACTATATTTCAAACAGGCACTCCATGTCAAAAAGGTTGCTGACCCCTGCTGTAGATACTATATCTATATCTGTACATCCCTTACCTACTCTTACTAGTTACGCTGCTGGCCAGTATGACCACTACCATAGTGTCTTTATACCTGTATCACTGTACATAATACTACAACTCTACACTACATACATCGGATTAGCATTATTACTCAGTAGTACTGATTTATATATTTTATTTATATATGGAATTCCTCACCAGCCTGGGTTTTGCTGTAAACTGGAAGAAGAGTACTCCTCTTCCCAGTCAACAGGTGGAGTAATTGGGCTTAATTCTAAGCTCAAGGTCTATGTGGGCATCCCTCTCAGAGCGGCGGCGAGAGAATATTCTCGGCACGCTCGGGAGGTTCAGGGCTGTTACGGTGCTGTCCGTGATGCGCCTGGGCGGTATTATGGCATCTGCTCAAGCTGTGGTCCCTCTAGGCCTCCTCTTCATGACGAGGATACAGAGGTGGGTTTTTCAGTGTGAAAATGGACCCTGTGAGAGTCAAGTGGAAGCAGCTGAAGGTTCCCATGTCAGTACTGGGGGACCTCGCCCTCTGGGGGGGGGGCCTGGGGCCCTCACCAGTGGGGTCCCCATGGGCAGCAGGCTGTCACACGTCACGGTCTTAACCGACGCCTCCCTCACGGGGGGTGCCTAAGAAGACTTTTGCATAAACTGTCTTTTGACAGTTTGAGAGAGAGAGAGAGAGAGAGAGAGAGAGAGAGAGAGAGAGAGAGAGAGAGAGAGAGAGAGAGAGAGAGAGAGAGAGAGAGAGGGAGAGCCCCTCCCCGTCTGAGCGGCCGTCGACAGTTGATGATGTCACACACTAGACTAGGTCACTAGGATGCGACCGTAGCATTATGTCAACAACACGGAGGCAGCCGGCTAGCCTGGATGGATTGCATGAAGCGATATAATTAAGAAATGAATAACCAATAAATGTGAAGTTATCTTTGAACCCCTGTTGTCAAGCGTCTTCAATATACCCCCCCCCCCCCCCTCCTCACTAATGTTACTGTGTTGCAGAGTCACTTTAGTTAGACACTAGTTTAGCGTTAGCTGAACGGCTAGAGAGGCTACTAGCGTTAGCATGTTGAGCAATTCTATTCATGTCTTCTCGACTTCCACTGTTTGTTGATAACTGTGACGCGGCTCTCGCCTTATGTAGTAGCAAAGCAATAGTATCTGCTGTGTGTGTGTGTGCAGTCACAGTGCACTGCTGATAAGTGGATGAGAGGAAATTATATCAATGCATCGGTTTTTGACCGATGCAAAGACGCTACAACAAGATGCATCGCGAGTTCAGCCTGACATTTTGCCGACGCGGACTTATTCCACCGGTGCACTTGCATCGTGAACGTGTATGCCGGCGCACCGATGCAAATCGATGAATCGTCACATCACTACTGTGCACACACACACACAAACAGCTCTGCTCTCACCATGGCGGACAGATCGAAACGTTCAAAAGTCTGAGTCTATTTTACTAAAGTCGATGCCGACAACGCTCGTTGCCACAAGTGCAACAAGACATTTGCCAGTAATGTATAAGCGCTGGTACTCGTCAATGTGGCTGGCGGGGAGCTAACATTATTAGCCTGAGCTCCGGTAGTTGAGTCTCTGGAGTAGAGTAATGGCCGAGATTCCGGAAGTAAAAAAACAAATGAGAGCTTCCGATTGGTGGTAAGAACAGCAGAGGTGGGTGCAAGCGGTGTGACGTAATTGGCAGAATCGACTGTCAATCAAAATAGTATTGTATGACTCGGACTTTAGCATCATGATTATAAAATAAAAACACACATGGCATGGTGGAATGCCATGAACATATTTCTTGATGTTTCCTTTTTTAAAGTAAGTAAAGAGGCCTATGTTCATATCAGTGAGCACAATTTGTAACACAAAAAGAGACGTGTAGCCTATTTATTTATTTAATATTTTATTTATTCATTTTATTATTATTTTATTTGTTAACATGCAAATGTTTGTTTGAACTTTTGCTGTAAAACAGTAAAAAACTGTATCTTACATTTGTTGTTAATTATAAAAAGTCTATAATTCAGACACATTTAAAACATTGCTGCTGCTGTTGAAGAAATAATATTTATTTATATTTATATAGCACCGAACCGTTAAGCAGTATCGATAAGAGTAGTAGTATCGATAAAATCCTAATGATACCCATCCCTAGTCACTAATAGAGTTGTTCCGATACAGATACCAGTATCGGAAATGCCTCCGATACTGCCTAAAATGCTGGTATCAGCAAGTACGCCGAAAGGCTAGCCTCCGATCCCATATGACGTAATTTATCAACAACACGTGCGGTATCCTCCTACTGAGAGTGAGCATTATAAGACAAACGTGTTTTTAATTTACCGTGAATTCAAGTGTCAATGCAGTGCCATTTTAACAGCAGATACTTTCTTATCATTGCAATTTTTGCTAATGAAGTGAAATATTTATTATCATCAACTATCAAGTTCGTTTTTATAGTGTACATTTTTGCTACTTCATTGATCATCATCATTGAACGTACAGAGAGAAAGAGAGGGAGACCCCCCCTTTCCTCACTATTAGAACTCCATGAAACTGATTTCTCCTGTGCCTGTGAGCTAGCTTAGCTAAGTTAGCAGCTAAAGTTAGTTTAAAAGGTTTGTAACCTCGACTGGCATATAGTAATGGCGAGGATATAAAGCATGTTAAAGACGCATTTATTGGACCCGTTGCTCGCAGAGTTTAGGGTATCAGCCAGGCTCAGCCCCTCGCTTCCAGCTGGAGCGAAACACAGAAGTTATGTGACTGTCGAGTCCTGGCTCTAGGCAGAATCACGATTAGTGGTCTAAGAGAAGTTAATTCTATTTTGAATGTGATTCACTGCATTAGTTAATTACACGTTTCGCATGTTATGACTTTGAGTTTGAACGTCTGCCATTTCTACCGCAAAAGGCACATACAATTAACAATACGACGTGTCGATCATGAATATGCAAATCGACTACATTTACTTGTCAACCAGGTCGACGAATCGTGACAGCCCTACTGCTGACTGCAGACACAGCGAGGCCATGTGCCATATACAGAAATTCTCAGATGATACTGCTCTGATCTGTCTCATCAACAAAGGCGATGACCAAGCCTATAAAAAGGAGATTGACTCATGATTTGTCCAATGGTGTGATGCCAATTTTTTTTAACTTAATATCAAAAAGACCAGAGAGTTAGTCATCAACTTCAGTAGGAAGACAGTGAATGTCTCTCCTGTCATCATTAGGGGGCAGAAGGTGGAGATAGTCCAGTTCTATAGGTATCTTGGTGTCCACCTGGACAGCAAGCTGGACTGGAAGAAGAAACCCAGATTCTGTGTTCAAGAAAGCCCAGTCTCTGCTTTTTCATTTGAGGAAGTTTAGATCCTTTGATATCAGCAGGTCACTTCTTCATGTGTTCTACCAAGGTATCCTGGCTAGTGTCCTGTTTTATGCTGTGCTCTGCTGGGGGGGGGGGGGGGGCAGCATCACGGTCAGTGACAAAAACCATATAAATAAAATCATTAAAAAGGCTGGCTCAGTGATTGGCCTCCCTCCTGATTCCTTGGAGATCATTATTGCCAAGTGAACTAGGACTAAATTGAACACCAATTTTTTGAAGGCCACCATCTGTACAATATATTTGATGCTCTGCGAAGCTCATTTAGCGATAGGTTTCTGATGCCTCTATGCTCTATTGAGAAGGTCCTTTGTTCCTGCTGCGGTTAAATTATTTAACGAACAGTGCTAGCTCTGTGTTGAGACTTCTTTTTACTGTGTTGTGCAATTTGTACTGTATGTAATTGTTTCTTGTTTGTGTATTTGTATTCACTCTGGTGGCAAACCATTTTTCCCCTCTGGGATTAAGAATAAAAACATACCATTAATCAGGCAGGAGGCAGTACTGGGTATCAGGCTCATTTACTGGAGATCTCTGTGTGACACACATCAGATGCACAATTAGGTTTGGTGTGCAGTTGCTGTTTCACCTCATAGGCATCCGAAAATACTGTGTTACAAATTACACTATTATACCGTATATATTCTGTTTGGCAGAAACTAAATTAAATTCCATAAACAATCTTAACAAAAATATTAAATATGACCCATATTCACTTCTATAACAAATTATATTTGGTGAAAATAAAACACATTATAATCACACAGTATGATTCTTAACATTCAAATACGGCTTCAGTCACCTTAGAACAACATGTAACTCTGTTGTGTTATAATAATAACAACAACCACACTAGCCAGACTCAACGTATATAGCTGAACTGGTGTGGATTAGCTATAAGGCTATTAGGCCTACAGCCTTTCATTACACATAACAACGTGTTCAAAAGAAACAGACACAAACATCTCCATACCTGTGTTGACACACATCAGATGCAGCATCATTGGGTTTGGTGTGAAGTAGCTTGGTTTCACCTGATAAACAGAACAGAACTTTACGATCCACTCAGCAACCAACTAGCTGCTGCAGTAAAAGCACTGGAGCTGGTAGCTAGTAGCTAGCTAGCTAGTAACAGACTATAGTAGTAGTTGTTGAGAGCTCCCCACTCTTTCCCAAGACAAACACCAAGAGAGCGACCACTCCACCTAATAACGTCATCAATAATAATATACAACACATTCAATAGCTTACATAAGTCATAGACAACAGCTAGCAGCAAGCGAACTAGTAATAGCCAGCAGCTAGTTCTCCAGCTATAGACCACTGCACTTCCGCGTGCCGGAGCCGAGGCGTTATTTTCTTTCCTAGCCGCATTTCTCGGAGACGCTCTCTGATTGGCCACTGACATGTTTGCCCAATCGCGTGACGAGCTGTGTCTTTGCCCATTTCCGCGTCGAACAGCCTGCAAACTACCTGGCGTTCTATCGCCATGCTCTGACGGCCCGAACTCACTGCTCACGAACGAACACGGACGGACGGACGGGCGGCTGCCTCTTCACTTCCGCTCCCATGTTAACGGACGATAGTAGGCACACTGGCCGCGAGCGGGAGCGCGCCTCCCGAGTGGCTGGCGAGCGGCAAGCTATTTTTTCGCCTCGATCCTATTTGAGGCGGCGCGCCACGCGCATTGTCACAGAAATACAATTGAATATCTGCATTATTACCACAGATATAGATGTTGTTCAACCAGCTGTGTCTGTATCTGCAAATAAACGCCTTGAATGTTTGTCTGTATGTTTGTTTATACCTATAACTATTACAATGTTGCATAATAATAATAATAATAATAATAATAATAATAATAATAATAATAATAATAATAATAATAATAATAATAATAATAATAATAATAATAATAATAATAAGCTCTTGCTGCTGCTGGGGCTACACGCTGCTCTTTCAGGAGTACAGTCACACTGATCATCATTCTAAAATGACTGACTTTGCATATAGACTAGGCATTTACAGCTGTCCCAATGTAAATATGCCTTCCTCGGTGCGCTTCCGCACGCTCAAGTCGTAGGTCCAGTGTGCCTGACCAGGCGCGCGATCTCACGAGGGAGCCGCACGTGAAATTCGTTCGTGAGCAGTGAGTTCGGGGCGTAAGACAAACTCTAACCTTAACTGTTGTGTATGTGAATCACAACGGTGTTCACCGGGCCTTTAAGATGGCACGGTAATGTTGCGACACTGCTGTGATATACCGTAAAGCGTTGTGGTAACGGGAGATGGTGTGTGTGTGTTGTGCACTGGTGGAGCGGATTAAATAAACCGTCAAACGTAAAGCCGCAGTCCGGTGCGTTATTTGAATACACAATATTGGCGACGAGGATGGGATTATGGATTCCCTACTTGCACCTCTCTCTCCGTTCCTCGCCCTGCCTGGCGAGCCACCGGTTCCGTGGATTCACTGGCTGGAGGCGTTTAATACGTTCATAATAGCCGTCGGGCTCGCCGACGCTAACGCTGCTCGGAAGAGAGCCCTGCTCATTCACAACCTAGGAACCGAGGGACAACGGATCTTTAGGACTCTCGGAGCTGCACCGAGTTATGCGGACTGTGTCACACTGCTGTCGGGACATTTCGCTGCTCCACAAAACGTCATGCTCCGGAGGATCGTCTTCCGTCAGCGACGTCAACAAGTGGGTGAGTCGATCCACCACTATGTAGCTGACCTACGGGGGCTGGCTAGCCTCTGTAAATTTGGAGTGATGGAAGATGAACTGATACGGGATCAGCTAGCTGAACATACTAACAACCCTAAGCTCAGGGATAAGCTATTAATGATGCCAGATGAATTGACATTGACAAAGGCTGTTAATATTGCTTTCCATCTCGAGTCAGCAGCAGGTTTGGCAGCACAGCTAGCACCCTGTAATGTTTTCCCCAGACCTCTGATGTTGACTCAAACAGTGGCACCGTCCGAGGAGTTTCCCGAACCGGTTTTCCCGGATGACAGCCTGGAGGTAAATTTCGCTGCACGCCGGGGTACGGCCGCGTCAACAGCACGCCGGGCCGTGTGTGGAAATTGTGGCTCCGCATCACACCCCAGCCGGGCTCCAGTTTGCCCTGCCAGGGGACAGAGGTGTCAACGCTGTGGCAGGCAGAACCATTTCGCCCGGGTCTGCCGCTCTGCTCCCGGTGCTGATAGCACGCCGCCACGCTCGCCACGTCCACCTACGCCGACAACCATCCATTCGGTGGACGCCACCTCTCGTGCATTTAAATGGTGCACGGTGGAACTGGACGGGGTGGTTCTCCCACTCCTGTTGGATACGGGGGCCTCCAAGTCACTTTTGAACATTTCCACGGTTCGTCGACTTTTCCCGCGCCGGACGCTCACCGCCAACGCAGAGGACCTGTATGGGTATGGACACTCTAAAATAGGAATGGCAGGCACAATCACCTTCACTGTGTGCTACGGGACCAAGGCCCTTCCCTCATTCACTTTCCAAGTGTCTCATCAGGGAGCCAACCTCATGGGCTACGATTTGTTTTGTGGGCTTGGGTTCTCCCTGGTGGACAATACAGGGGCTGACATTCTGTCTGTGGGTTCGCCCTGGCACCAGCGCTGGCCTGCTCTGTTTAGTGGCTTGGGCTGCCTCACTGCGTTTCACCACCAGCCTCTCCTCATCCCGGAGGTGCGTTCGGTGATCCAGCCGCTGCGCCGCCTGCCCCTCGCCCTACGCGACGATGTCACCGCCGAGCTGCAGAAGCTTTTGGATGCGGGCATCATCGAGCGCGTCAACGCTTCACCATGGGTTTCCAACCTGGTGATAGTCAAAAGGAAATTAGGGGGACTGCGTCCATGCGTCGACCTCAGGCAGGTGAACAAAGCGGTGATTCCGGATAAGTACCCATTGCCCACAGTGGAGGAACTGGCGGCACAGTTTTACGGCTCCTCTGTTTTCACCAAACTGGACCTTCGCCAAGGCTACCTGCAGGTTCCACTGCATCCTGACAGTCGCTACCTTACGGCTTTCGTGACACATGTCGGAGTGTTTAGGTATACCCGCATGCCTTTTGGTCTCAGCTCAGCCCCCAGCTGTTTTCAAAAAATAATGGCCACCATCTTCGCCGGCATCCCGGGCGTGGTCGTTTTTTTGGATGACATAGTGGTCCATGGTGCAACATCAGCCATCCACGACGAGCGCCTGGCGAGGGTGCTGGACGTCCTTTCCGGTCACAACCTCACGCTGAATGGGGACAAGTGCACCTTCTCTGTCCCAGTCATCGAATTTGTGGGGTTCCGCCTGTCTGCTGATGGCCTCAGCCCGCTCCAGTCTAACGTGGAGGCCGTGCTGCGCCTGCCTGAGCCGTCCTGCCCAGCGCAGCTCTCGTCGTTTCTAGGGATGACAGCCTACTACCTTCGCTTCCTTCCCCAATACTCCACAACCACCACCCCGCTTCGGAGGCTCCTGAAACAGGACGCGGTCTGGGAGTGGACCCCAGCCTGCTCTATCGCTGTTCGCCAACTTAAAACGCAGCTCACCTCACCACCAGTGCTCGCGTTCTTCGATCTGGCGAGCCCGACGTTTGTCACCTGTGATGCGTCCAATACGGCGATCGGGGCTGCGCTGTCTCAGGTCCAGCGGGGCGTGGAGCGCCCAGTGGCGTTTGCCTCCCGCGCTCTCTCCCCAGCGGAACAGAAGTACTCGGTGGGGGAGCGCGAGGCTCTGGCCTGTGTCTGGGCGTGTGAACGGTGGCACATGTACGTGTACGGACGACATTTTACGCTGCGGACGGACCACCAGGCTCTTACCGCCCTGCTCGCTACATCCGGGTCGGGCCACAAGCCATTGAGGATTCACCGCTGGTCTGAGAGGCTCCAGCCATATAACTTCACCACAGTGTTTACTCCCGGCAGGGAGAATGTAGTGGCTGACCTGCTCTCCCGTGCCACCCCTGACCCAGCACCCAAAACGTGCCCGGATCCAATGGAACCGGAGCTTGTCCTTCAGCTTCACGGCCCGCTCCAGGCCACAGTCTCCCTGGAGGACCTTCAGCTTGCATCGGAGGGGGACTCCACGCTCGCCCAGCTCCGCACCTACATCAGGGGGGGGTGGCCCGTGAAGGTCCCGGAGGTGCTGGCGCCTTTTCATCGGGTCAAGGATGAGCTGTCCTGCTGGAGCAGTGTTTGTGTGGCTCGGGGGCTTCGCACAGTCATCCCCAGTGACCTCAGAGCACGCATATTGACCATGGCGCACGAGGGGCACCTGGGCATCGTGAGGGTGAAGCAGCGCTGCAGGGATCTGGTGTGGTGGCCGGGCATTGACCGGGATATAGAGACAATGGTGAGGGACTGCTCAGCCTGCCTTCTCAGCGGTAAGACGGGGCCGCCGACCCCAGCGCCGCTGCAGCCTTTGCCGTGGCCACCCGCACCTTGGAAGCACATCCAGCTGGACATCTGTGGGGAGCTCCATGGTGTCCCACACCACCAGCGTTTCCTCCTGGTTGCCTATGACCTCCATTCCAAGTGGCCGGAGGTGGCCGCCTCGGGGTCTGTGACTACCCGTGTGGTCACGGATTTCCTCTCCGCCCTGTTCGCCCGGTGGGGAATTCCAGACACCCTCACTACGGACAATGGGCCGCAGTTTGTCTCTGCTGACTTTGCCACTTTCATGGAGGCCAGGGGGATTAACCACGTCCGTACAGCTTTCTACCACCCGGAGGCAAACGGGGGGGTGGAGAGGTTTAATCAGACATTGAAGAACGGCATCAGAGCGCACCTGACGGAGGGTCTGCCGTTCTCAGCCGCTTTACTCCGCACTCTGCTGCACTACAGGGCAACGCCGCACACAACTACGGGCAGTTCCCCAGCCCTCCTGATGATGGGACGCGAGTTGCAGCTTCCCCTGGATCGGCTGAGGGTCCCGGCAAGTATCGCGCCGGCAGTGATACCCTGCCAGGGCACCAGGGTCGCAGATGCTCAGCGTCGAATGAAGCAGCGGTTCGACAGGAGGCGGAGGGTGAAAGCGCCTTCCTTCACAGAAGGAGACTGGGTCCGGATTCGTCGTCCCCACCGGGACCACAAGCTGCTCTCCTTCTGGTCGGCACCGATACGGGTCACGGCCCGGCTGGGCCCGGCCACCTTTCGTCTGGCCGATGGATCACGGTGGCACGCAAACCGGCTTAAGAAGGTGGCAAACGACCCCATCTCGGACCCAGAGTCCAGGGAGGGTTCAGAGCTGGACATTGAGGACTGGGTTTTGCCAGATGAGCCGCAGCGGGGCCCGCCATTGCCAGCCGAGCCCCAGGTTCACCTGGAGGCCTCTCCAGACCGCGCCCAGCGGGGCTCACCATTGCCATTACCAGTCGAGCCCCAGGTTCACCGGGACGCACGGCCAGTCCGCGTCCGGAATAGACCGGCCTACTTGAGAGACTATGTTACTTGAGAGATAGACTATTTATGTTACAGATTATTTATATTTATTCATTGACCGGTTTAGTCAGAGCATAGTCTGTTGCGTGGCAGAATAATCCACAAGACTATGTCGGTGACTGGCAGTCTACCCGGTTCACCTAGGTAGGCTGCAGGGACTGTTAGTATGAATTAAATATGAATTAAACTGTATGGGGATGTTCTTCGGGGTTCCCTGTGGGGGGGGGGGATATGTTGTGTATGTGAATCACAACGGTGTTCACCGGGCCTTTAAGATGGCACGGTAATGTTGCGACACTGCTGTCATATACCGTAAAGCGTTGTGGTAACGGGAGATGGTGTGTGTGTGTTGTGCACTGGTGGAGCGGATTAAATAAACCGTCAAACGTAAAGCCGCAGTCCGGTGCGTTATTTGAATACACAATATACACAAGAGTGCCTAAGCTTAACCGGCATCGGCCAATCAGAGAGCGTCTCCGAGAAATGCGGCTAGGAAAAGAAATTACGCAGAGCCGAGCCGCGTGCAAACGTACGTAATGACGTCACGGTGGGAGTGTTCAGACCAATAGCATAAATCTGCAGTGCCGCAACCCCATACATAGGAGGGGCCTGGACTGTGCGTTGATTGATTGATTGATTGATTGAAAACTTTATAAACAGATTGCAGAATGGGTACAATACAGTACAGCTCAATACACACAATTGTTAAGGGGATGCAGACCAGAGAAAGACTTTCGTCTTGTTTACATCAGGGTCCCCCATTTTAAATTCATCAGACATACACGACATACAGGTAGACAGTAGGCCTACTGCTACATCTATACATTTATGACATACCAGATTTACAAATACAGTACTGTTTGTGATACAAAAAGAGTCTAAAAAAGAGAGTATATAGATTTGACGTAGAAACTGTACATTGGAGGAGGTTGGGTAGGTGGGGTGGGGGTG
Organism: Notolepis coatsorum; assembly: GCF_963971535.1. NCBI lineage: Eukaryota > Metazoa > Chordata > Actinopteri > Aulopiformes > Paralepididae > Notolepis > Notolepis coatsorum. The sequence continues at coordinate 4,800,814 of NC_140172.1, forward strand.
GGTGTATGTAACGGTTGTCATCTGGTCAGAGATTGAAGAGACGGAACTGCTTTCGACTGTTTATTGCCTATAAAAAGACATGAAATAGAAACAGCTGTAGTGTTTTCTTGGTCACTGTACATCTGGTAGACCTCAAGCAGACCGGTACAACACTGCTCCTTTTATAATGTCTCAATGACACAGTATTTATAAAAGTACATGTATTTTACATTCTCATAACAATTAAAATAACAAACCCACTACTTTCCATTACACAGTATCATACCATTAATTTGCAAGTCTATACACCAAATTGGTAAACTTGCACGACCTGCTGGACATAGCAGCAAGTGCATCAGTGGATTTTCAGCAATATAATGACGTCGAATATAACATGTTTGCATTACGTATGAAGCCACATACCTATAAAAAGACATGAAATAGAAACAGCTGTAGTGTTTTCTTGGTCACTGTACATCTGGTAGACCTGCATGTGTAACATAAAACGGTACATTAGACTTCCTTCTCAAGATTATTGTACAAAGAAAGTATTCGCGCCATAACACGTTCCTCCAGTTCCAACATTTGCAAACGCAACCCACATACAGAACCAATACCAGCGGTCAAACCAACACAGCTATCATTACGTTATGTAATACAGTGAGCATTATGCACTAGGTTACTGCAGTTTAATGTTTAGACAAATTCTAACCAGAGAAATTAGTGAAATAGCAGAGCTACACTTCAATGGGGAACCTACCTCAAGCAGACCGGTACAACACTGCTGGATAGATACGGTGTCCCCACAGGGACATGCAGCGCGATATACAATGACCTCAACACGTCACCAGGTGGCTCCCAAAACAATATGGTATGATGTTTCTCAATTTAGATAAAATTCACATGCAAACAAATATCATTTCTAACTCTGTTACACCCACCCCCACTGAATTTTGGCGACATTGAGCACCAACTACGTACTACCTACTAAAGGCACAGTACAACACAACCACACACACACTGGGTCCTCAAAATAACAAAACCAACTCCAAAAGTATCCCATAAGGATGAAGTGGTATGAGAACAACGCTCTCAATCCAGCTACTGGCGGTAGGGTGCCTTGTACACCCCACAAGACCCTCATACACTGTGTAGTATAAGCCCATGAAAATAAATCATCCGAACATAAAAAAAAAATTATGTAAGATAAATTACTCTGGACTGTCAAAACCTAGAACAAGGACCCTGTGTCGCGAACAACATCCTGCCTTGACATGGTCTGTATTAACCTGCTAACTGGTTTGATAAGGCGGCCAAATCTAGACCGAGCCTGATCAGTGTGCACGGGTGGACTCTGTATGTCATTGCACTGCACATTTCTCGCCCTATCAGTCCGTGTCACAGTGTCAAGTGAAGGATCCGCCTGCACTCTGTGTACAGAACTGTCAGCATCAACAGTGACGTTCACTGGTCCATAGTCACAGCTCACAGACCGAACCTCCATCTGGCCCTAAGGTCCCTCTGAGATGTCTCGAGACACAGAGGCTGCACTGCTTATGTCTGTAATGTCGGCCTGCGAAAGACTAGGAACGGACAATTGCGTAATCCAGTCTCGGGTCCTTCCTTCAGAGTCCACAGATGCTGGGCCAATCAAGAGATCCCCACTCCCTTCCTCAGAGATGTTCTCTGTGTTCTCCCCCACACCGTCGACACTTGGAATGGACGATTGGGTCTCAGGCATGGATGAGGCAAGGTCGGACACTTCACTCATGTCATCCACAGGGATAAAATTGACAAGCATCAGCAGGTTCCTATGGACCACCTTCTCACGTCCAGCAACTGTGTCACAGATCCTGTACGTATGTGTCTCAGCATTCATGCCCACCACAGTGTAGATGGTTGATTCCCATCGATCAGCGACTTTCCTCTTCCCCCTTTCCCTCCTGTTCGCCAAGAGCACCCTGTCGCCGACCTCAATGTCAGACCCCTTCACTTTCCTGTTGTAGAGCCGAGCATGCCTGTTCTGCTCCTTCGTGGCATGTTCCTGGGCAATGGCCATGGCCTCCCTCAGATCTTTAGTGAGAGATTCTACATACTTGTCATAACTCATCACACATGAGTCATTCAAGACGGTTCGGAAGAGGACATCTACAGGTAGACGGGGAATGCGGCCAAACATGAGATAAAAGGGGGCGTATCCCGTCGTCTCATGGACCGTACAGTTGTACATGAATGTCAACGTCTGCAAACGCCGTGGCCAGTCAGCCTTTGCTTCAGGTGTCAATGCACGGATCATCCCACCCAGGGTCCTGTTGAATCGTTCCACACTACCATTTCCCATTGGATGGTAGGGTGTTGTGTGCGACTTCCTGACACCTGAAACTCTGAGAAGCTCACTGATTAGCTGACTCTCAAAGTTTGCCCCTTGGTCGCTGTGGATCCGCTCTGGGAACCCGAAGACACAGAAATATCTGTCCCAGAGGACTCTCGCCACTTGCTTGGCTGACTGGTTTCTACAGGAAAACGCCTGAGCCATCCTCGTAAAGTGATCGGTCACCACCAAGACATCGACTGACTTGTTTCTGGAATCTTCAGCCGACCAAAAGTCGATACAGACAAGCTGCAGCGGTCTGGTTGATGTTATACTCTCTAAGGGAGCTCTCCCCTCAGGTTCGACTGTCTTGCTGACGATGCATCGCTGACAGTGGCGCACATGGTCTCTCACATCCCTGTCAAGGTTTAGCCAGAAGAACCTTTGTCTGGTTAAACTGAGACTCCTGAACTGGCCCTGATGTCCTGCATCATCATGAACACCCTTCAGAACCTCAACCTTGAGTGAATCAGGCACGACATACTGAGACCGCCTTGCCTTGGTGATCTGGTCTCTTGAAACTCTGTACAGCACACCATTGCTCACAGAGAGCTTCTCCCAGTGCTTCAAGTATCTCATGACTGTGACAGACTCTTTCACTCTTTCTCTCCTGGAAGGTCTCCGACATCTCTCCACGTAATACAGGACACGGGAAACGGTTCTGTCTTCTAACTGCCTATCACGGAGGTCCCTCTCTGTGTGGGCAGGCAAAGAGTCTTGTCCAGGCGGAACCAACTGAGGCAAATACTGCAGCACTGCCACAGCACGAGCCCTTGAACCAGCCTCCCATTCCACATGTGATTGTACAACAGCAGACACATCTTCCATCTCAATAGATTGAGTATGCATGTGAATGGGACTGCATGAGGCCTGAGCATCGACACTTATCGGGGGGTGTTCCCTGTGACCACTGGAAACCCGAAAGGCATCTTGAACAGAGCCACTCGACATATCCCTGACTTGGGACAGGAGACTCAGGTAGGGCTCTTCCAGCAACCTATGACCAACACTGTCCTTAACAAACGGCACACGGCTCAGGGCATCAGCCACAACGTTCAGCCGGCCTGGCACATACTTGATGTCAAAGTCGTAGCTTGCCAATTTAGCTACCCAGCGCTGTTCACAACAGTCCAGCTTCGGCTTTGTCATTATGTGAGTCAGCGGGTTGTTGTCAGTCCAAATTGTAAACTTGTGGCCCTTCAGCCAGTGACTAAACTTGTCACAGACTGACCACTTCAAGGCCAGAAACTCCAAACGATGAGCTGGATAGTTCTTTTGAGACTGAGACAAGGACTTGCTGGCGAACGCAATAGGCCTGGCTCTGGTTTCGCCTTCCTGGACTTGTGACAGGACAGCACCAATACCATCCAGGGATGCATCCGTCGACAGCATGAAGGGGCGGCTGAAGTCAGGGTGAGCCAGGACCACCGTGTTAACAAGGGATGTCTTCAGCTTCTCAAAAGCCTGTTCCTGGTCTGAGGTCCAGTCAGAGGCTCTCAACTTCTTGTTCGACAGTCTGTACTTCCCCTCCTTCCCTTTTCTTCTCTCGCCCTTTAACAGAGAGAAGAGAGGCTTGGCGACGGCGGAGTATCTGGGAATGAAGTGCTGGTAATAGTTGATCATCCCCAAAAACGATCTTATCCGCTTCTGTGATGGGTTCACCCCATTGGGCTCCATGAGGTCAGCACTCGTCATTTTTGCAATGCTCTCAACCTTGCTGCGGTCTGTTGACACGCCCTTCTCGTCTATTATGTGACCGAGAAATTTCACAGACCTTCTAAGGAAGAAGCATTTCTTTGGGGCCAACTTCAGGTTATGACCACGCAGTCTGTCGAACACCATTTTAAGGCGCCCCAAGGCAGTCTCCTCATCTGGAGCAAACACCAACAAGTCATCCAAGTAGCACAGTAAACTCAAGTAGTTCTGGTCCCCGAAGATACTGGTCATCATGCGCATAAAGCTCCCGGGGCTATTGCAGAGGCCCTGCGGAAGGCGGTTGTACTCATACAAGCCCATGGGCGTGGTGAAGGCTGAGTACTTTCTGTCGTCCTCATGTAATGGCATGTTATAGAACCCGGAGGTCAAGTCCATTGTACTGAAGAAACAGTTGCCACCAAGCGCAGCCAGGCAATCCGCCTGGTGAGGGAGAGGATGAGCGTCCTTTAGGGTCCTCTTGTTCAGCCAACGGAAATCCGTACACACACGGAGATCGCCATTCTTTTTCCACACAAGTACCAGAGGAGACGCGTATTCACTGGTGGACTTTCGGATGATCTCCTTCTCCTCCATCTCACTCAGTACCTGGCGTAATATCTGATACTGGCCGGGGGGAACCCGCCTGAATGGGAGCCGGAATGGTCTGTGGTCAGAGAGGTGAATGCGGTGTACGAAGTCCTTCGCTTCTCCACAGTCAAGATGATGGCGTGAGAAGATGTCCTCATACCGCACAATCAGGTCAGCCATCTTCTGTTTCCAGCTCTCTGATACATCACAAGACTGGACGTCGAGACTGCTCAACCCAACTGACTCAAGTTTGTCATCAGTGGAACGTACCTCGGCAGAGGCGGGCATCTCCACTTGAGTGCAACTGACCAGGGGGACCTTTGGAGGGTCAGCGACATCCATGTCCTCAAGCGCCATGCAGGAGAAGACATCGGCCAGCTTTGCATTACGCCTCACCAACACGGGCCTGTCAGAAGTATTGATGAGCTTCAGTGGGACCCATCTGTCTCCCCACAATGGAGTAACAATCCTTGCTACCAAAACTCCCCTCGGGGCCGAACGAGCAGATGTGGGCTCTGTCATTACGGTGCTGCCCGGAGATACAGCAGTGTCTTTAGGTAGTTTTCCCCATACGAGATATTCACGGCCAGGTTCAAGGCAAACAGCTGAATTGCACCTCACAGTGCCAACTTTGTCCGGCACGTCCTGACCTCTCCACGGACTCAGACCAAAGAGCATAGATAGGAACTGTTCAGATTCTTGATCTTTGGCAGTGCAGGGGTCGGATACAGCTTTCCAGTAGGAATCGCACAGCTTAGACTGACGAAGGACATGCTTAATAACATTAGTCCCCAGTATCAACTCATCATGCTGTCCCTGAACAACGAGCGTGGGGACCGACATCTTACAGCCATACACTTCCATCTCCACATCGAAGGCAGACTTTGGCGTGACACGACGTCCACCACATCCAACAAGGACCACGTTCACATTGATCTGGTTGTGCTCAGTTATCACTCCAGCCTCCCTCAGCTTCATCTCTGCTGCCTCGCTGATGCTACAAGCCATGGACCCGCTGTCCAGCATGCCACCCAGCGTTGTTGTACCACCCACACCCACAGGTGTATAAAAAAGACTGTCACTGCTGCTAATCCTGTGTATGTTCTGATACACAACAACTTCTGAGTCATCACTTGAATCCTTCACAGACGTATAAACCGTCTCAGCATCAGATATATAACTAGTTTGGGAGTTCACGACGGGACCTGTACTGCCTCCCTTCACATACAGGTCAGTTAGTTTCCCCCAAACTGAGGTTGGGAGGACTTATTGGCCTGACAGTCCCTCTTTGTATGCCCAGGGGCCAGACAGGCGAAACACAGCCTCTCATTCATGCAGTGTGAAATGGTGCTATGACTAGAGTCATCACAGACCCGACAAGCTTGCTCCCTTGGACGTCCCCCTCCAGGGGTACGCGGGAACCTCCCACCACGCATTGGAGTAGCGACATTGCGCTGCTGCATTTTCTCCATCATCCCCTGAAACATGTCCACCATACGGCTAAGAAGCCTCTCCTCCGACTGCTGGAGATTCTGACCGACAACTGCCGTAGAGGTGGGGCGTGGGACATGGCAGAACTCTCCTTGAACTGGGACGGAACCAGGAGAGGGGTAAGGAGTATGACACTCCTGGCGTTGGGCTTGAAGAGAGAGAGGGATAGGACTCTGGGTGTGGCACTGCTCAGGTACTGACAAACTGGCTGGTGATGAGCTAGGCTGCTCATGGAGGACAGTGGTGGTGTGACTCTTTAACTGCACAGCCCCACTAACTCTGCTGCTAGCCCTCAACTCCCTTTGGTAATCATCAATCCTCATCTGCACATCTCGTGAGGTCCATTCATGGATTGGCTTACATTTCAGAGTGTAGGATAACTCTGGGTCAGGACAATGTTTCACAAACATGAGCGCCACCTCATCACTCATGTTCCCTGCTTGCTTGCCCTGTCTGTCCAGACCCTCAATAGCTAGGTCTGCTGCCTTGTTCAATCTAATCCAGTAATCGACTGGGTTTTCTCTGGGTTTGGGCAGGGTGGCATAGAAGTCTGAAAGAGGGAGACATGAGGATGCATCGCTGAAGTACTGAAGGAGGATATTGTAAATCAGCCCAGGGTCTCTATTGGCATCAAGTGATGGATCACTACGTAGGCCGATCCTCACAACATCTCTAGCTTTACCCCTCAACCGACTCAGAATTTCCTCAGCCTGCTCAAGCATAGGTATCGCCTGTTTCCTGAGATGAGACTTAGTCATGTCAATCCACTCCTGAACTGAACACTTATCAGAACCGTCACCTCTGAATGTCTGGGGTTCTCTGTCTGGCCTAACCTGAACTGTCACATGTGGGGCTTCCTGACTGGTAGCTTCCCTGTGCGTATCCTGACGTGAAGTATTCTGGAGATCGCCACTCATGTTTATTACACAAGATGACATCAACTTTGCGACTATAGACTCGCCAATCTGGGCACCTAACTGCCCTACCATGTCTGTGAGGTGGTTCATAGCATCAGCATCACTACTAGGTGTAGAAGTGTGAGGACCCTCCCCCATGACCTGCCCAACAGGAGCACAACCTGGGCTCTGACTCAACCCTGTACCCCTACCGCTGTCAGCCATGGACCGGGAACGCCCCACCCCCCTATCAAACTTCCTGGTGACATCGCTGCCGCCAGCATAGCCACTAAACGCCAAACCTCTTCCCATCGATAGGACTGGGCTGGCAAAAGTATCCACCCTATCGTCATCAACTCCACCCTCAGACATTGCAAGTACTCGCGTTGTGTTAAACTACGGAATATCAAATGAAAAGAAAAAAAGAACGAAAAAGAAAGAAAAAGAAAATTATAATCAAAATAATAATTATATATATATTTTTTCTTTCTTTTTAACAAAACAAAACAAAAATAATCGTCACTCTATGTATGGGAGTGAAAACACTTCGCTCTGACCAATATACTAGTTACAGATCTGACCACACACTGATCTTGTACACAATTCTGGACAGCCACACAGCATCCACGGCGATCGGCGTCGAGCTGATCTTGAAGATCCAGAAGGTCGCGGCACCAGTGTAACGGTTGTCATCTGGTCAGAGATTGAAGAGACGGAACTGCTTTCGACTGTTTATTGCCTATAAAAAGACATGAAATAGAAACAGCTGTAGTGTTTTCTTGGTCACTGTACATCTGGTAGACCTCAAGCAGACCGGTACAACACTGCTCCTTTTATAATGTCTCAATGACACAGTATTTAGAAAAGTACATGTATTTTACATTCTCATAACAATTAAAATAACAAACCCACTACCTTCCATTACACAGTATCATACCATTAATTTGCAAGTCTATACACCAAATTGGTAAACTTGCACGACCTGCTGGACATAGCAGGAAGTGCATCAGTGGATTTTCAGCAATATAATGACGTCGAATATAACATGTTTGCATTACGTATGAAGCCACATACCTATAAAAAGACATGAAATAGAAACAGCTGTAGTGTTTTCTTGGTCACTGTACATCTGGTAGACCTGCATGTGTAACATAAAACGGTACATTAGACTTCCTTCTCAAGATTATTGTACAAAGAAAGTATTCGCGCCATAACACGTTCCTCCAGTTCCAACATTTGCAAACGCAACACACATACAGAACCAATACCAGCGGTCAAACCAACACAGCTATCATTACGTTATGTAATACAGTGAGCATTATGCACTAGGTTACTGCAGTTTAATGTTTAGACAAATTCTAACCAGAGAAATTAGTGAAATAGCAGAGCTACAATTCAATGGGGAACCTACCTCAAGCAGACCGGTACAACACTGCTGGATAGATACGGTGTCCCCACAGGGACATGCAGCGCGATATACAATGACCTCAACACGTCACCAGGTGGCTCCCAAAACAATATGGTATGATGTTTCTCAATTTAGATAAAATTCACATGCAAACAAATATCATTTCTAACTCTGTTACACCTACATTGGAGGTGGTTGGGTGTGTAGGGTGGGGGGGGGGGTTGGGTAGGCGGGTGGGGTAAACTGTACAACTGTACAAGCAAAACTGTACATTGGAATATCGACAAAACCATACTTGGTTCCAAGAAGAGGGTCTCGTGTATTATTGGGTTAGGACATTTACTGTACATTGGAGGGGGTTGGGTTAGGACATTTACAAAAATGTGCTGCTGTCGAGTCCTCACTGCTTGTAAAAATAAACAGCACAAACGGACTACTTCCGGGTTTTACGGGAAGCCCCGCCCAACAACACACAGTACAAGCCCCGACGCACAGTCACACACAGTACACTGGTTGCGGCACTGCAGATATATGCTATTGGACCCAAGAGCACATTGATTATTCTTCGACTATGGGGTTAATGGCGGGTCGCAACCACAGAAAGGCGCATACCGCCACCTACTGTACAACCCAGCAAGTGGAGCGGATAAGGCAAGAACCCAGCAAAGAAAAGAAAACAACAAACCCAGAACAGACAAAACAAAGTACCCAACCCTAACATCACCACCTAATAAAATAAAATTAAAACCTAAACACAAACAAAATGAAAATAAATACAATTAAAATCCTACCCCCCAAACTGGTATCATTTACCTCCTACAATGTCCTTTTATCATATTTGTCCCATCAGTCCTGTTCGCTTAAGAAAGCTAATCAAACACTTCCTGCCTTGTCCACTTCCTCCACACTCCAATATGCCCTTCAAACCTGCTCCTGTCAACCCTGCTCTTTCCATTCCCTCCATCATGTCCCCCCTTTCTGATGAATATTTCCTGCACTTAACCACTACATGTTCCACTGTTTCATCTACCTGACAACAGTCACATAACCCTGTTGGATGCTTCCCCATCGTTTTAAGAGTCCCTTTCAACTTACTGTGCCCTATCCTTAACCTTGTCATCACCACCGCCTCTTTCCTATTTCCTCCCCTGATTCTCACACCACCCACTCTGTTTTGCACTATATGTAACTGTCTTCCCCTAGTCTCCTGATCCCACTGCCGCTGCCACTCATTATTAGCTTCCCTCCACACTATACTCTTTCCCTCTGCCTTTGATCATTGAATTACCGTGAATATTTCTCCTTTCTTAAAAGCTAGTTTAGCTACCTTATCCACCCTCTCATTCCCCAAAATGCCCACATGATGCGCCAGGACCCATATCAATGGGTCCCCACTTAATGCTGTACAGGCTAATCACTCATTTCTGAATGGATCTTTATGAAATGTGGACATGTACTAGATAAGGCTTCAGGCTATGGGTCCGTCTGGATTTGTAAGCCAGACCACCTTCTGGGGAAATACTACCTCTGGACTACTAACTACTACAGAAAAACTTGAGTAACAAGCTTTTCTACAACTCAAGTTCAGACCTATATTACTCTATTACGTTAGCACTAAAATTGAATTTTCTTTCTGGAATCAGAAACTTCAGAATGTCTTCTTTCAAAAGAGACCAGGCTCATGCGTGTGCTATAGGTATAAAGTATGTTGTTTTGGTTAGCAAAAAAAGTATGCAGTCCTCAAAAATGAAAACTAAAAAGGCCACTTTTGGGGGCGCATGTTAAGCGGTTAAGAGTCAGACACACATTCCTAGTAGTTGATCTGTGATGGACCTGTAAGCGCCTGGCAGAGGGCAGCAGGTCAAACAGGTGATGTGCTGGGTGGTGAGAGGAGGTCAGAGGTCATCGTGTCACATGGTAGCCTCTCCCTGCTAGCTGGCACGCGTGTTGCTTTTTAACAGCGGAGCAGTGCAAGAATGTGACAATTTGACCATGTGACCGCGGCAACGCGGGAGAGCGGCAGTGCGGAAATAGGCTGTCTCTAAGACAAACTCTAACCTTAACCAGCTCCTTAACAGCGCCTAAACTTAACCGTTCTAACCTTAACCAACTCCGAAACAATGCCTAACCTTAACCTTAACCATGCCTAACCTTAACCTTAACCATAGAAAGAATATTGCCATTCTCTAAGACAAACTCTAACCAAAACCAGCTCCTTAACAGCGCCTAAACTTAACCGTTCTAACCTTAACCAACTCCGAAACAATGCCTAACCTTAACCTTAACCTTAACCATGCCTAACCTTAACCGGCGAAAGAATACACGTTAAAAAAAAAAAATCACGTTAAAAAAAAAAAATTGATGGGATTTGAACTTGTCAACAACGGACCGCAGGACTGCAGGACCGCTGCGCTGCCAGGTGAGCTGAGCGCCGAATGAAAATCATGGCGGATTAGGGCGGTTACATAATGTTGCAAGCTCTGCCGCTCCGCTCTGCGGTTGCCGCGCCTGCCGCGGGGCGTGTCGCAGCCAATCAGGGAAAACGCGGAAGCAACGGCAGCACTGCTCCGCTGTTATTAAGCAATAGGCAGCTGGCACACCTCCACCATGCCGTATTGACAATATGACCTGCCTTGTGCAGAGCAGACAGGTTTCAGATCACGTGCAGGCAGCTTAAAACAACTTAGACACCATTATTCTGTACTAGAGATAAGTAATAGAGATAAGGCTTGTAATACACAACAGAGTAATTCGGCCACCACATTGTTCAGGTGTAATGCCGTGGATATGTTGCAATATTGCCCTAAATTATTATCTCATAATTGAACTACGCAGTTACATCATTAGGCCACAAGATGGCCCCGTTGTATGACTGAAGTAATGGATGAGTTTTGTCAGCATTTTGCTGTAGTGTATGTTTCCGTTACGGCATACTGCTACTGTCTTTCATGGATCAACAATCATTTTAACATTCTCTTTAGTCTGTGTTATAACCCCAGTAAGTCAAGGGGAAGGGGTAACTACTCTAGCATAAAAGATGATTGTGTTGTAACCTGGCTGGGATACATTAACCAAAGGAAAAATAAACCAATGCCAACAACAAATGAGGTGAAACAAAGTGATATTGTGCAGTTGATATTTACAGTGTTTACAATAAACCAAAGACTGACTAAATGCACAACAATGGAAATGGTGGGTTATGGAGGCACATGACATGGGGGGGGGGCTTGAATGATGCCAAAGGAATGAACAGAGTATTGATTGATTGATTGATTGATTGATTGATTGATTGATTGATTGATTGAAAACTTTAATTAACAGATTGCAGAATGGGTACAATACAGTACGGCTCAATACACACAATTGTTAAGGGGATGCAGACCAGAGAAAGACTTTCATCTTGTTTACATCAGGGTCCCCCATTTTCAATTCATAATGACATTTATGACATACACAACATACAGATATAATAATCTAATCTAATCATTAATCTAATCATGACATTTATGACATACATGACATACAGATATACAGTACTGTAGGGCTGACCCCCATTAGTCGAATAGTCGACTAATCGATCGAAAGGAGCCTTAGTCGACTGCCAACCTCTTAGTCTAATGCAAAAAAAATTATATATATATTAAAAAAATATATTCATTCTTTCCAAAAGAAAATAGCCCTAAAAGCGTGGCTAACGTGAATGGCGCGCATACCAGCGAGGCTAACTGCCTAAGAAAACAGGCACAGAGGCACTGAAAGAGGATTTCACCCATCTAATGATGAACACACTAGACTAGACAAATATCAAGATGTATCCATCAGTGGACCAATTGCATGCTTTCGCAGAGGACAAGAAGCCTTCAGTCGACTCCTTTAGACATTATGCACCCCCACAGCCCAAATGGAATGATAAAAAAAAATATATATATACTTTTTTTCCCCATTTTATTTAATTTTTTATAGTCGACTAATAGTCGACTATCGGCAAATTTTGTCAACTACAAGTCGACTATACAAATCCTTAGTCGGGGACAGCCCTACAGTACTGTTACATTTGTGACATGCAAGATATGCAAATACAGTACTGTTAAACAGATCCTAACAGTAAATATATACATACGAGGGGGAGGGAACTGACAACTGTACATTAGGACAGCCGAAACCCGTCCAATCTTTCGCCGTCGACTAAAGACGCACTTCTTCAACCATTATCTGAAATGGAAAAAATATATAATAATACATTTAAAAAAAAATAAAAAATCGAACCCTAACTAACCCTACTGTCATGCACTTGTCCTAATAAACTAACCTACACTGTAGCACTTAACACTTTGATGAACATTGTTACTCAGCTGATAGAGTTGTACCCTTCCTGATGACTTGTAAGTCGCTTTGGATAAAAGTGTCAGCTAAATGACTAAATGTAAATGTAATGTAGGAGGGGGTGGGTGGGTGGGAAGGGGGTTCAGACATTAACTTTTTTGATTACATTGGATGCCATCTTGTCACAGGAAAGATTTGCCTCTAGGATGGAACCCAGGTATGTAATGGCATCTTTCCTTGTGACAATATTGTCACCCACTGTAACAGTTGGTCTTGCTGAGTTTTTTTATTTGATCCAAAGAGAATGGACTCTGTTTTATCCAGGTGTAATGATAGTTTGTTATCAGCGAGCCAGGTGCAGATTCTGCCGAGTACTGAGCTGAGGGTTTGTTCAACCTGTAACTTGTTCTTGTCAGAGACCAGCAGGGCTGAGTCGTCCGCGAACAGGAACAAGTTGCAGTCACAAGCTGATGACCAGGGGCGGATTTAGGATTGTAGGAGATCCGGGGCTTAGCCCAGATAGGTGCCCGCGAAAGCGGGCACGGATTTTTTTTACTTCAACACCATTTTTTTGTGAGGATTCGCCTGTTTCCCTGGACCTTTTTTCCCTGTCCTCTCCTTCACCAGCCCCCACCCTTGCGAGCATTTTCCCTGTCTACTCTCCTTCACCAGCCCCCACCCTTGGACTACCTTCACGCAGCTGTCATAGTTTGTGATTAGCGCCCCAGAGGGCTTTATATACCTGGACCTCCCTTCCAGTCCGGGTCGGGTCGTTCTGTATCTGTGTCTGTGTTCATGGAGTGCTGTACGTTACCATTCTGTACGCCACCATCACCTGCCGCGTCTCCGGCGTGAGACGACGGCCCAGCCATCACCACCTGTCGCCGTTTGCCTGGAGTGGGACACCGTCTTCGCTCTCTAATTCTCTACTGGAGGTTTTCCAGTGTTCCCACTCCAGACGTCAAGGCGGCTCGCCATCGCTCCCGATTCCACGGGAGGAAGGCGTCTCTTCGTGATCCTCGTTCCTGGGGTGAGGCTCGTCGTCGCTCCCTAGTATACCACGGGAGGACGGCGTGTTCCCATCCCGGTCCCCTGGGACCCCCTTTGTTCTGCGCTGCCCGTCTGCAGCATCCGAGGAGGAGGAGGAGGATCTCCGTGCCCGGCCCCCGCTGTCGGGCCCCTGTCTCCGTGCCCGGCCCCCGCTGTCGGGCCCCTGTCTCCGTGCCCGGCCCCCGCTGTCGGGCCCCTGTCTCCGTGCCCGGCTCCCGCTGTCGGGCCCCTGTCCCCGTGCCAGGCCCCCGCTGTCGGGCCCCTGTCCCCGTGCCAGGCCTCCGCCGTCGGGCCCCTTTCCCCGTACCAGGCCTCCGCCGTCGGGCCACTGTCCCCGTGCCAGGCCTCCGCCGTCGGGCCCCTGTTCCCGTGCCAGGCCTCCGCCGTCGGGCCCCTGTCCCCGTGCCAGGCATCCGCCGTCGGAACCCTGTCCTCATCCCTGTAAGCAGCTCTGGCCCTCGCCCTGTCCAAGGCCTTAACCCTGTTCTCTGTCCCTGTCTCCAGCCCGCCTCTCCGGGCCTCTGTCCCTGTCCCCCTCTCCAGTGCCCCTGGTCCTGGCCCTGACACTTAGCCCTGGCCCTTAGCCCTGGCCCTTAGCCTTAGTCCCTTAGCCTGTTCGCCTCTTAAAGGCACAGTGCCGCATTTTCCATATTTCCTTGACTCTAGTGTTTTTGTGTTCTCCCTTAAAGGGACTGTGCCGCTTTTTGTTCTATAATAAATATTTGCCCTGTTTTGGCTTACTCTCATACCTGTCTTGTGTTGTGCAATTGGGGTCGGTTACAAACCATAACAGTACGACCCGACCAGTCGACGACCCCAGCCAGCACAGACAGTGTATGTGAGTTAGCCTCTTTGGTTCCCCTGTTAGCTCCCCTGTTAGCCTCGTTAGCTCCCCTGTTTGCCACCCTGTTCCCCACAGCTAGGACTGTCCTTTCAGCTAGCTTGTTCTCCTTTGCTAGTCCAGCCCTGTCTGCTAGCCTAGCTCCGGCAGCTAGCGCAGCCTCTATGCTAATGTAGCATTACAGCTAGCATAGGCCCTGTAGCTAGCAATGCTCTGGCAGCTACCCTGTCCCTCTGCTAGCCCCACTTTTGGTGTAGCTTCCCCTGCTAGCATGGCCCATTTTTTTTGTTTGTTGCTTTGTCTTGTCCCCTGCCCCGCTGTCTGATTTTTTTGGTCGCCCGGTGGCTCCCGTGGAGGGGGAGGTACTGTGAGGATTCGTGTGAGGTTTGGTCCGCTCCCCACCCACACGCTCCGTTCCTTTAAGGTACTTTGTTGATTAATTGCATTCCCCGCCACACGCTCCGTTCCTGTAAGGTGCCGTGTTGATTGGTGCTCTCCCCACCACACGCTTCTGGAGCAATGATCAATTTCATCCCGCAGCTGTCACAGCTTGTCATCAGCGCCCTGTGGCTTTATATACCCTGATCCCCCTAATATCGATGTTGGATTGTTTTGAATATACTCCTGCATTTGCCTGTCTTCCCCGTCGCTGTTTCCCTGTCTGTTGCTCCCCAGGACTTTCGTGAAGTAATCCCTGTGGAGAACCTGATTCCCCGTTCGAAGCTGCGCCTCGTTATCTGCCCGCTTTACGCGTTGCGCTCTGGTGAGTTTTTGGAAACAGTTCTTTTTGGATCACCAGTTTTTTGTGTGTTTGTGAAACACCGAAGAGATCCCGGTTTGTTTATACTGTTCTCACCTATTTTTTGTGTTGGATTTACACTTTGGATTACCGTATTGTTTTTTCTCTGGACTCTGCTAACTGTGTGGTTTACACCGAAGATCAAGTCACTTGGATATTTATTTGGATCAGTCACCTCTCTGTTTCTGTTGTGCGCTGGGCTAACTCAGATTTCTCTCTCTCTCCGTTTCCACCTGGAGTGAAAGCTGGGAGGATCTGCAGAGCGGCTTCAGACGTCACAAGCTAATTCCTCACCACCACCTACTGGGAGAATCTGCAGAGCCGCAATAATCTTCACATGCCAGATTCCCCGTTTGTTCTGTTGCTCAACCTAATTCAATCTTGTGACTCTGAGAATAAATACGCCCTTGCTTTGGCTAACTCTGAAACAACTCTCTCTGTGCCGTTGCGCTTGAGGTCGGTTACAAACCCTAACATTACGATCCAACCAATGACGACCCCAGCCGACACAGAGAGAGTCAGAACAGCATTGGCAGTCCAGATAGAGTTAACCAAGGAACACAGCCTACAGCTAGATGCGGCTGCGGCTGCTGTACAGGAACTCCGAGAGCAGGTCCTGCCTATTCAGGGGTCCCTGGGCTCTCTGGCTAGCCAGCAGTCTAGTATTCTCCTCCACTTACAAGCGCTGAGTGAAACCGTTAATACCTTGCTTGTAACCCCACTTCCTTCAGGAGCCTCGGCCGGAGCATCACCCGCAGCCCTGGCAGGCCCCGCGCCTCCCGATCCCGCACCTCGGGAGCCCCGTCTCTCCGAACCACGGTTGTTCGACGGTAACTTCGAGGATTGTGCCACATTCATCATGCAATGTGAGTTGGTTTTTCGTCATCAACCTAGTCGTTTCACTTCAAGGGGAGCCCAAGTGGCTTACATGACTAACTTGCTCTCAGGCCGGGCAGCCCAGTGGGTCACTGCCTCCTGGGCAATGGGGGCAGATTTCTGTTTTTCCTACCCAGACTTCGTGGCTGAGCTCCGCAGGGTTTTCCACCATCCAGCCCGTGGCCAGGACCCTGGAGCCCGGTTGGGTACCTTCCGGCAGGGCAGTGGCGGGGTTACCGACTACGTGCTGGAGTTCAGACTGGCGGCTACGGAGAGCGGTTGGAACGATCAAGCACTTCGTCTCACCTTCATGAGGGGGCTCAACGACGCAGTCAGGGACCAGCTCGCGACCCGTGAGGAACCTGAGTCCCTCGAGGACCTGTTCAGCCTCGCCATTCGCATCGACGGACGCCTCCAGGAGAGAAGACGTGAGAGAACCCGACAGGGACCTCCAGAGGTACTCCGGACCCCCGTACTCGTGACGGTACTGCTGGTCGCCCTGCTCCCAACACGACTGGTGGCTCTTTTCCCTCCCGTTCGGTGCCCGAGGAGGAACCCATGCAGCTGGGACGTTCTCATCTTAGCCAAGCTGAACGGGAGGCGAGGTTCAGGTCTGACCTTTGCCTCTACTGCGGTCGGGAGGGACACCGTATCGCCAACTGCCCAACCCGGCCAAAAGACCAGGCTCGCCGGGACCCCGGGAGATCCTGGTGAGCCGTTTTTCTCGTTCCCAGAGCCGTGCACCACCTGGCCATCTGATGAGCGTCACCCTGGCCTGGGCGGACCAACGGGCCACGGTGGAGGCACTCATTGACTCGGGGGCTGACGAGAGTTTCCTAGACTTCGAGTTTGCTACCCGGGCCAACATTCCACTTGAGGACCTAGTGAGGCCATTGGAGGTATTCGCATTGGACCAACACCGCCTGGCTGACATCACTCAACGCACCTGCCCTGTCCTGCTCACCATTGCTGGTAACCACGTTGAGAGACTCCAGTTCCTTATCACCAGATCCCCTCTTGTCCCAGTAGTCCTGGGCCGGCCCTGGCTCGCGCTGCACAAGCCCCACATCGCCTGGTCCTCCGGTACCATCAAGGGTTGGAGCTCCTCCTGTCATGCCCAGTGTCTTCAGGCGGCGTCCTGTCCCTCGCCCCGGAGATCCGTTGGTGAGCCGCCTCCGGACCTCTCGACCATACCCCCCGAGTACCACGACCTCATGGAGGTTTTCAGTAAGTCCAGGGCTCAGGCCCTTCCGCCTCACCGGCCTTACGACTGTGCCATCGACCTCCGCTCAGGGGCTCCCCTTCCCGGCAGCCGCCTCTACAGTCTGACCGTCCCGGAGAAGGCAGCGATGGATCAATACATCTCTGAGTCCTTGGAAGCAGGACTCATTCGGCCTTCCTCCTCTCCTGTGGCGGCCGGTTTCTTCTTTGTTGGGAAGAAGGACGGAGACCTTCGACCCTGCATCGACTATCGCCAGCTCAACGAGATCACCATTAAGAACAAGTATCCCCTACCTCTCATGAACTCCACCTTCGAGCCTCTCACCCAGGCTACCGTCTTTACCAAGCTGGACCTCCAGAGTGCCTACCACAGGGCTATTCAACTGGCGGCCCGCGGGCCAGATCCGGCCCGCGGTATGATTCTGACCGGCCCGCCAAAGATTACATGATAAAAAAAATAAATAAAAAAAGATAAAAAAAAATATTTCTTTTTAATATTGTTTATTTATTTTTTATTTTTTTTACTTTTTTCTTTTCATGTCAACGTTAACACGCACAATTGAGCCAAAGTCACTCAATTGATGACAGATTTCATTGATAAATTGAGGGAAAACTTTGCAAGTCGATTTGATGAATTTGTCCAGAGAATTGATGCATTTTGTGAGCAACCCATTTGCCAATGTAGCTGCTATTTCCACAAAAGGACAAGAGTTCCTTGCATCACTTCACATTGATGAAGGTCTCCTGCAACTTGAAATAATTGACATGCAAGCATAATCTGCTCTGAAGCAGGCACTTGAGAATGAATCCACCACAACATTTTGGATAAAGTGTATTCATGTCAAGACATTCCCCGAAATAAAAACGCTGGCAATATCTGTGCTAACAATGTTTGGCTCAACATACACCTGTGAATCCAGTTTCTCTCACATGAATGCCATTAAAACAAGCAACGTGCCTCCTTGACAAATGAGCATTTGCATCACTGTTTGCGGGTAGCCCTCACTTCCTATGAACCCTCTTTCTCTGCCATTGCCCAGTCAAAGAAGTGCAATTGCTCTCATTAGATGTGTGTATGTAGGCTAGGCCTGTCTGCCCCCCACCCCCCTGATGTTTGAGAGTTAAGAGTGGACAATAAGTGCTAATAAGATGCTGTGATTTGCTGTTGTTGCACAGACATGAAGCACTTTTTCACAAGCTCAGCTGCACTATAAATGTGTTTTTTTGTTCAAGTGTTGATGTTAGAATGTTCAGATGCACATCATGCACTTGTTTGTTTTTTATTTTATTTTTATATTGAAATGTTGAAGAGGAGATGTTGCAGTTGTTGCACAGTCATAAATGAAGCACTTTCTGCAGGAGATGTTGCAGATGTGGCACATAAATGAAGCACTTTTTTTGAAAAGTATACTACTTTTGCAATGTAGTTAAATAAAAGTTGTGAAAATGTGGTTGCGTGTTGTGTCAAGTGTACATATACTCATAGCACGGGGAGGCGCCGTGGCAGTCCGGCCCCTGGCCCCTTGGGTTTCTGACAATGTGGCCCCCTGAACAATTTAGTTAAATAGCCCTGGCCTACCATCTAGTCCGTATCCGAGAGGGCGATGAATGGAAGACCGCCTTCAAGACTCCCAGGGGCCACTACGAGTACCTGGTGATGCCGTTCGGCCTCACCAACGCTCCGGCGGTATTCCAGGCGCTCATGAACGACGTCCTTCGTGACATGCTGGAGGAGTTTGTGGTAGTATACCTAGACGACATCCTCATCTTCTCCAAGACCCTCGAGGAACACATCCAGCATGTCCGCCGTGTGCTGGAGCGCCTCCTCCACAATCGGCTCTTCGTCAAGGCGGAGAAGTGCCGATTCCACTCCGACTCCATCGATTACCTGGGCTTCATCGTGGAGAGAGGCTTGACCCGAGCTGATCCTCGCAAGATCCAGGCCGTGGAGGAATGGCCGGAACCCACCTCTCGGAAGGAGTTACAGAGCTTCCTCGGGTTCGCCAACTTCTACCGGAGGTTCATCCGGAACTACAGTCAAGTGGCGGAACCGCTTACCAGACTGACCTCTCCCGCCCTGCCGTTCGACTGGTCCCCAGCGGCGTGTGCTGCGTTCCGCTCCCTCAAGAAGAGGTTCACTTCCGCCCCGATCTTGCTCCATCCAGATCCCAAGAGGTAGTTCATCGTTGAGGTGGACGCCTCGGATACTGGACTGGGAGCTATCTTATCCCAGCAGTCGGCAACAGACCAGAAGGTACATCCGTGCGCCTTCTACTCGCGTCGGTTCCTCCCTGCCGAGAGGAACTATGACATCGGCAATCGGGAGCTGCTGGCGGTTGTGGCTGCCTTGGAGGAGTGGCGTCATTGGCTAGAGGGGGCCGAGGAGCCGTTTACCATTTGGACGGACCACAAGAACCTGACGTACATCCGTGCTTCCAAGCGCCTCAATGGCCGGCAGGCACGATGGGCCAGCTTCCTCAGTCGGTTCGACTTCTCGCTGACGTTTCGCCCTGGTTCCCGCAACACGAAGGCCGACTCCCTGTCCCGGTTACACTCCAAGGGGGCTCCAACCACTGAGGACCCAACTCCCATCCTCCCAGAGGCCAGGGTGGTAGGAGTCGTCACCTTGGGCATCGAGGGGGTGGTAAGGCGTGCCCTACGCTTCCATCGCGCTCCAGGCAATGTACCGGTTCATTGTCTCTTCGTCCCCGACTCGGTCCGGTCCCGGGTCCTCCAGTGGGGCCATACCAGCCGGTTCGCCTGCCACCCGGGCGTTCATCGCACGTTCTCCTTCCTGGCTCGTCGATTCTGGTGGCCCACCATGAGGAACGACGTCAAGGAGTTCGTACTGGCCTGCGCACCAGGCGACGGGGAAGACCAGGCACCCTCCGGGCTATTACAGCCGCTTCCCATTCCGAGCCGTCCTTGGTCACATGTGGCGCTGGACTTCGTCACGGGTCTTCCCTCCTCCCAGGGGAACACGTGCCTTCTGACCGTGGTGGATCGGTTCAGCAAGGGGGTTCACCTCGTGGCCCTTCCCAAGCTTCCCTCGGCAGCCGAGACGGCGGACCTCCTGACACGCCACGTGTTTCGCCTCCATGGTTTTCCCCAGGACGTCGTCTCGGACCGGGGGCCCCAGTTCACTTCCCAGGTATGGCGGGCTTTTTGCAAGGGATTGGGGGCAACGGTCAGTCTTTCCTCTGGTTATCATCCCCAGACTAACGGACAAACGGAGAGGATGAACCAGAGTGTGGAGTCCGCTCTTCGGTGTGTGGCTGCCGAGAGACCAGCTTCTTGGAGCCGTTTCCTTCCCTGGGTCGAGTACACCATCAACTCCATGGTCAGTTCCGCCACCGGCCTCTCACCCTTTGAGGTATCCCTGGGCTACCAACCCCCTCTTTTCCCTGCACAGGAGACGGAGGTGGCAGTTCCCTCCATACAGGACCACCTCGACCGGTGCCGTCGGGTCTGGGAGATTGCCAGGACCGCGCTGCTCCGGTCATCAGAGCGTGCCTGTCGTGGGGCTGACCGGCACCGGGTTCCTGCGCCGACGTACCACCCTGTGCAGAGGGTGTGGCTTTCCGTGAGGGACCTTCCACTTCGGTCCGCGGCCAAGAAACTTAACCCCCGGTTCGTCGGACCTTTCGAGGTTCTGAAGGTACTCAGTCCGGCGGCGGTGCGTCTTAAGCTTCCTGCGTCCATGCACATTCACCCCGTTTTCCATGTGTCCCGGGTTAAGCCTGTCTCTCTCAGTCCCCTGATGCCTCCTGCTCCGGAACCACCTCCTCCCAAGATGGTGGACGGTCACCCCCAGTGGCAGGTCCGCCGGTTGATGGGCGTTCGACGGCGGGGTCGGGGGTTCCAGTACCTGGTGGACTGGGAGGGGTACGGTCCGGAGGAACGGAGCTGGGTCTCCCGCCAGCTCATCGTGGATCCCGGCCTGATCACCGACTTCCATCGTGCCCATCCGGGCGAGCCGGGTCGGCCTGGTCGCCGGGTGGCTCCCGTGGAGGGGGGGGTACTGTGAGGTTTGGTCCGCTCCCCACCCACACGCTCCGTTCCTTTAAGGTACTTTGTTGATTAATTGCATTCCCCGCCACACGCTCCGTTCCTGTAAGGTGCCGTGTTGATTGGTGCTCTCCCTACCACACGCTTCTGGAGCAATGATCAATTTCATCCCGCAGCTGTCACAGCTTGTCATCAGCTCCCTGTGGCTTTATATACCCTGATCCCCCTAATATCGATGTTGGATCGTTTTGAATATACTCCTGCATTTGCCTGTCTTCCCCGTCGCTGTTTCCCTGTCTGTTGCTCCCCAGGACTTTCGTGAAGTAATCCCTGTGGAGAACCTGATTCCCTGTTCGAAGCTGCGCCTCATTATCTGCCCGCTTTACGCGTTGCGCTCTGGTGAGTTTTTGGAAACAGTTCTTTTTGGATCACCAGTTTTTTGTGTGTTTGTGAAACACCGAAGAGATCCCGTTTTGTTTATACTGTTCTCACCTATTTTTTGTGTTGGATTTACACTTTGGATTACCGTATTGTTTTTTCTCTGGACTCTGCTAACTGTGTGGTTTACACCGAAGCTCAAGTCACTTGGATATTTATTTGGATCAGTCACCTCTCTGTTTCTGTTGTGCGCTGGGCTAACTCAGATTTCTCTCTCTCTCCGTTTCCACCTGGAGTGAAAGCTGGGAGGATCTGCAGAGCGGCTTCAGACGTCACAAGCTAATTCCTCACAACCACCTACTGGGAGAATCTGCAGAGCCGCAATAATCTTCACATGCCAGATTCCCCGTTTGTTCTGTTGCTCAACCTAATTCAATCTTGTGACTCTGAGAATAAATACGCCCTTGCTTTGGCTAACTCTGAAACAACTCTCTCTGTGCCGTTGCGCTTGAGGTCGGTTACAAACCCTAACAATTCGCCTGTTTCCCTGGACCTTTTTTCCCTGTCCTCTCCTTCACCAGCCCGCACCCTTGCGAGAATTTTCCCTGTCTACTCTCCTTCACCAGCCCCCACCCTTGGACTACCTTCACGCAGCTGTCATAGTTTGTGATTAGCGCCCCAGAGGGCTTTATATACCTGGACCTCCCTTCCAGTCCGGGTCGGGTCGTTCTGTATCTGTGTCTGTGTTCATGGAGTGCTGTACGTTACCATTCTGTACGTCACCATCACCTGCCGCGTCTCCGGCGTGAGATGACGGCCCAGCCATCACCACCTGTCGCCGTTTGCCTGGAGTGGGACGCCGTCTTCTCTCTCTAATTCTCTACAGGAGGTTTTCCAGTGTTCCCACTCCAGACGTCAAGGCGGCTCGCCCCCTGTCCCCGTGGCAGGCCTCCGCCGTCGGGCCCCTTTCCCTGTGCCAGGCCTCCGCCGTCGGGCCCCTGTCCCCGTGCCAGGCCTCCGCCGTCGGGCCCCTGTCCCCATGCCAGGCCTCCGCCGTCGGAACCCTGTCCTCATCCCTGTAAGCAGCTCTGGCCCTCGCCCTGTCCAAGGCCTTAACCCTGTTCTCGGTCCCTGTCTCCAGCCCGCCTCTCCGGGCCTCTGTCCCTGTCCCCCTCTCCAGTGCCCCTGGTCCTGGCCCTGACACTTAGCCCTGGCCCTTAGCCCTGGCCCTTAGCCTTAGTCCCTTAGCCTGTTCGCCTCTTAAAGGCACAGTGCCGCATTTTCCATATTTCCTTGACTCTAGTGTTTTTGTGTTCTCCCTTAAAGGGACTGTGCCGCTTTTTGTTCTATAATAAATATTTGCCCTGTTTTGGCTTACTCTCATACCTGTCTTGTGTTGTGCGATTGGGGTCGGTTACAAACCATAACATTTTTACTTATACCACCACCTTGAAAGTGTTAATATGCATCTTTGTTTACGGTTTGATTATCACTGATACAAAGTAAAATAGTGCAGTGCAATTATCATTTTTTTCTTTTTCTTTTTTTTTTAAATAGATTCAGGGCTTTTCAGAAAACATTCGGGGCTTGAGCCCAAGTAGCCACCCCCTAGCCCCGCCCCTGCTGATGACATGTAATTTGCATCAAATCAAATCAAAAAATTATTTGTAAGGCCCGACAACACACGTGAATGTCCCCATGGGCCGTACACGTCTTCTTTAAACAAGGCAAGAAGAAACATCACAATAAATCAAGAACAAAACAAGAACACCATAAGGTCAAATTTTTTTTAAATAAATGCAACACTCCCAGACATACCCCACGCGAAGGTAAGGAAAAACTCACTAAAACCTAGCAATAGGAAAAAATGCACCACAGGCAATGTGGAGGAGAGAAACCTTAGAAGGGCCATTCAAGGGGGGATCTCCCTTCTTAGATGTCGGTGATAGTAGTGTTGCAGTAAAAACAGGCGAACAGTTGGTAAGCATGCGTGTAGTGAAACACAGATGAGTGCATGCGATAGCAACTGAACATTTTGAAAGATTAAAGATAGAGCTGATAGCGATAGCAACTGAACATTTTGAAAGATTAAAGATAGAGCTGATAGCGGATCTATTTGAGGCAAGGGGCGGCGCAAAGAGGGTCGCGTCCTCCCGGTCTTCATCACAGGACGTCCAACACTCCGGTCATCACTAGGGTGACCAGGTCAAAATTGTTCAGTCGCAGGACAGAAGCACTGCTTTTGCGGGACAATGCGGGACACATAGGTGAGAGGAAAAAAATATATGATTTTTTATTTACATTTTTTAATTGCTAATTAAAATTAAAGAAATGTATTTATTATTGAAATGCCTTTATTTCATATTCGACGCCGACGGTAGGCTATATATAGCAGATTTAGTTATTAATCTTATTAAACTGTAGATGCTTCACCTAGCACCGGGATTTGTGACTGCACAAAATAAGCACCGCTGCAGGAGGATCTTCTCACTGAGAACACACAGCCTGCGTTTAACTTTTTATTTCATTTCCCCTCACGCATTAAACGTGCCCTGGCTGGCTGGCTGGCTGGCTCGGCGAGGCTCTCTCTCTCCACTCTGTAGCCTAGACCGGCTCTACCGGACCCGGTGTCTGTGGGGGCAGTGGCGGGCGAGGTGGCGAGCTTCTCTCACGGTTTTCTGGACAGCTTCGGTCCCTCGCTGGCTCACGGTGGCGGCTCATCATCATCCCCCGGTGCAAGGTCCGCGTCTCGCCTGAGTCATGGAGTATTATTAGCAGTTTAAAGACAGCGCAACTGTCTTTCCGGTATGTCAAGTATTTGAGCCGTGCCGTTTATTAAAGTCGACCTGTAAATATACAGCGATTTGGGGGTAGAGGTGCGTGTTCACCGGCAGAGGGGTCGGCGGACATGCAGCAGGTTTTGCCCCGAGCGGGATTCAAGCCGGCAACACGGCTGCAGGAGAGAGCAGTTCAGCCCCTTGGACAGCGTGACAAATGCACCCATTTCATTGGCTGTCACTCTGTTACACCTATACACGGCTGGCCCGCGGGGGTAGAGGTGCGTGTTTCTTCTGACTCGAGTGACACTGACATACTTAATTGGAGCGAGGCATTAAATGAACAACATTTAAAAAAAAATTTAAATAATAATTATTATTATTGTTTTTACCATGATCTTTGAAATGCGGGACATTGTTCTGTTGCAGTGGAAAGCAGACAAACGTCCCATTATCGGGACTGTCCCGCGTTTGTCACCCTAGTTCATCACTCCGAGACAGCCGGAGACATGGAGACAGGGGGCGGCGCATAAATTACAAACAGTAACGGTCCTAGTATGCTTCCTTGTGGAACACCACAGTTCACTGGTTTAGTAAAACTAAACAAAACTAACTTATAGGGAATAGACTTTATCTAACTGTACAATAACACAAAATTCAAATAAAAACCTAATCCTGACTACCTATACACTAACTACCCAAACATATGCCCAAAACATACAAAGGGTGGCATCACTTCTGACCTAGTATGTCTAGACAATACTACTACGTGTATTACAAAATGGCGCAGCTTAGACGCAAGTTTCTCAGTATGACATTTAAAGGTAAATCTTTCGTCTATCCACAGGCCCAGATATTTATATTCAGTGACTCTGCAAATTTGTGTACCATTTAGTGATGATATCTGTTGTGAAGGGCCAGATTAAACTGAATATATATATGTATCGTTTGATATACCTTGTATATTATTTGTATATATACACGGAATATCCCTTTACCTGCGTACAAACCAGAGTAATATTCGCTCTCCTATTGGACAGCGACCCCAGGCGCCAATGACCAAGCCCCCAACGGCAAGTTCAAAGGCAACTCCGGGCATGTCAGTACATGCCCAGAGACTGCGTAGTAATACGAGACAAGAACTGAGGTTGGGACTAGATATTCACTTTACGTATAAATACGGCGCAGGTGTAAACAGCAGTAGTTCAATGTCCAAGTTCACCACGAGTCAACGTGCAGTGAAGTGAGCAACCTTGCATCTAAATAGAGCATTGAGAACCACGTGCGAATAGAATGTTAAAGTGTCAGAGTTTAACGCAGTAACGTTGAGTTCGACTTAATCTAATGTGAAGTAATAGTCGATCATTTATTGTGTATCGTGCGGCTACAGTTCTTCCGTGACCAGCATTACCATCGGTTCGTCGTGTCTTTAGCTAGTGCACTTGTCCAGGCTGTGCGGCCTAAATCCGTGCCCACACCCGAGGAGTCCTAGGCGAGAACCGTTGGATATGTACACAGGAGAATCGACACCGGCGATTGCAGAACCATTTCTGGTTGGATTATATTGCTTTGGGACCGTGACCACTGGAGAAGAGCACCGTTGATTCCACTGTCGTTTGGGATTTAACCTTGTGAGGATCACCACTCGGGCCCACCCCTTGGAAGGGGCTGGCTAGCTGTCGTCAATGCTGTCGAGCATATTGGATTACAACTATTGCTTTGTCTGCTGATCAAGGGAGTACAAGCACCGGCTCCTGTATTTGGAGCCTCTTTATTCCTCGTTGACTCAGACTGGGTACCCGAACATTCCTCTACCCCTCCCGGCCTTACAACCCGGAGGGAACCCAGTGTCTCCAGTTGGTACCGGTGTGGCCCATATAATTGCTATACCACAGGTGGCGTCAGCTTAGACCCATCATAGTATTCCTACTATTCTCATTGACTTATGCTCTTGACTGACTTTACGTATGTTCTTCGCCATACAAGCGCGAGCCTAATTCTCAATCTGTAACCTAACGTTGCTTAATAATAATAAATTACCCTCCAATAGAATTTCTGTGTCAATGCCGTGTTCTTGTGAGTGTTCACCATCAATATTTGATGTACTGTTTGGCCAGTAATTAAAGTACATAACTAGCAGTGGTTTAATATATCACAATCTTTAATACAGTCAGGGTTTTGTAACCCCTCAGTTACAATATCTGTAAACTATTGTAATAAAGAAAAATTGCCCTGGAAAATATCATGAATTTTGTTTTATTAGAATTGAGAACAAGCGGGCGGCCGGGTAGTGCAGCAGACTAAGCGTCTGCCTACCACCACAGAGACAGTGGGATCGAATCCAGCTGTGGTGCATCCGGGTTGGCCGACCGTCCATACTAACACAATTGGCAGTGTTAGCGGGTGGGAAACCCGGCGAGGGTGGGTCCTGGTCGTTGTAAACAGCGACTCCTACAGTTCGGTCGGGGCGCCTGCACAGCAAGGGAAGGATCTAGGAGAGGTAGTGTGACCTTCCACACGTTACACTCTCCCAGTGAGATTCCGCGCTGCCAGGTGAAAAGAAGTGGTGGGATGGGTACACATGTGTCGGAGCGGAGGAAGCATGTGATAGTCTCCGCCCTCCCAGACCGACGGTAGGGGGTAGAGTGTGCAACGACCAGGAAGGGGATTGGGAATTGGCATAACGACTAACATTGGGAGGGGAGACAAATGGAAAAAGAAGGGAGGGGGGGTTAAAAAAAAAAGAATTGAGAACAAGCTTAAGTTGATGTAGGGCATATTGCAAAGCAATAAAAGAGAGCTGCAAGTTTTCAATAACTAACTGTGCAGAATCCGCCATACAATAGATAACCATGTCATCAGCATATAAATGGGCTTGACAGGATCCATTTAAAGATGATAAAATATTGTTTATGCACATTTACATTTACATTTAGTCATTTAGCTGACACTTTGTACGACATAGGAAGGGTACAACTCTATCAGCTGAGTAACAATGTTCATCAAAAGTGTTGAGTGCATGACAGTAAGGTTTAATTAATTTAATTAATAATTTTTTTCAGATTTTGATTGAAGAAGTGTGTCTTTAGTCGATGGCAAAAGATTGGTCGGGTTTCGGCTGTCCTAACTGGGGTGGGAGGTTCGATCCACCATTGTGGGGCAAGGACCGAGAATAGGTGGCTTCTCCTTGATGACCCTCCCGGAGCTCGGATAGGAGTGGGGCTGACGCGGCCAGAAGATGCAGAGCGTAGGGGTCTTGAGGGTGTGCATATGCTCGGAGAGCCCCTGTAGAAACAACACGCAACACGATACTTCTTCCCAGGCCGCATCTCGGGCTACAATGCGGAAGTCGATGGCGTAGTCCACCACAGAGCGACCGCCCTGTCGGCAGGTGGTGCGGCGTCCGCCCGCCTCATAGATGGAAATGACCCGGGAGGTATCGAACACACGTCGCAACTCCCAGGTAAAGGCAGCCGCGCTGTGGCAGACCGCCGACCAAACTTCCCACTCCGCAGTAGCCCAAGAAAGAGCCCGACCCGTAAGCAGAGTGATTATATATGCTACCTTGGATAGTTCGGTAGTGAACGTGAGCGGTTGTAATTCAAAGATTAATGAGCATTGTGTAACAAACTCTCGACAACCTACAGGGGCTCCCCCGTAGCGTTCTGGTGGTGGCAGGCGTGGTTCACGAACCTCTCGATGGATAGCAGGATGTAGCGTCCCCTCCTCCCCGACGTGACGCGCTGTTCCAGCCACCGCGTCAGCTGCTGTTACGGGAGTTGGCTGCTGACATTGCCCTCCGTGTTTACGCCTCGCGTCTCTCGCCATTTGGGGTCGGGGCTCTAATTGAACCCTGACTTCGCCAGTGAGGCATCAAAGATGAAGCCCCCGCCCCCTCCATGCAACACTCTGGTATGTGATGGTAGGGGGCGCAAGGCCCTCTCCGGCACCAGCATATCCGCAGAAACCGCAGGGACTTGAACCCCGCGGCCCACGTACTCTTCCTCCTACTACCAACCACCCACCCTGCTCGCTTCACCACCGCTCTTAACGGCGGGAGCAAGCAGGCTGGGAGCTTGTGCCACAATCGTCTGCCATCAGAGAGACCTTGTCGGGGGTCCGTTTGAGGGCGACGTTGGAGCTACCTCTCTCACGAGTGAGGGGCGCTCTCCCCAGCCTCCGAGCGGCACCACACTCGGCGCGTTTGCCACCGGGACGAACGGCGGAGGTTGGGAGGAGGGAGTGCTGGTGGAGCCGCCAGACCACCCGCCACAGTAGCTCACCACCGAATGGTGCGAGCGAGCAGAAGCGGAGAGCTTGCGCCGCAAGTCATCCTCCACCAAAGAGCACTTCCTGAAGTGAAAGAAACGGGAAGGGGGAAGTACGGTCACACCCCTCGCTTATATGCATATAGGCGGAAAGGGGCGTGGCCGGACATAGTGTAAAGTGCATGTAGCGGAATCTTTCAAAGTAACGAGGTAATATCTAGGGATGTCCGATATTATCGGCCTATCGATATTATCGGCCGATATCGGCATTAAAATGTGATATCGGAAAATATCGGTATCGGTTTTCAATTTTTCTTTTATTTTTTTAACATTTCTATAACCTTTATTTACCCAGGCAAGCAAGTAAGAACAAATTCTGATTTTATTTAATGTCAAAAGTATGCATAATGTAATGTTAATTCCACAACAAGACATATGTAATGTTAATTACCTGAAATTATTAAGTTTTTTTGGGGGGGAAACCCTGCATATATCGGTATTGGTTGATATCGGTATCGGAAATTAAGAGTAGGACAATATCGGTATATCGGTATCGGTAAAAAAGCCAATATCGAGCATCCCTAGTAATATCCCATAGAGCAGAACGCAAGCGAGGAACGAAATGTAACTGTTACAACTGTTACACACCGCCTGTTAAAACATCCTCACAACAGCACTCCTACAATAAATTGGGCGATGAGGGGGAAATGTAAATTTTATTAAATCTTAAATGATGAATTCATAGCAACAGAGCTATAACTAACCCCTGGGGCCCAACAGTGATTTGAAAAGTGTTTTTATATGTTTAGCACAAGTGGTGTGATCAGAGGGCTAGAGCTTTTTGGATCATTTGTTTCCTCTCTGGGGAGAGGGAACCTGGGTGTCTTTAAGGATGATGAGGTCTCCTCTCTGTGAAGGGTCCTGGGACCACGGAGAGACTTCCCCTGGGACCACCTTCCTGTAGTCTGGGCTGTATGTGTGTGGTGTGTGACAGAAGAGAAGAGAGAGAGAGAGAGAGAGAGAGAGAGAGAGAGAGAGAGAGAGAGAGAGAGAGAGAAGAGAGAGACAGAGAGAGAGAGAGAGAGAGAGAGACGGAGAGAGAGACAGAGAGAGAGAGAGAGAGAGAGACAGAGACAGAGACAGAGAGAGAGAGAGAGAGAGAGAGAGAGAGAGAGAGAGAGAGAGAGAGAGAGAGAGAGAGAGAGAGAGAGAGAGAGAGAGAGAGAATTACTATGAAAGAAGTAATTCCATATGAATTGCTGGGGGGGGGGGGGACTGATGCTATTATCGTAATTACCCCATTTACTTTTCATTGGTGTGTGGCTAACTAGCCTGAGCTAGCATGAGGAACAGCATGGATTGTGCTGAAAAAGGACTCTACCGATCAAGAACATCATTAGTAAATGGATTGCATTTACAAAGTGTTTTTATCCAAAGTGCTTTACAACTAATGCCTCACACCCATTCTCTCACACATTCACACACCGACGGCAGAGGCAACCATGCAAGGTGCCAACCTGCTCATCTGGAGCAGTTAGGGGTTAAATGTCTTGCTCAAGGACTCTTCGACACGCTGCCGAGAGGGGAGACTAGAGTAAAGACAGGAGCTTGACGCATTGACTTTCTATCGGTTTGTGGCTAACTATCCAGAGCTAGTATGAGGACCAGAATGGATTCTGCTGAGAAAGGACTCTACCAATCAACATTATCATTAGAATAGTAAGTAGCAAATAGTGCTAGGGTTCCAGAATCCATTTCCATATCCAATTTCTTACTCCAATGATGTAGAAAATAAAGTATACTTACTTTAATAAAGTATATGGAAAATGACTATTTGACACATTGAATGAGTGTATTGAAGTGTAGAAAGGTTTGTTCAACTATAAGCCCCAGCCTCATGTGGCAGACGTCTTGTTTATGTTTGGGTTATGGATGGCTGTTTGAATAGTAGGTTTTAAGTGTATACTTATAAGGAGGGGATGATGAGTCACAGCTTCAGCGTTCTCACACAGGTCATTTAGCACGGGAAGACATTTTGTTTCTGTGGTTATGAAGTAACCGGTTTTGAACGTTTCTATGATGACACTGGCCCACCCTTTTCATCATCATCAAAATACTGCGACTTGACAGTTACTGTATGTCAGTGGTTCTTAGGGACTGGGTGTTCCAGGATGTCTCTTTTAAAAGTAATACATTTCTTTACTTGGACCATTATTTCATCCATAAGACGTAGGTCGTAGGTAGAGGCAGAGAGGTAGAGAATGTATACAAATTACTATTTTGATCATTCACAGGTATGTCCGCTCCATACCTACATTTAACACAATGGAATTCAAGACAAAATCATATCTAACAATTAGGGACAAAATCTTCATCACACGGTGGTCCGTCTCCTAAGGTGTTGTGAATTTTGGGGTCCTGGATATGAAAAACATGGAAAACCACTACTATAGGTGAATCAATATCTCCCTGAACTCCCCACAAGGCCAAGCAGTAAAGCACTCACTGCACAATGTCGTTGATGGGAATGTTGAGTAGCCTGCCATCTAGTGTCTGCACAGCCACAGAGCAGCCAGTCAAGGCCTGCAGGAAAGGGAACACATATTCTACTACAAACATCTGATAAGAATAAGTAATAGTTCTGACCACTGTGTGTTGACTTGTTACTGTCTTAGCTGATTTTTTATAGTTTATTCTTATTTGTTATATTTATGAATTTGCTGGTAAACTGCCTTGTTTTGTAAGCTTGTTGTTGCTGTAAATGAGGGTAACCTCAGTGTCTTACGAGTTGGAATAAAGGTTTGAAATTAAATTAAAGTGATAGTTAAAGGTGTGTTAGGTAGTTTTGGAGGAGTACATAATAAGGTGTATTTTCATAACTGAATAAACACACTGTCCTCAGAGGAAAGTTCTGGTCCCTGGAACTCAGTCTGAAGCTAGAAAGCTACCTGATACGTTACTTTCACTACTGTCGATTCTTCTAGGTCGGCTTGAGAATCATGTTGGCATTTGGGGTCTCGCACTAGCTTGGTTTAAATCCTACTTAACTGATAGAACACACTGCGTGATCTATAATGATTTAACATCTGAGACCCTCCCAGTGCAATGTGGTGTCCCACAAGGCTCTGTCCTGGGCCCTTTGCTATTTTCGATTTACATGCTACCCCTCGGCGATATCAGTAGCAAAAACTGGCATAAACTTTCATTTTTACGCTGATGACACCCAATTATATATACCTATTAAGCCAAATGATTCCTCCAAACTACAAAACCTTGAGGCCTGCTTGCCGTCAAAAAATGGATGTCGCAAAACTTTCTACTCCTTAATGCAGATAAAACTGAGATGTTAATTGTTGGCCCCCCCAAACCACAGAGGCCTGTTTCAGGACATCTCCCTCAACTTTGATACCTGTCATGTATCCCAGAGCTCCACCATAAAAAACCTCTGAGTAATTTTTTATTCCTCCCTCTCATTTAATGCACATATAAAAAATGTCACCAAAATTGCATTCTTCCATCTTCGTAATATCGCAAAAATTCGCCCCATTTTAACTCTGGCTGATGCTGAAACCCTGATTCATGCTTTTGTCTCATCACGTCTGGACTACTGTAATGCACTTTTTTCAGGCCTACCTAATTCAAGCATCAAAAATCTTCAACTCGTGCAAAATGCGGCTGCACGGCTACTAACTAGAACTAGAAAATTTGATCACATCACACCAGTTTTGTCCGCCCTACCCTGGCTTCCTATCCAAGCCCGATCTGACTTTAAAGTGCTACACCTCACCTACAAAATTTTAAATGGGCTTGCACCGCTCTATCTATCCGATCTCATCTCCCGATACTCGCCCGCTCGTGCTCTGCGCTCACAAAATGCGGGGCTTCTATCGATCCCTAGGGTTAAAAAGAAATCCGCCGGCCACAGAGCCTTTGTCTACCGCGCTCCCTACCTGTGGAACAAATTACCTTCCGTCATCAGGGGCGCCTGCTCTGTCAAAGCTTTTAAATCCCTGCTTAAGACCCATCTTTTCTCTCTCTCCTTCAACCTACCCTGATCTCACCTGGTCGGGGACTGACCTTTAGATTAATCTGTCTAGTTTAGTTAGGAAGTTTATTTTATTTTCCCCCATGTCTGCTCTTTTGCAGCACCACAAAAATGGGAACTCTCTAACTCCTCCTCCCCCCCTTCCCCCCCCTCCCTCCCCCCTTCCCTCCCCCATCTCTCTGAGTGCCCGTCTCCTAGCGCTGACTAAGGTGATGGATGCCTCAATCTTGCCTCAATCTTGGCCAAGATTGCAGTGACTGCTCTACATGCACCACCAAGGCCTTGGATCAGTTACTTACCGTCGTCTGTCCGTGGTCCTGTCAACTGATGTGTCAATGCGGTTTCATTTCTGGGTTAAGTACTTCTATTCTATTCACATAATATGCTTACTTCATATATCTACTCCATTCACATATATGCTTACCACTTGTATCTATTGCTATGTCCACCCACTACAATCACATGAGCTGTCTAACGCCTGTCCCGTCTCCCTGTCCCCCTGTGAGTTGCTGTCCTGGAGTGCTGACGGGAGTGTCGGACGTCCCGTGATGAAGGCCGGGAGGATGCGACCCCCTCTGCGTGCCCTCCTGTCTCCGGAGGTCTCGTAGTGGTGACCGGAGTGCCAGACGTCCCGCGATGATGTCGGGGAGTTCGCGACCCTCTCTGCGCCGTCCCCTATCGCCCTGTCTCCGGCTGTCCCTGAGCAATGACCGGAGTGTTGAATGTCCCGTGATTAAGACGGGGAGGACGCGACCCTCTTTGCGCCGCCCCTGTGCCTCAAATAGATTCGCTATCAACTCTATCTTCAATCTTTCAAAATGTTCAGTTGCTATCGCTATCAGCTCTATCTTTAATCTTTCAAAATGTTCAGTTGCTATTGCATGCACTCATCTCTGTTTCACTACACACTTGAGTGCATGCTTACCAACTGTTAGTCTGCAACACTACTATCACCGACATCTAAGAAGAGAGATCCCCCCTTGAATGGCCCTTCTAAGGTTTCTCTCCTCCACACTGCCTGTGGAGCATTTTTCCCTATTGTTAGGTTTTAGTGAGTTTTTCTTTACCTTCGTGTGGGGTATGTCTGGGAGTGCTTGCATTCTTTCATTTATTTGCATCTATTTTAAATTTGTTGGACCTTATGGTGTTCTTGTTCTGTTCTTGACTTATTGTTATGTTTTCTTCTTGACTTGTTTAAAGAAGACCTGTACGGCCCATGGGGACATTAACGTGTGTTGTCGGGCCTTACAAATAAATTTGATTTGATTTGAGTTAACAGAATAGAATAGAATAGAATAGAAATACTTTATTCATCCTGAGGGAAATCTGGCACTACAAATCGCTCACAGTAAACATTTAGGTAGACAAAACAAAAGTCACAAATAAGAATAAAAATAAGCCTAAGAATAAAATACGGTCCGGGATATATATTTCATTACATTCTAATATAAAATATATAGTAGAAATATACAGAAATATACAGTAAGTGTAAAATTGTACTATGTCGGCCTAAAAGTAAAAGTCCAGGAAGATAGTAGTACTGTCACCCTGTGCTCAGTGATGCAGTGAGGCACAGTGATGCATTATAGAGTCTGATGGCTGTTGGAATGAAGGACTTCCTGTGCCGTTCAGTGCTACATCTTGGGAGTAGTCTAGCACTGAACTGGCTCCTTCTGTCAGCCAAGTCTGTGTATAGTGGGTAACAAAGGCAGGGCACCGCACATTTGTTGCCAATCAGATCGGTACCAGGTACTTTTCGCAGCCGTGTCTAGTTTTGGGGCGAACACAAGACTGTTCCTATTGAGCGCCAGTGTATGTGTGCTTGTATAAAAATGGTCGACATTGTTTGAAATGTTCGTTTTGTTAGTGCATCATGTTAAGTCAAGCAATTACTTTCACTAACACAGGCCACCATTGAGCGTTCACACCACTGTGAAAAGTTAGGTTTGATCTGTTTTCAGGCCTATTTCCCCAGTCAGCTGCAGGATATTTCCTAATTTCCCTACCTGACCATTTAATATTATGCTTATGAATCTGAAGTGACCTAAAACTAAGAGGTAATGACTATTTCTGTGCAACGATGGTCTTCAGTGTGATTTATATCTGTGTGTTTTGTCCTAAAGTTGTAGCTTATGAACAAACACCATCTAATCCCTGTTTATTCCCCCAGTTGTTTTCTCCCAAAAGGGGGCGTGGCATGACCAAAATAGAGGCATGCCAGTCTGATGTATTCTAGGCTTAAGTTCGGTGCACACAGTGCCTACAAATGATTCACGATGACGTAAGAATAATTGTAAGGATTACATGTATAGTAAATATGTTTTCAAAACGAATTGTAGTAACAAGTGTATGTCCCCAAACTGCATAGTGAATCTTTCAGACACAACAGAAGATAAGAGCATGTTTTAGTTACCAAGCGATGACAGCACTACCCTCACAGCAGATGGAGAAAGTGTTCACCTGACTCACCATCACTAGAGAGATCTGGCTCTTGTGGATCAGGTTGTTGTGTTGCCTCACAAACCAAGGGTGACTCTCCTGTCGCACAACAAACACAATGTCTGCTGCACTGCTATTTGGACCCTAAAGGGAGAGCCACGTAGTGCCAGACTTTGTATTAGTGATTGTAATACACCTTGTCACCCATCTCATATTTCTCATCTGTGGGTCTGAGCTGCTTACGTAGTGCTCGTCTTATCCTTTCTGAGCACTCTGCTTCAGTAAATGCTTTTCTAGAGGCATGCAAAGCTGAAATGTGTTCTCCTACTCTAGCACTCATCGTGGTACCTTCTAGCGCAGGTGGTTTATCAACCAGTACAGAAGGTAGGTTGGGGTTCTGGCCAAACACCAGTTGATGAGGACTGTAGCCGTGCACATTGAGCATACTGTTCTTAGCCATGAGAGCCCAGTCCAGGGCTGTTTGCCAGTCACATCCATTTTCCCATCTGACCTTCAGGATGATGTCGGTGAGGGTCTGATTATGTCTCTCCAGTAGCCCATTGCTCCAGGGGCTGTATCCTGCCGTGGTTTTTGTCTCAATGTTAAAGTTCTCTGCCATGTCACGGAACTCCGCATTGTTGAATTCTCCTCCATTGTCACTGTAAAGTCTCCGTGGCGGGCCATGAACGCTGATCCATGTATGAAGAAAAGAGTTCACTATCACAGAGGAGTTCTTTGTTTTCACAATGCTTCCAGCGCTGAAACGTGTAAACTGGTCAATGATGTGGAGATACCATAAACTTGGTTCCAACTCGTGCAGGTCCACTGCCACCGTTTCATTGTACTCTGAAGCCAGAGGCAAGCCCACAGCAGGCTTCGGCTTGGTCTTGCTGTACCTCTGGCATATGTCACATTCTTGTACTATTTGTTGTAAAATAGTGTCACAATCTTTGTCTTTATTTCCCGAACTACGGAGGAGTCGCTGTAGTCTTTCTGCAGAGGCGTGACCAAACTGTTTGTGTAGTTTCAGGAGAACTTTGTGTTTCTCATTTGAGGTCATATTTTCTGTGACTGTAAGGACCTCATCTTCATCCTGGCTGTTTTCTGTGACTGTAAGGACCTCATCCTTAATCTCAATTTGGTTCATTCCTGTGTCCTTGTCTCTGATATCTATACAGTAGTGTCCTGAACTGGTGAGTTCAAGAAGGATATTCTGTTTAAACATCACAGCGCTATCATTCTCCATGTCCAAGATGGTTCCTGCCCTTTTCAGTGATGTCTTACTCAGAAGTAGTGGGATATCAGCTTTGACTACTTCAGTTTCCACTCAACATTTTGTCAGTCCTATTTTGGCAGGCAGTTTCAGTGTTCTGGAAGAATGCACTATATTTCCATCTCCAAACCGGAATGGTCTGGAGCTTGGGGTTTCACTTTTTACCATCTGGTTCACTTGACTTTGACTGAGATCAGCGACGAAGCTGTCCAACCATTTTTCTCCACACACTGTGCGGGTACATGCAGTGTCAATGATAGCCGTCCCTAAGGACTCAGTTAGGAATACCTCTGTTTCAGACAGTGCAGCAGTAAGCAGTGTGATGTCACATTCCTCTACCCTTGTTCGATCTTCAGTTAGCTTTACTTGCTCACTACTCTTGTGAGGACAGTCTTTAGCCCAATGGAACGTGCTCTGACATATAGCACATTTTGATCTCTTACCGAACCTATCCAGTGGGTTGGTACCCTGTGACGGTTGCCTTTGTTGTCCAACTTGTCCAAACTGCTGCGTCGTTGGACGTCTGAATCTTCCTTGTGAGCGTTGCTCCGTGAATAACGCTTCATCGTTAACGTGTATTCCATTTGATGTGCCGCCGTGCACTCTCCCCCCAAAGATCCTCTTCAGCGCGGACTTCATTGCCGCAAACGTTAAATCTGTACACGCAGTCAGCGCCATTTGTCTATTTTTCTCGTCTAGACAAGCCGTGTCTAAAAGTTTAAAAGCTAGCACGGCGTCAGGAAGAGTCATGTCGTACCTTTTCATTCGGTTGTAACGCTGTTCAAAGTCAATCACATAGTCCGCCATGGACACGGAGCTCTCCTTTTTGATACAGTCAAAAAAAGAGTAAGCATCGTATGCGCGGTCTCTCTCTTCTTTGAGAAATATGCCATCTAGTTTTGCTAGCAGCGTGTCCATACCATTGTCGGTGTTCAAGTCCAAAGCTGGTATTTCCATAGCGATGTCCCTTGCCCTTCCTTCCAGCCCCAGGACAACGGCGAGGGCTTGTTTCTTCTTATCAAGTTCAGTAACCAGCTTCCAAATGGCGATCTCATTTTTCCAACACCCGTATGGCCGAGACTCGTCGAACTTCGGTGGAACTTTGTAGTTAGCAGTAGCCATCTTCTGCTAACCATCCTCTGCTACCAATGTTAGTCTACTATAAATAAACACGACGTTTATCTTCTGTTTACTTGGTTTATTCAATCAACTTGCATAACACCATTACAGAGCCATTAACGAACAGTAGTACTCCAACTCGTGGTCGACACAGACTAACTGCGCATGCGTTTCACAGCCTCAAGAGGGCAACCTAGACTACCGTATTGCCAGTAGTAGATGCAAAGAGATTCTATGTTAACAGGTGTGGGAGGGCTTAAGGAGCAATTGGGGGAAGTGGGAGCGTGTTGGGGAGTACTGCTGACCGCCCTGCTGCAGGGGAGGAAGACCAGAGTACCAGACCAGGTTGGTAAATCCCGGGCCCCATCCACTCACACTACCAGCCTCCAGTCGACGCTCCAGGCCCAAAGACGAGGGTACAGTCAGACGGAGCTCTACTGTGTCCAGCTACCTTGTGACTGCCAGCAACCGTTCCCACGAAGCAGGGATAATCCACCCTGCTACAAGTAGTAATTAAATGGTATGAACTGTGCTATTCTTTTTTTTGTAAATCTCAGGTAATGTCAGCGTTTGTTTCCTTCAATATCCCAAAACGTTGTGTCTTAATGGAGAAAAGGCCAAAGCTGCTGCTGGAAGTCTGCAGGCCTGTGTACATTACCACCTGCTGTACAGAGCCTGGTGGCACCACAGTGTCCTGCCTACAGCAGGAGGAGAGACCGGGTCAGGTAGCAGCAGCCAACCAGCCAACCAGCCAACCAGCAAACCAGCAAACCAGCCAACCAGCGACAACAGATCAGGTAGCAGCAGCCAACCAGCAACAACAGAGATCAGGTAGCAGCCAACCAGCCACAACAGATCAGGTAGCAGCAGCCAACCAGCGACAACAGATCAGGTAGCAGCAGCCACAACAGATCAGGTAGCAGCAGCCAACCAGCGACAACAGATCAGGTATTAGCAGCCAACCAGCGACAACAGATCAGGTAGCAGCCAACCAGCCACAACAGATCAGGTAGCAGCAGCCAACCAGCCACAACAGATCAGGTAGCAGCAGCCAACCAGCGACAACAGAGATCAGGTAGCAGCCAACCAGCCACAACAGATCAGGTAGCAGCCAACCAGCCACAACAGATCAGGTAGCAGCAGCCAACCAGCCACAACAGATCAGGTAGCAGCAGCCAACCAGCGACAACAGAGATCAGGTAGCAGCCAACCAGCCACAACAGATCAGGTAGCAGCCAACCAGCCACAACAGATCAGGTAGCAGCAGCCAACCAGCCACAACAGATCAGGTAGCAGCAGCCAACCAGCCACAACAGATCAGGTAGCAGCAGCCAACCAGCCACAACAGATCAGGTAGCAGCAGCCAACCAGCCACAACAGATCAGGTAGCAGCAGCCAACCAGCCACAACAGATCAGGTAGCAGCAGCCAACCAGCCACAACAGAGATCAGGTAGCAGCAGCCAACCAGCCAAAACAGAGATCAGGTAGCAGCCACAACAGAGATCAGGTAGCAGCCAACCAGCCACAACAGAGATCAGGTAGCAGCCAACCAGCCACAACAGAGATCAGGTAGCAGCAGCCAACCAGCCAAAACAGAGATCAGGTAGCAGCCACAACAGAGATCAGGTAGCAGCCAACCAGCCACAACAGAGATCAGGTAGCAGCCAACCAGCCACAACAGCTCTACAGCTGGAGACGAGGCAAAGAGTGAAGCAACTAATGGCGATCCATCATCGTCCAGAGTAAGCGCGGTGATGCCAGCTGGTTGTAAGATGGGTGATGCGGGTGGGAGGAGTGATTGTGATGCCTGGGTCTGGTGGAGGCCTGCCTGCCACCCCCCCCCCCCCCAAGGACTTTGGACTACTTAAAATAGACTCCCCCTTCCACCTGATGGACATATATCACCTGTACTACTATTATCTATTATTTATATACATATAGAACTGCTCCACATGGTTTTTAATATATCATGCTTTAAGTACTGTAGTTTTAATGTAGTTGGTGTTTTTTTTTTATGTAGTGGTCTTTTTACTGTAGTTTTAACAATTGTTTTTATAGCGGTGAGTGTCTATGTATTGTGACTGTATGTTTGTCTTTCAACCACTGCACAAATGAAGTTCCGAAAGGAAAATAAAGTAATTTGAAGTTGAAGTGGGTTCTGCTGTCCGAGGCTCATGCCGGCCACCAGGCCACCCACACGCCATGGCGGAGATCCAGGAGAGACTGGCCTCCATGCTGGCTGAGCACAGCCGAGCCCAGGGAACTGAGGCCAGGACTGGGGAGAGCCAGGCAGCGGATGCCCCCATCCAGACCTTCTCCACCACCACCACGTCGACGGACGGCCCAGGCTCTGCTGATACCGGGAGACGGTACGAGCTTCTAGCTCCAAGTTTGTTTCTTCCTTACATTCTTTTGGAAAAAGTACAAAATGGTTGGGTGCCACACTCACCATAAGAATGAATGTTTAATTCACTAAGATATACGGCGTAATGACATATCATGACATGTCAACAGTGGGAGGGACACAAATCCTGTTTCAGCATTTAAATAATAAATTAATGCATAATAAATAATAAATTCATGCGTTTCAGCATTTGTCCCACAAATCCAGTATCGGTCAGGCTCTTGGTGTAACGATGACAGCCATATGTGAGGCGGCCGGCCAAGTAGCGACTACGCCACCGACCCTTTAGAGTGGTGGGAAACTCTGAAAGACACGGGGCTATCAATATAACACTGGTATCAGGGCCGCCTCAGGGGGTGTGCGAGCAGTGCGGTCGCACAGGGCCTCGCGGGAAGGGGGGCCTCACGAGGAAAAAAAATAAATAAAAAAAAAAAATCACTTTCCATCACAGAACGAAAATCTAGTTTTGCTTACAGCAGCAGGTGTGACTTACATCATCATGATCCATCATGTTTATATAAACATCACTGTTTATTTTATATATCAAGACAAAAATGACATATGTGAAGTGTCAAAACTATTGAAATGTGTATTATGCTGTATTACTGTATACTGCTGTCTCACCTTAAAATTTTTTTCAATCAATCAATCAATCAATCAATCAATCAATCAATCAAATACTACCTCTCAAAGAATGCTCAGTCAACTCAGAGTGTGCACGCTGCACCGTCCACCACCCCTCCCCCCTGCTCACAGCAGGTGGTTGGAAAAATGTATCATTTTGATTGAACTTGCAGACAATGTGTAGCCAGTGGGGGAGGGGTGCGCGACTGTGTGGCGCTGAGTTCACCTCATTTACTGCATGGGGACTGGTGAGGACGGCCCGGGCCGTTTTGATTGATTGATTGATTGAAAAGTTTATTAACAGATTGCAGAGTACAGCTCAAAACATACAATTGTTAAGGGGATGCAGACCAGAGAAAGACTTTCGTCTTGTTTACATCAGGGTCCCCCGTAACACATATTTCTCTGTATTTGATTTGATTTATTTTTAGTTTTTTTTCTCTTTTCCATGGCAGGTTTTTTGTTTGTTTATTGGTAGGCTGGTAGCTATCCTATAGCAATATTGTTATTATTATTATTATTATTACCGTTATTATTGTTATTATTAATATTATTATTATTATTATTATTATTATTATTATTATTATTATTATTATTATTATTATTAAATCATCATGGTCATATTATCATTATTATTTATTATTGTTATCATAGTTATGGTAATGATTATTATTATATTATATATGGTGAAGTAAGGTGCCGTGCACTTGAGCTGACCATTTCTATTAAAATAATTATGAAGTTTGGAAGAGGGCAGGAAACGTATGTTTTCTTCATCCTGTTTCCTGCAGCGTGATCTATCTATCTGCGCATATAAAAAGCTGCCATTACGCATGTGGTGGTGGTCACTCACAGCAGGTGTGTCAGTGTCAGGTGTGGATGACTCAAGACAAGTGATAAACATTTTTAACACAATGTCGACGACGAGAGAACGAGATAAAGGACGGAAATTCGTCTCTGGGTATTTACAGCGAAACAAAGCAAAAAAAAAACTAATGTTCACAAATTCTCAGAAAGGATCATTTGACAAATTTATTACAAAAAACAAGGAAGCAATATCCCCGGGCCCCGCTGCTGCAGGGCCTCGCACAGGCGGGGGGAAGAAGCGCCCGAGCCAATGCACCAGCCGGGCTCTTCACCAGCCTCCGATGAATAGCAGTGAAGATGACGAGGATGATGGGATTGGCATTGGCGACAACGACGCATTGGCATGCAGCATGGACATGGTAGGTAGCCACTATAGCCAGGTAGCCTGCAGCCGCATAGGGCTGTCTGCGTCACTCACATCTATCTAATTATCTAGCCATTGAGCCAATAAGCCCTGGCACGTGGAGTGGTGTGTATTTCATTGAGCTTGTAATTTGTCAGGTCACAGGCCTAATATGACTGAGTTAATCTATTTTCAGTATAGCCAATATTTGGTGAAGCATTCGTTCGTTTATTTGACGAATGACTGATGATTTATCATGCAGGCAGGCGGCACTGCAGCATGGTACATATGTCGCAGACAGGCAGCCCTAGCCGGCCATGCGGCTAGGCCTACCTCATTAGCCAACATTTGGGGAAGCATTCGTTCGTTTATTTGACGAATGACTGATGATTTATCATGCAGGCAGGCGGCACTGCAGCATGGTACATATGTCGCAGACAGGCAGCCCTAGCCGGCCATGCGGCTAGGCCTACCTCATTAGTCAACATTTGGGGAAGCATTCGTTCGTTTATTTGACGATGATGATAATAAATAATAATAACAATTTAGTAATATGATTGCCAATAATAATAATAATAGATTAATAATAACGAATAATTCGTATGCGTCACATCATCTATCTAGCAGCCATTAAGCGCTGGCACGTGGGGAGTGGTGGCGTGGTTGGTGGTATTTAATTTCGCTTGTAATATGCTCCATTTTATTTTGGAGACCATTTTGGGAAATTCTGCCTTTGCAACTAGTCTTTATTACCACAAACGAGAGACGGGCCTAATATGAGTTAAGCTATTTTCAGAATATCAGTATTATAGACAACATTTGGGGAAACCTTCCTTCGTTTATTTGATGATAATAATAACAATTATTATGCCAATAATAATAAAATAATTCGTTAGGCCTAATACTTCATTTTTTCTAAGGCCTTTAATTAATTTACCACAACTGCTACTATTTTCAATAAATATGCTGGCTGCTTGAATATAATTAAGAACACATCTGAATATTGTTGAATAATTGTGTTTTACGTTTTGTTTTTGGAAAAACATGAAAGCCCCTTATATGCAAATAATTAAGCAGGGTTTGAGCAAGCCCCCCTATAAATCATTACGTGACGTCTATTGATTGATTGATTGACACTGTACATTGGAATACTGACAAAGCCATACTTGGTAATTTACTGTACAACTGGGTTAAAGGGGAACTCCAACATTTTGGGAAATTAGCTTATTTAACATCTTCCCTGGAGTTAGACAAGAAGATACATAAATTTTTTGTCTCTGTGTGTGCATTTAGCTTTGGGAATAGACGCTCCGTTAGCATAGCTTAGCTTCATCACTGGAAGTGAGGCAAATCCGTAGCCTTACAGTGTATTGCAAGGTCTGACATTGACCAAACTTGATATGCATGACCTTGGTGGGCTCTA
Organism: Notolepis coatsorum; assembly: GCF_963971535.1. NCBI lineage: Eukaryota > Metazoa > Chordata > Actinopteri > Aulopiformes > Paralepididae > Notolepis > Notolepis coatsorum. The sequence continues at coordinate 4,844,321 of NC_140172.1, forward strand.
GGTCAACTCCTGAAAAGGGGGTCAATGTCAGACTTTGCAATCAAAAGTTAGGGGGCTAATAACCCTTGCCATAATTTCAGTGCGCCCCCTAACCGCCCCCTAACTTTTGATTGCAAGGTCTGACATTGACCCCCTTTTTCAGGAGTTGACCTAGAGCCCACCAAGGTCATGCATATCAAATTCTGTCAATGTCAGACCTTGCAATACACTGTAAGGCACTGTAAGGCTACGGATTTGCCTCACTTCCAGTGATGAAGCTAAGCTATGCTAACTGAGCGTCTATTCCCAAAGCTAAATGCACACACAGAGACAAAAAAGGTATGCATCTTCTTGTCTAACTCCAGGGAAGATGTTAAATAAGCTAATTTCCCAAAATGTTGGAGTTCCCCTTTAATGTGCACTGTCCCTGGGTAAAAATGTTGAATAACATAACTTACTTAACCCCTCAGGAGGACGAAAATAGCAGCGCTGCCCAGCAGCACAAGCGGGTGCCAGCGATGGTCACAGCGAGCGCTGACAATGAGGAGCCAGGGAGGAGCCAGTCCACGGTAAGCAGCCAGGGACTACAGATAAACTAGCTAATTCTGGCACATTTACATGATTGATGTGGAAATGCACTATGTTTGTTAAAGGGGAACTCCAACATTTTGGGAAATTAGCTTATTTAACATCTTCCCTGGAGTTAGACAAGAAGATACATAAATTTTTTGTCTCTGTGTGTGCATTTAGCTTTGGGAATAGACGCTCCGTTAGCATAGCTTAGCTTCATCACTGGAAGTGAGGCAAATCCGTAGCCTTACAGTGTATTGCAAGGTCTGACATTGACCAAACTTGATATGCATGACCTTGGTGGGCTCTAGGTCAACTCCTGAAAAGGGGGTCAATGTCAGACTTTGCAATCAAAAGTTAGGGGGCTAATAACCCTTGCCATAATTTCAGTGCGCCCCCTAACCGCCCCCTAACTTTTGATTGCAAGGTCTGACATTGACCCCCTTTTTCAGGAGTTGACCTAGAGCCCACCAAGGTCATGCATATCAAATTATGTCAATGTCAGACCTTGCAATACACTGTAAGGCACTGTAAGGCTACGGATTTGCCTCACTTCCAGTGATGAAGCTAAGCTATGCTAACTGAGCGTCTATTCCCAAAGCTAAATGCACACACAGAGACAAAAAAGGTATGCATCTTCTTGTCTAACTCCAGGGAAGATGTTAAATAAGCTAATTTCCCAAAATGTTGGAGTTCCCCTTTAATGTGCACTGTCCCTGGGTAAAAATGTTGAATAACATAACTTACTTAACCCCTCAGGAGGACGAAAATAGCAGCGCTGCCCAGCAGCACAAGCGGGTGCCAGCGATGGTCACAGCGAGCGCTGACAATGAGGAGCCAGGGAGGAGCCAGTCCACGGTAAGCAGCCAGGGACTACAGATAAACTAGCTAATTCTGGCACATTTACATGATTGATGTGGAAATGCACTATGTTTGTTAAAGGGGAACTCCAACATTTTGGGAAATTAGCTTATTTAACATCTTCCCTGGAGTTAGACAAGAAGATACATACCTTTTTTGTCTCTGTGTGTGCATTTAGCTTTGGGAATAGACGCTCCGTTAGCATAGCTTAGCTTCATCACTGGAAGTGAGGCAAATCCGTAGCCTTACAGTGTATTGCAAGGTCTGACATTGACCAAACTTGATATGCATGACCTTGGTGGGCTCTAGGTCAACTCCTGAAAAGGGGGTCAATGTCAGACTTTGCAATCAAAAGTTAGGGGGCTAATAACCCTTGCCATAATTTCAGTGCACCCCCTAACTGCCCCCTAACTTTTGATTGCAAGGTCTGACATTGACCCCCTTTTTCAGGAGTTGACCTAGAGCCCACCAAGGTCATGCATATCAAATTCTGTCAATGTCAGACCTTGCAATACACTGTAAGGCTACGGATCTGCCTCACTTCCAGTGATGAAGCTAAGCTATGCTAACTGAGCGTCTATTCCCAAAGCTAAATGCACACACAGAGACAAAAAAGGTATGCATCTTCTTGTCTAACTCCAGGGAAGATGTTAAATAAGCTAATTTCCCAAAATGTTGGAGTTCCCCTTTAATGTGCACTGTCCCTGGGTAAAAATGTTGAATAACATAACTTACTTAACCCCTCAGGAGGACGATTCAATTAATAGCAGCGCTGCCCAGCAGCACAAGCGGGTGCCAGCGATGGTCACAGCGAGCGCTGACGATGAGGAGCCAGGGAGGAGCCAGTCCACGGTAAGCAGCCAGGGACTACAGATAAACTAGCTAATTGATGTGGAAACTGACTTTGTTAATGTGCACTGTCCCTGGGTAAACATGTTGAATAACATAACTTACTTAACCCCTCAGGAGGAAGATGCATTGACGACCAGTGACGAAGAGGATGCGGAGCGCAAGGCCCCTATTCATAGCAGCAGCAGAGCGGAGAGTGAAATGGTGGATGCCACTATGATGCAGTATGACGATGTGGGTAATTGGCCAGTGAACTTGAATAGAGAGAGAGATCTGATCATTCGAAGAGGTCCCCAAAAGCTGAAGCCAGGATTTTGTTATCCGAAAAACAAAGAAAACAAAAGACACTTTAGCGAGGCTTTCTTAATCCGAAAATTAGCAAATGGGGAAACGAATGAAAGAAAGTGGCTTACCTATTCTAAGAAATTAGACAAAGCATTTTGTTTTTGCTGCAAACTCTTCAGCTTGAACAGTGCAACACAACTATCTGATAAAGGCACCAATAATTGGATTCATATAACTGCTGTACTGAAATCACACGAAACATCCCCAGATCATATCTCAAATGCATTAAAATGGAGAGAGGCAACAACACGATTGGAAACTAATACGGGCATAGATGCGTTGCAACAAAGGGAAATGAACAGAGAGAAAGCGCATTGGCAGGCCGTGCTAACCCGTATTGTTGCAGCTGTTCAATATCTGGCAGAACATAATTTGGCATTTAGAGGAACTAATAAGAAGCTTTATGATGAAAGCAATGGTAACTTTTTAGGCCTCATAGAAATGCTTGCCAAATTTGACCCAACTATGCAAGAGCATGTCAGACGAATTAAAAACAAAGAAACCCATCAGCATTATTTGGGATCTGAAATTCAAAATGAAATCATTCGTATCATGGCTGCAAACGTGAAAAATGTCATACTTAATGACACAAAGACTGCAAAATATTTTTCCATGATTCTAGACTGCACTCCAGATATGAGCCATCAAGAGCAGATGTCTCTTGTGTTGCGCTTTGTAAATATGAACTCCACTGAAGTGAGTGTGGAGGAACATTTTGTTGATTTTTTCGTGACAACTGACCAAACTGGGAAAGGACTGACGGCTTCTATCCTGGCTAAACTGGAGCAGCTTGGTCTCAATATTGCAGACTGCAGAGGACAAGGGTATGATAACGGTGCTAATATGAAAGGTCAGAATAACGGCGTCCAGGCTCACATACTCCGTCTCAATCCCCGTGCCTATTTCATGCCATGTGGTTGTCACAGCCTGAATTTGATGCTAGGAGACATGGCAAAATGTTGCCCAAAAGCAATGACATTCTTTGGTGTTATACAGCGTATATACACAATATTTGCCGCATCGGTTAAACGTTGGGAAATATTGAAAGCGCATGTTTCTGTCAATGTTAAACAGTTATCCGAAACAAGGTGGGAATGTCGGGTAGACAGTGTAAAAGCAGTACGCTACCAACTTAATAATATTAAGGATGCTTTGCTTGAAGTGGCAGAGAGCACTAATGACCCTAAAATTAAAAGTGAAGCCCAGTCTCTGGTCAACTATGAGCTTGAAAAATTTGAATTCATTCTGGCTATGATTATATGGTATGACATGTTGTTTGCTGTGAACACTGTGAGTAAGTCTATGCAGTCTAAAGATATGCAGCTGGACGTGGCTTTGTCTGACATTAAGGGACTGATAGATTTTTTCGTTAAATACAAAGAAACTGGATTTATCTCTGCAAAAATAACAGCTAAAGACATTGCTAAAGAGATGGATGTTGAGGTAGTATTCAGGGAGTCACGCGTCAGGAAAAGAGACTCGCACAATATCCCACTATCCGCAGAGCGGGTATTCGAAACGGAATATTTCCTCAAAATAGTGGATCAGGGCCTTGCAGCATTAAACTCCAGATTCAAGCAACTGCAACAGTTCGAGGACACATTTGGATTTCTTTTTAACCTATCTAAACTGAAAGACATAGATGACACTGAACTTAAGAGAAAGTGTGAGGCTTTGAGCGCATCTCTGACAGATGGAGAGTCTAACGACATAAACGGAGAGGACATGTTCACTGAGCTGCGCCTATTGTGCGTAACGGTGCCAGAGGAAGCCAAGACTGCTCTGGAAACACTAAGGTTTCTGAGCAAGAGGAACGGGACCTTCCCTAACTGCGAAGTTGCCCTTCGGATTTTACTGACAATCCCCGTCACAGTTGCATCTGGGGAGCGCAGCTTCTCCAAATTAAAATTGATTAAGAACTATTTGCGCACTATAATGTCCCAGGAGAGACTGTGTGGACTTTCCATCCTCGCGATAGAAAAGGACGTTGTATCTACTCTGGATTATCAAGACATTATTTCAGAATTTGCTGCAAGGAAAGCCAGCAGGAAACTCCTCGCATAATTATCTGCGGTTTGTGACATCTGAGTGCTTATTGTTATTGTTGTCAATTATTCCGAGTCTGTAGTAGGCCTTATAGCTTATAGGCTACGTATATACGTCACTGGGGTTTCCCCGCCTTTATTTCCGCCCAGAGGAATTTCTATTCTACCTTGGATGGTTAATACAGCATAAAATGTCTTACCAGTGTTATTAGCTGCAGTGTGAGGAACAGGGGAGGGTCAGTTACTTAACCCCTCAGCCTCAGGAGCAAGATGCAATTAATAGCAGCACAAGCAGGCGACAACGATGGCGTCGATGGTCACAACGAGCCGTGAAGATGGGGATTAGGCCGTGCTAACCCGTATTGTCGCAGGCTCGCCGGAGTCACAGGCAGCCATTCAATATCTGGCAGAACATAATTTGGCATTTAGAGGAACCAATTCTAAGCTTTATGATGAAAGCAATGGTAACTGTGTACAGAGCCTAGAACTCTCTGCTGTGTACAGAGCCTGGAACACTGCTGTGTACAGAGTGTTAAGAACCAATAAGAAGCTTTATGATGAAAGCAATGGTAACTTTTTAGGCCTCATAGAAATGCTTGCCAAATTTGACCCAACTATGCAAGAGCATGTCAGACTAATTAAAAACAAAGAAACCCATCAGCATTATTTGGGATCTGAAATTCAAAATGAAATCATTCGTATCATGGCTGCAAACGTGAAATGTCATACTTCACTGCTGTGAACAGAGCCTGGAACTCTGCTGTGAACAGAGCCTGGAACTATTCTGTGAACAGAGCCTGGAACTCTGCTGTGAACAGAGCCTGGAACTCTCTGCTGTGAACAGAGCCTGGAACTCTGCTGTGAACAGAGCCTGGAACTCTGCTGTGAACAGAGCCTGGAACTCTGCTGTGAACAGAGCCTGGAACTCTGCTGTGAACAGAGCCTAGAACTCTGCTGAGCTACTTTCCTGGCATATACATAAAATATAGCCAACGCTATCCACCACACGTGAAAAAAAGCCTATTTGCCGAGAATGACTCAAGACAAGTGATAAACATTTTTAACACAATGTCGACGATGAGAGAACGCGATAAAGGACGGAAATTTGTCTCTGGGTATTTACAGCGAAACAAGGCAAAAAAAACTAATGTTCACTCATTCTCAGAGGGTCATTTGACAAATGTATTACAAAAAACACGGAAGCATCCCCTGCTGCTGCAGCCTGCAGGGCCTCGTGTACAGAGCCTAGAACTCTCTGCTGTGTACAGAGCCTGGAACACTCTGTGTACAGAGCCTAGAACTTAAAATCCGTTTTATTATTTGATAGTAATAGTATTGAACAGCGCAAGGCCCCTATTCATAGCAGCAGCAGAGCGGAGAGTGAAATGGTGGATGCCACTATGATGCAGTATGACGATGTGGGTAATTGGCCAGTGAACTTGAATAGAGAGAGAGATCTGATCATTCGAAGAGGTCCCCAAAAGCTGAAACCAGGATTTTGTTATCCGAAAAACAAAGAAAACAAAAGACACTTTAGCGAGGCTTTCTTAATCCGAAAATTAGCAAATGGGTAAACGAATGAAAGAAAGTGGCTTACCTATTCTAAGAAATTAGACAAAGCATTTTGTTTTTGCTGCAAACTCTTCAGCTTGAACAGTGCAACACAACTATCTGATAAAGGCACCAATGATTGGATTCATATAACTGCTGTACTGAAATCACACGAAACATCCCCAGATCATATCTCATGCATTAAAATGGAGAGAGGCAACAACACGATTGGAAACTAATACGGGCATAGATGCGTTGCAACAAAGGGAAATGAACAGAGAGAAAGCGCATTGGCAGGCCGTGCTAACCCGTATTGTTGCAGCTGTTCAATATCTGGCAGAACATAATTTGGCATTTAGAGGAACTAATAAGAAGCTTTATGATGAAAGCAATGGTAACTTTTTAGGCCTCATAGAAATGCTTGCCAAATTTGACCCAACTATGCAAGAGCATGTCAGACGAATTAAAAACAAAGAAACCCATCAGCATTATTTGGGATCTGAAATTCAAAATGAAATCATTCGTATCATGGCTGCAAACGTGAGACATTTCATACTTCACTGCTGTGAACGGAGCCTGGAACTCTGTGGAACTATTTTTTTTCCTGTTCCTTCCTTTATATATTTAATTTATATTATAACTTTTTCATTTAAATTATTAAGAGTCTTGTCATTATTATTATTGCTGTATCTGTCCTGTGATGTCTTGTTTTATTGTTGTGTTAACTATTGTGCTGTGTCTTGAGTTTCATGTAAAAAAAAGGAAAATTAAAAAAGGATTTGATTGAAGAAAAACAAAACCCAGTGTCAAGGCTTCATTATAATAATCAAACATGTAACATGTGTGTACAGTTTTTCTCAATTGCTTTGGTGCATTTTTCTGATCAGGATTAAAGTTCTCATAACTGTTACATAGTTCAACCTCCACAACATCATAGTAGCAGTTTCTCATTCCTCCGAACAAATTGCAAATGCTTTTGGACATGCATCAATTGCTTTCATATAATTCTCTGCTGTTATATAACATTATCATTTGCTTATGTCATGTCAGTCAAAATGAACTATACTTAGTTATGAGTTATGACTGCTGAATAGCCATTCCCTATAAAACTAATGGTCCTCTTGAGTCATTACCTACAAAAATGTTGAACTAGTTGTCAAAATCTGTCAATTGTGGTTGAGGGAGCAATACAAAGCGCTGTTATAGAGGATGACTATCTTTAATATGAGTGCTCAGGGGAAATTAAATATGCATGAAACAATTGTACAATGTGCCATTTGACCGGAACAGCGACAAGAGTGAAGGACACCTGGCTGTCACCAGTATAATGTACAGGTAAAACATGTATGTGCGAGTGTTCTATCCTCTAATGTTCAGTGCTGTAAACTACATGAACTGTGCTATTATTTAAGAATACGTTGACTATGCAAAAATATATATATATATATTTTATAAAAAAAAAAAAAAAAAAAGAAAAAAATTGTTTTTTTTTTTATTATAGGGGGGGGGGGGCTCGCGCTTAAATCTCGCACAGGGCCTCGCATTTCTCCCAGGCGGCCCTGACTGGTATATATCAATATAACACTGGTATATATCAATATAACACTGGTATATATCAATATATTACACACGGTAAAACCACAGAAGAGGTTGCAACAAAATTGTCTAATGTCATGGTGAATGTCACATCCGGGCTTAAGAACAGCTGTTTACAATTGAATGTCTCTAAGACTGTCTGTATGTTCTTCTCCAAGGGCCACAGAGAAGTTGCAGAGCAGGATATCTTCATCTCCGGTCAGAAATTACAGGTAGTATCAGAATATAAGTATTTAGGATTACACATAGACCCAAACCTTAGCTTCAAAAATCACATAATAAAAGTCTGCAATAAGGTAAAGGTACATAAGAAACTTCCTTTCAACCGAGGCAGCAAAGCTATATTTTCATTCAATGGTTCTTTCCCACATCACATACTGTTTGATAACCTGGTCCAATTCACATTCCACCATTCTGAAACCACTTCAATCACTTTACAAACAAGCAATAAAAATTCTAGACAAGAAACCATTCAGGTACCATCATTGTCACATTCTAAAAAATATATAATCTACTCAGTTGGGAAAACCTGACCCTATATCATAACGTCTGTCTAGTTTTTAAAATAAAGTGTGGATTGGCTCCTCCTCCTTTGTCCGGTTTCATCAACCTCAAGTCTGCCTCAACCAGGAACACTAGAGGTGCGGCTGTACAATCCCTTTAAAAATAGGGTATTTGGCCAGGCCGTCTTCTCATACAGAGCATCCCACCAATGGAACTCAATTCCTCAAACAATTAGAGTGTCCACATCATACCATTCATTCAAGTGCAGGGTTAGGGAATGGCTCATTGAAAACCAGAACTGTCAACACTGAGGTGTCTGTGTGTGTGTGGATATGGTGCGTCTGTCTATGTCTGGGTCTCTTAATATGTCATGATGTGCTCTGTCCTTGTGTCCATGACTGTATTGTGACCTGTATCCCTACTATGTCTATGTGCTTTTGTTGTGTTTTTATTCTAATGTTATTTATCTTGATTTTATTCTGTTTTTATTGCTAACCCCTTTTTTACACATGATTTTAGCCTGTACCTTCTGGCAGGGGGACTGCCAATGGAAATTAGCCCTTTGGCTCAAATTGGATGCATTTACATTTGTAAAATGTTTTATTAATGTACACTGTCCCCCTTGAACAAATAAAGTAAACCTAACCTAACCTAATATAACACTGGTATATATCAATATAACACTGGTGTATCAATATAACACTGGTATATATCAATATAACACTGGTATATATCAATATAACACTGGTATATATCAATATAACACTGGTATATCCAATATAACACTGGTATATATCAATATAACACTGGTATATATAAATATAACACTGGTATATCCAATATAACACTGGTATATATCAATATAACACTGGTATATATCAATATAACACTGGTATATATCAATATAACACTGGTATATATAAATATAACACTGGTATATATCAATATAACACTGGTATATCCAATATAACACTGGTATATATCAATATAACACTGGTATATATAAATATAACACTGGTATATCCAATATAACACTGGTATATATCAATATAACACTGGTATATATCAATATAACACTGGTCTATATAAATATAACACTGGTAAATATCAATATAACACTGGTCTATATCAATATAACACTGGTAAATATCAATATAACACTGGTATATCCAATATAACACTGGTATCAATATAACACTGGTATATATCAATATAACACTGGTGTTGTGAAGGGCCAGATTAAACCGAATATATATATTTATTTATATATATATATTTAATTGTATTTGTATATTCTCTAATATTCCCTGATATCCCTTGTATATTCCTTGTACAATATGCATTGAATATCCATTCTAGCCTACTGAACATCCCATAATAGTCTCCATTCTACTATTGGTCGAGACCTTGGTGCCAGGCTGCCATACCCCCCAGACCCAGTTCAAACGTACCGCTCAACATGTACGAACAAGTCCTAGTTCCGCGTAGGAATCTGGCTACCGCACCACTAACGGTACTATTTGTTCATAGTGCGTATATATACTGCGCTACTAAAGTAGGACTTCCTTTTTAGTCCAGTTTCTTACCCTCCAATAGAGTGACAGACGTAAAGCCTCCCCGCGACGCCACGTGTGGGAGTAAGGCCAAGTTCGGCCTACCATCGGTATTGAGACATCGTGTATATTAATATTTGAATAGTCATATTTGGCACTATATCGTCGAGTTGGACGTAGTCTATTAAGCTAATAATAGTCTATTCATATGTAGTGCTTCGTGCGGTGAGAATACTATCGTAGTCAGTACCCCATCGTTTCGGGCAGAGAACTGGCTGCTTATCCAGGGTGGCCGACCCCATGTGAGGCTGCACCCGAGGAGCCCCAGAGCCGACGAGCGAGTGGACCTGCATACCGGATTATTCTACCGACGACAGCCCGCCTTCCCAGGCACGGATTATGCTTTGTGTACAGTGATTATTCCATGGATAAAGACCCCCGACACTGCCGTGTGTTGGAACCCCCCCCCCCTGGAGAGGACGCAAGGTGAGGAGGCGCTCTGCAAGACGAGGTCGCTTCACGTCTCTCCTCCGTGGACCGGAGAGAGCCAGCCCACAGAGAGTCCAGCTGCTTTCATCTGTGGTCCAAGGATCGCTGGCGCATTGAACTGCACTACTGTGGGTTCACCCAGGATACCCTTAGCCGGACGAGGCAGCCAGACTCTACCCCCCCCCCCCCCCTCCTACTCCTGTTGTCTTACAAGCGACCGGATTAACCCCCCTAGTGTATCCAGTCTTATAATCATTAAAGTATCATTGCTGTTATTCCTTAACTATTCCAGGTCGTATATTTACCACCTGCGCCATCAGAGATTGGACATTCTCTATTGATATACCGACGAATACTCTTTGCCATAAAAGTGCATACTATTTCAATTCATAAATGTAATTAAGTGATTAAGTGCTTGCTCTACACACCATTGCTGTGTAGGAATAAATACATACTTCGACTTCGTACATTTGTGTTGGATCCGTTTCATCTACGTGGGAGTGTTTACCATAATATATTTATGCCTCGTACTGGGTGGCCAGAATCTAAAGTACAAAGGTAGTGGTAGTAAGTATCATATCTAGTAATACAGTCAGGGAATTGTACCCCTCAGTTACAATTGGTCCTTCGAGCCGGAGGGTAATTAGTGTAATATTAATATAGTGTTATTAATATTGAAATGGCCTATGATGAACACTCCACGAAACGATCCTCCTAACCAACGCCCGCAGCGCGAACGACGGCTCCCTCAGTACTTAGAGGCTTACGCTGTCAGTCAACAACCTAGTCTTCTACTAACAGTAAACGCGGTAAAACTAGAAAGTAAAAGTATGTCTAACCCCAACGCCCAGACTACCCCGACCATAGAGGCCCCTACGGGTTCTAATGTAACTGACCAAGTTCACGGTGGGGACCAGTGGGAACCAGACATGACTTCACACCCGCCAGTACTGAAGAAGTAGTCCCCGATGAGTCCCGGGAGGAATACAACGCTACCGAGAGAGAACTCGGCACGGAAGAAGACGGGGAGAGCACCGTGGAGATAGAGCTCCAAGGCTCCGCAAGGAGTACCCCGAGGGAAGGCTCCCCTATACAACCGCCTTCTCCCAGCGAGGCAGAGAGGACCCTACAGCAGGCCTTCCTCATCAGCCTGAACGCCGCTGCTGAACGCGACCGACTGCAGATCCAGCAGCGGAGCGAAGAAGAGCATATACGTCTAGAAATAAGACGCATTCAGAGGGAAGAGAATGTGGCCCGAGACCGAGCAGACAGCCAGCGAGCAGCTGCTGGTGCTCTACGGGACGCAGAGCGCGACAGACAGCAAGCGCAACTAATAGAACAGCTGATCAGACGGACAACACCCTCTCCCTCCGCCAGAGGCTCCAGGAACTCGTCTAGACACACCTCCAGGGCGGCATCCCCTAGCCGAGTAAACAACCCTGAACTTGACCAACAGACGAGGTCTATACCCCCCACAGACCACCTCCCCCCACCGGTCCAAGCGAGACCTAGCAACCGGGAAGGAGCAGCATATCCTGTGGAGAGGCTAAACCAGAGACTACAAGCACTGGATGACCTAACTGAAGACGAAGAGGAAGAGGAGGAGAACCACGCCCGACGACAGCACAGTACTCTACCGGACAGCCCAGGCTATACTCCCGCGGAGCTGCGCTACAGACCCCCGACTCTATACCCGGGTGAGCACGACGCACGACCCGCACCGAGGAACAGCACCTGGACAAGAGGGCCATGGTACACTGCCGGTACCAGCCCATACCAAGGAGCGGGAGGAGACTCGCCTAGGAGGCCTCTCCCCCAACGCTCGCCGATGTATCCACAGTCAGCGTCATACATTGGCACGCCTATGGTACCCGACTTCACCCAAGAGAACCGGGCCCAGTATACAGAACTCCGCATGTGTCTGGAGACCATGTTGGTGGATGTATTGGATGAACGCCATAAATACGCCATCCTACTGAAGCACTTAAAGGTACCCCGCGCACATAATATAGCGCTCGCCTACGCGACTTCCACCACCCCATACACAGCAGCGCTGGTAGCATTGGACCAGAGGTATGGGCGCATATGGGATTACGTGATCCAGGAGATCCGACACATCGACCGCTTACCCCCAGCAATAGACAATCGAGCACTGGACGACCTGTCCATCAGAGTGCAGTCCCTGGTAGGGATGTTGGGAGCGCAGAGAGAGAAGGGGAGGCATGAACTTTACGCCAACTCAAATGTGGAAAGGATCTTGGAGAAGCTGCCGCCCGCTCGACAGGAGCGTTTTAGGCGGCAGAGAGACCACCGAGACCCGAATGGCCCCGAACCGAACCTCCTCGATCTAGCAGACTTCCTGGCGAGAGAAGTCAGCAGCCTACGGCTAGATACATTCGGACGGAGCACCCCTGGCTCCAGAGAAGGAACCAGACGACTAAATGATGGAAGAAGATCGGTGACTGTGATGCACCAATCGGAGTCAGTACCGAGCAGCAGGAGCCACAGTACCCCCTCCAGAACGGAGAAGTGGAAGATAGTGTGCCCCTACTGTGAGAAAGAACACTGGCTAGCGCAATGTGACTCCTTCCCCAAGCTGAACGCGGAGGAAGCAAGTCAATGGATAAAGTCCAACAAGCGCTGTTTTCGCTGTGCGCGCTCACACATGGCAGCCGAATGCCGCTTAAAGAAAAGGTGCACCAAGTGCGATGGAGCCCATCTGGACATACTTCACGACAGTAACAGACGGCGCCCTTCACCCGCACCATCCAGCAGCAAAGCGAGCGTCATGTACATCGATCCCGCCAGCAGCAGTGGAGCCCGAGTACTCCTAAAAGTAGTGCGTGTGACACTAAGCTACCAGAATAAAGTCCTGGACACTTACGCCGTCCTCGATGACGGGTCAGAGAAGACCCTTCTGCTCGCCTCCGCTGCGGCCCAGCTAGGGCTGCGGGGAAGCGAAACCCAAATGACAATTCGGACAATAAGACGAGATTTGAAGACGATAAAGGGCGAGAATGTCTCATTCTCTATCGCAGCAAGCGGCCAGCCTGACCGACGGTACCAGATTACAGACGCTTTCACCAGCCAAGAAATAGGACTGTCGCGGTACACATACCCCGTCGCCAAGCTGATGGAGAAATATGCACATCTGCGCAAGTTACCGATCCCGCTCATAGACAATGCTATGCCGACCCTGTTGATAGGCTCCGACCATGCAGACCTCATTGTCCCGATAGACCGGGTTCATACCGGACCCCGAGGCTGTCCTGCAGCAGTCGAGACCCGTTTGGGATGGACTCTCCAAGGCCCGCTCGCCAAATCTCTCAACCGAAGTACAGCCACTAGATGTCTCCACTCCCGAGTCACAGGGGGAGAAACCGCACTCCTGCAACACGTAGAGCGGTTATGGACCTTGGAACAAATGCCCTTTAAGAACGGAAAGAAAGACATTCGCTCTAAAGATGACATTTACGCCATTCACCTCCTCGAGACAGGGACCAAGAGAGTCCCGGTCAACGGCGTGTTGAGATACGTCACGCCACTCCTGCGGCGAGAAGGAATGCCTACTTTCCACGCCAAGACAGACGCCACAGAACGGTACCTGCTGAACACGGAGCGGCGCTTAGCCAAGAACCCCGCCCAAGAGAGTGTATACCGCGCTGAGATTGAGAAGCTCATCACAGCGGGACACGTCACAAAGATGGACATTAAAGAGGCTGACCAGACCACTGAATCGTGGTACGTGCCTCACCACAAGGTCCATCACAACGGTAAAGACCGCATAGTATTTAACTGCAGCTACCAGTTCGGATCCCAAAATCTGAATAAAGAGTTACTGCCCGGTCCCACACTCGGCCCCTCCCTACTCGGCGTTCTACTCCGCTTCCGCCAGGAAAAGGTGGCCATCAGCGGGGACATTAAAGGAATGTTCCTGCAGGTGAGATTAGTAGAGGAGGACAAGCCCCTGTTACGGTTCCTATGGAGAGAGAAGCCAGGAGATGAGCACCCAGCCATCTACCAATGGGAAGTCCTCCCCTTCGGAACGACGTGCAGCCCCTGCTGTGCTACATTTGCACTACAGAAACATGTAGCAGAGGACCCAGCAGCGGACGAAGAGGTCCGACACAGCGTAAAGAACAGCTTCTACGTAGACAACTGTCTACAAAGCCTTTCAACCCAGGAAGAAGCCGAGGCTCTCCTGATTAAACTCCGCGCCTCATTGATCAAAGGCGGCTTTGATCTCAGGCAGTGGGCCAGCAGCGATCCGCAAGTACTGCGCAGCCTCTCCTCCGAGGACAAGGCAGCCAGCAGCGAGACCTGGATGGCTACAATCCCGGGAGAAGCCCAGGAGATGACCCTGGGATTGGTGTGGCGATTCAAAACAGATTCGCTTCACTACAGACACAAGCCCCTGACTACGGAGCAGGGAAGGCCGGCGGCGGCGCCGACCACCAGACGGAGTGTGTACACAACACTCGCCCGACAATATGACCCGCTAGGATGTATTCTACCGTACACCACCAGGGCAAAAATGATTGTACGAGCATTGTGGGACAAGGACCAGGGCTGGGACGACCCCATTCCCGCACAACTTGCATCCACCTGGAGAGAGTGGGAGATGGAGCTCCACTCACTCCCAGGCGTTAATATGCGCCGAAGCTACTTCCCACCCACGGTGAGGCCAGAGACATGTAAAATGGACTTACACGTCTTCAGTGATGCCTCAGAGGTCGCATACGGATCAGTAGCCTACTTGCGGGCCCAAGAAGAGGGGGGAGAGATCTACACAGCATTTGTTCTCGCCCGCTCGAGAATAGCCCCACGCAAGCAACAATCTATCCCACGTCTAGAGCTCTGCGCAGCCCTAGCCGGAGCGCACCTAGCCACGCTCATCCAACGTGAGCTCACCATACCGGTGTCTAGAACAATCCTGTGGTCAGATTCCACGACAGTACTCGCCTGGATCAAATCGGACTCATGCAAGTACAAAGTCTTCGTGGGAGTCAGAGTCACCGAGATTCAAGACTTAACCGAAGAGTTAACCGGAGAAACAGAGTGGCGCTACGTTGATACAAAACAGAACCCAGCTGACGTCATCACCCGGGGAATGCCCCTAGATGACCTCACCCGTCGCAATGTCTACAGTGACGGCCCAGCATTCCTAAAGCTCCCGGAAGGAGAGTGGCCCACGCCTATCCCGAGGGAAGCCAGTCAGGAGGAGGCTGAGAATAAGAAGCCTGTGTTCTGTGGATTGAGCACTGTTATCTCCGCAGACCCCAACATAGATGATTGCACTACCATAGAGAGTGCACAACAAAGGACATTCCTACTGCACTACCTACCGTCTCTACAGACCCGCCAGAAGTGGGTAAAGGAGAGAGACAATTTGACAGAAGGAACAGTCGTCATGATTATTGATCAATCACTGCCCAGAGCTATGTGGCCGGCCGGCCGCGTAAGCAAAGTGATCACCGGTGCCGACGGCAAGGTCCAAGCAGCTGAAGTGCTTGTCCAGGGTCGCACTTACACCCGTCCCGTGGCGAGGCTCATAGAACTGCCCCGACTCCCAGACACAATCGATGATGACCATGACCCTAAAACCCTATGACTTTGTGAAGTTGACTGACCCCTACAGCAAACCCTTATGTGTAAATAGACAACGCGATTAATCTGTCTCTGCTTAACTGATTAGGTCTGGGACCAATCAGGGGGTGGCTGTTGTGAAGGGCCAGATTAAACCGAATATATATATATTTATTTATATATATATATTTAATTGTATTTGTATATTCTCTAATATTCCCTGATATCCCTTGTATATTCCTTGTACAATATGCATTGAATATCCATTCTAGCCTACTGAACATCCCATAATAGTCTCCATTCTACTATTGGTCGAGACCTTGGTGCCAGGCTGCCATATTCCCCAGACCCAGTTCAAACGTACCGCTCAACATGTACGAACAAGTCCTAGTTCCGCGTAGGAATCTGGCTACCGCACCACTAACGGTACTATGTGTTCATAGTGCGTATATATACTGCGCTACTAAAGTAGGACTTCCTTTTTAGTCCAGTTTCTTACCCTCCAATAGAGTGACAGACGTAAAGCCTCCCCGCGACGCCACGTGTGGGAGTAAGGCCAAGTTCGGCCTACCATCGGTATTGAGACATCGTGTATATTAATATTTGAATAGTCATATTTGGCACTATATCGTCGAGTTGGACGTAGTCTATTAAGCTAATAATAGTCTATTCATATGTAGTGCTTCGTGCGGTGAGAATACTATCGTAGTCAGTACCCCATCGTTTCGGGCAGAGAACTGGCTGCTTATCCAGGGTGGCCGACCCCATGTGAGGCTGCACCCGAGGAGCCCCAGAGCCGACGAGCGAGTGGACCTGCATACCGGATTATTCTACCGACGACAGCCCGCCTTCCCAGGCACGGATTATGCTTTGTGTACAGTGATTATTCCATGGATAAAGACCCCCGACACTGCCGTGTGTTGGAACCCCCCCCCCTGGAGAGGACGCAAGGTGAGGAGGCGCTCTGCAAGACGAGGTCGCTTCACGTCTCTCCTCCGTGGACCGGAGAGAGCCGGCCCACAGAGAGTCCAGCTGCTTTCATCTGTGGTCCAAGGATCGCTGGCGCATTGAACTGCACTACTGTGGGTTCACCCAGGATACCCTTAGCCGGACGAGGCAGCCAGACTCTACCCCCCCCCCCCCCCCTCCTACTCCTGTTGTCTTACAAGCGACCGGATTAACCCCCCTAGTGTATCCAGTCTTATAATCATTAAAGTATCATTGCTGTTATTCCTTAACTATTCCAGGTCGTATATTTACCACCTGCGCCATCAGAGATTGGACATTCTCTATTGATATACCGACGAATACTCTTTGCCATAAAAGTGCATACTATTTCAATTCATAAATGTAATTAAGTGATTAAGTGCTTGCTCTACACACCATTGCTGTGTAGGAATAAATACATACTTCGACTTCGTACATTTGTGTTGGATCCGTTTCATCTACGTGGGAGTGTTTACCATAATATATTTATGCCTCGTACTGGGTGGCCAGAATCTAAAGTACAAAGGTAGTGGTAGTAAGTATCATATCTAGTAATACAGTCAGGGAATTGTACCCCTCAGTTACAACTGGTATATATCAATATAACAAATATCAATATAACACTGGTATATATGAATATAACACTGGTATATATCAATATAACACTGGTATATATCAATATAACACTGGTCTATATCAATATAACACTGGTATATCAATATAACACTGGTATATATCAATATAACACTGGTATATATCAATATAACACTGGTGTAGGTTCTATGGGAGGGAGGAGCAGTGCAGCGGCAAAAGACAGAGGACTACCGGGGTTCAAATACAATATTTTATTACAGACTAAAAACACATATAAAACAATCCCTATCTAAACGCTAAAAGTGTCACAATATCTAAAATACGGTCACTCGATCCTTGACGAGTGAATAAAATAAGAGTCCTGTAGAGCATTCACTATATGCCTTTTGATACACGGTTATAGCGGCCACCGTACCGCCTACTGTTTAATGTGCACTCTCGGTAGAGCCTGTGTTAAGCCATGTGTCGTGGTAATAAACATAATACTTTATAAAGTATTCCCTCCGTCTGGTCATTCAACATGGTGTCAGAAGTAAAAGCGGACATACTGGATTATGCACGTTTTGAGAAAGACGAAAAGAAAAGAAAAAGCAAGGAATGATTTCTTTTATCGATTGAGAGGCTAACAAGCTAACGTTGAACTTGTAGCCTACTAATTAGCCATGCACGTTATCATACAGTGTCATCATGGCAGACGGGTTCCGCAGACCCGATCCCCTGGTATTCGATGGGAACATCGCGGAGAACTGGCGAGTGTTTGAACAAGAGTACGACATTTTCATTGCGGCGGCACACTCTGAAAAACCAGCCCGCACACAGGCGTATATTCTACTCAACCTGGCAGGATCAGAAGCCATTGAACGTGAGAGATCATTCACATACGCAGCGGCGGTAAGAGCACCCGGTGAAGGTGGAAACGTCATCACTCCCGTGGAGTCTAAGGAGAACCCAGTATGTTTAAAGAGAAAATTTCGGGAAATTTGCAATCCTCAAACCAACATTACAATGGAAAGGCACAAGTTTAAGACAAGATGCCAAAACCAAGGTGAGACAATTGAATCATATGTTAATGATTTAAGGATCAAAGCTAAGAGCTGCAATTTTGGAATATTGCAAGACGACCTGATTGCATATGGAGGAGATCAGATCAACACTGTGGGTTCAGTAACACTATCATCATGTCACCTAGCAGGCCAGCCATATGCACTGCAGTTCTACATTGTGGAGAGACACGTCCAGCCACTGCTAGGCTTACCAGCATGCTTATGCATGGAACTAGTAATACTAAACAAGGAGGTTCACCAACTCAGTGTGAATGACAATGCTAACCTGCCCCATCAGATCTTTACAGACTATGCTGATCTTTTCCAGGACAAACTTGGCAAGCTACCAGTCAAATACTCCATGAAACTAGATCCAGATGTACAGCCCGTCGTCCGTCCAGCACGCCGTATTCCGTTAGCCATGCAGGACAGAGTCAAGGCGGAGCTTGACAGGATGAAGGACCTAGGCGTCATCGTTCCCCTCTCGGAGTCAATGGAATGGGTGTCATCCATGGTGGCCACAAATAAAAAGCAAACTGATGACATAAGAATCTGCATCGACCCCAGAGATCTCAACAAAGCATTAAAACGTCCCCACCATCCTATGCGTACTGTTGAGGAGGTTGCATCACAAAGTACAAATGCAACAGTGTTCTCAATCCTAGACGCCAAAAGCTCTTTCTGGCAAATCTCTTTGGACAGTAAGTCATCACTGCTGACCACTTTCAGCACACCTTTTGGCCACTACAGATTCCTCCGGATGCCATTCGGAATAAATGCAGCCAGCGAGGTGTTCTTGCAGGATACCCCTGTGCCATCATCGTCGACGACATCCTTGTCGGAGGCCGAGATGTAGCAGAGCACGACAGAAACCTGGTGAAGATATTGAACCGTGCACGTCAGGTGAATCTGAGACTCAACCCCCTCAAGTGCAAGTTTCGACTGGCTGAGGTCTGCTATGTTGGTCACGTGTTCACCAGTGATGGCCTAAAAGCGGACCCATCCAAGACCAAAGCCATCGCCGAACTGCCGAACTGACGTCACATGAGCGGGCACACACTCATGCCGCACACACGCACACTTATGGCCAAAAGGAAAGGCCACTTTAAATTAGAATAACAGGAACAGTGTATTGCACTACCAAAGCTACCTAGCATGTCCTATATGCTCTGTAAATAACTATGTACAGATACCGAGATGTCACACCATGTTACCTGTTACCTGTTTATTGCACAATGTTTTTTTATTTTTTTTATTGGATTCTATTATATGTTGTACCACTGTATTGCACATCGTTGCGGGCAAGACCACCCGCATTTCATTGTATACTTGTATGCCGTGACAATTAAAACTCTTGACTTGACAGCACTCCAGCGCTTTCTCGGCATGGTCAACTACCTCGGGAAATGTATCCCAGGCTTCAGCGAACTTTCAGCTCCGCTGAGACAACTCACACATAGGGACACAGTGTGGTGCTTACAAGCGACCGGATTAACCCCCCTAGTGTATCCAGTCTTATAATCATTAAAGTATCATTGCTGTTATTCCTTAACTATTCCAGGTCGTATATTTACCACCTGCGCCATCAGAGATTGGACATTCTCTATTGATATACCGACGAATACTCTTTGCCATAAAAGTGCATACTATTTCAATTCATAAATGTAATTAAGTGATTAAGTGCTTGCTCTACACACCATTGCTGTGTAGGAATAAATACATACTTCGACTTCGTACATTTGTGTTGGATCCGTTTCATCTACGTGGGAGTGTTTACCATAATATATTTATGCCTCGTACTGGGTGGCCAGAATCTAAAGTACAAAGGTAGTGGTAGTAAGTATCATATCTAGTAATACAGTCAGGGAATTGTACCCCTCAGTTACAACTGGTATATATCAATATAACAAATATCAATATAACACTGGTATATATGAATATAACACTGGTATATATCAATATAACACTGGTATATATCAATATAACACTGGTCTATATCAATATAACACTGGTATATCAATATAACACTGGTATATATCAATATAACACTGGTATATATCAATATAACACTGGTGTAGGTTCTATGGGAGGGAGGAGCAGTGCAGCGGCAAAAGACAGAGGACTACCGGGGTTCAAATACAATATTTTATTACAGACTAAAAACACATATAAAACAATCCCTATCTAAACGCTAAAAGTGTCACAATATCTAAAATACGGTCACTCGATCCTTGACGAGTGAATAAAATAAGAGTCCTGTAGAGCATTCACTATATGCCTTTTGATACACGGTTATAGCGGCCACCGTACCGCCTACTGTTTAATGTGCACTCTCGGTAGAGCCTGTGTTAAGCCATGTGTCGTGGTAATAAACATAATACTTTATAAAGTATTCCCTCCGTCTGGTCATTCAACATGGTGTCAGAAGTAAAAGCGGACATACTGGATTATGCACGTTTTGAGAAAGACGAAAAGAAAAGAAAAAGCAAGGAATGATTTCTTTTATCGATTGAGAGGCTAACAAGCTAACGTTGAACTTGTAGCCTACTAATTAGCCATGCACGTTATCATACAGTGTCATCATGGCAGACGGGTTCCGCAGACCCGATCCCCTGGTATTCGATGGGAACATCGCGGAGAACTGGCGAGTGTTTGAACAAGAGTACGACATTTTCATTGCGGCGGCACACTCTGAAAAACCAGCCCGCACACAGGCGTATATTCTACTCAACCTGGCAGGATCAGAAGCCATTGAACGTGAGAGATCATTCACATACGCAGCGGCGGTAAGAGCACCCGGTGAAGGTGGAAACGTCATCACTCCCGTGGAGTCTAAGGAGAACCCAGTATGTTTAAAGAGAAAATTTCGGGAAATTTGCAATCCTCAAACCAACATTACAATGGAAAGGCACAAGTTTAAGACAAGATGCCAAAACCAAGGTGAGACAATTGAATCATATGTTAATGATTTAAGGATCAAAGCTAAGAGCTGCAATTTTGGAATATTGCAAGACGACCTGATTGCATATGGAGGAGATCAGATCAACACTGTGGGTTCAGTAACACTATCATCATGTCACCTAGCAGGCCAGCCATATGCACTGCAGTTCTACATTGTGGAGAGACACGTCCAGCCACTGCTAGGCTTACCAGCATGCTTATGCATGGAACTAGTAATACTAAACAAGGAGGTTCACCAACTCAGTGTGAATGACAATGCTAACCTGCCCCATCAGATCTTTACAGACTATGCTGATCTTTTCCAGGACAAACTTGGCAAGCTACCAGTCAAATACTCCATGAAACTAGATCCAGATGTACAGCCCGTCGTCCGTCCAGCACGCCGTATTCCGTTAGCCATGCAGGACAGAGTCAAGGCGGAGCTTGACAGGATGAAGGACCTAGGCGTCATCGTTCCCCTCTCGGAGTCAATGGAATGGGTGTCATCCATGGTGGCCACAAATAAAAAGCAAACTGATGACATAAGAATCTGCATCGACCCCAGAGATCTCAACAAAGCATTAAAACGTCCCCACCATCCTATGCGTACTGTTGAGGAGGTTGCATCACAAAGTACAAATGCAACAGTGTTCTCAATCCTAGACGCCAAAAGCTCTTTCTGGCAAATCTCTTTGGACAGTAAGTCATCACTGCTGACCACTTTCAGCACACCTTTTGGCCACTACAGATTCCTCCGGATGCCATTCGGAATAAATGCAGCCAGCGAGGTGTTCTTGCAGGATACCCCTGTGCCATCATCGTCGACGACATCCTTGTCGGAGGCCGAGATGTAGCAGAGCACGACAGAAACCTGGTGAAGATATTGAACCGTGCACGTCAGGTGAATCTGAGACTCAACCCCCTCAAGTGCAAGTTTCGACTGGCTGAGGTCTGCTATGTTGGTCACGTGTTCACCAGTGATGGCCTAAAAGCGGACCCATCCAAGACCAAAGCCATCGCCGAACTGCCGAACTGACGTCACATGAGCGGGCACACACTCATGCCGCACACACGCACACTTATGGCCAAAAGGAAAGGCCACTTTAAATTAGAATAACAGGAACAGTGTATTGCACTACCAAAGCTACCTAGCATGTCCTATATGCTCTGTAAATAACTATGTACAGATACCGAGATGTCACACCATGTTACCTGTTACCTGTTTATTGCACAATGTTTTTTTATTTTTTTTATTGGATTCTATTATATGTTGTACCACTGTATTGCACATCGTTGCGGGCAAGACCACCCGCATTTCATTGTATACTTGTATGCCGTGACAATTAAAACTCTTGACTTGACAGCACTCCAGCGCTTTCTCGGCATGGTCAACTACCTCGGGAAATGTATCCCAGGCTTCAGCGAACTTTCAGCTCCGCTGAGACAACTCACACATAGGGACACAGTGTGGTGCTGGCTAAAGCAGCACCAAGATACATATGACACTCTGAAGGAACGCATGTCTGGCCCACCTGTCCTGTCGTACTATGACGTTCATCGATCAGTCACACTCACCTGCGACGCTTCACAACACGGACTTGGAGCAGCATGCTTGCAGGAAGGCAGACCAATTGCCTATGCGTCACGTACGCTGACACAGACTGAAACACACTACGCGCAAATAGAGAAGGAACTCCTAGCGGTTGTGTTTGCATGTTCGAAATTTAATGATTATGTCTATGGAAAACCAGTAACTGTGGAAACCGACCACCAACCCCTGGTCACAATCATCAACAAGCCCATCTCCACAGCTCCAGCACGACTCCAACGTATGATGCTACAGTTGCAGAAGTATAACATCAACCTCGTCTACAGAAAGGGAAAATGTACCTGGCCGACACTCTCTCGAGCCCCCAGGACATCAACCTTTCAGCACACAAATGAGAGGAATGACTTTGAGGTGATGTCGATCAACCACATCTCATCTGCCCGCCTAGAGGAGCTAAGGAGACACACAGCAGAAGATGCAACGCTGCAGAAACTCACCGCTGTTGTCAAACATGGATGGCCCACCAAACAGTGCAGCGCTCCACCAGCCATTGGTCCTTTCTTCCCCTTCCGGGACGAGCTGACCATTGAAGAAGGAATCGTAATGAAAGGTCACCAACAGTCATCCCTCAGTCCCTACAGAGTGAATACACACAAATTGTACACAGAGGCCACCCCGGGGCAGAGTCAACCAAACGCAGAGCCCGAGGCATAGCGTTCTGGCCCACCATGAGCAAGGACATTGACAACGCAGTACTCTCATGCTCTGTGTGCAACAGCACAAAGCCACACCAGCCGAAGGCACCACTCCAGCCACACCCGGTTCCTGACCTGCCTTGGTCTACAGTGGCAACAGACATTCTGGAATGGAACGGGAAACATTATCAAGTGCTCGTGGACTCATTATTCTGGATGGTATGAGATTGACCAACTCAAGGACATCACGTGAATTTCAGTCATCACAAAACTCAAACGACACTTCTCGGTCCATGGATCACCACACACACTCATCTCGGACAACGCTAGGCAGTATACCAGCCAGCAGTTCAAGGACTTCGCCACACAGTGGGACTTTAAGCATGTCACCAGCAGCCCAGAATTCCCACAGAGCAACGGCCTAGCTGAGGGGGCAGTCCGTAGTGCAAAACAGCTGATGGAAAAGTCGAAAAGGGATGGAACAGACACGTTTCTAAACCTACTGAATCTGAGAAACATCCCTCGAGATGCACAGCTAGGTTCACCTGCACAGAGACTCATGTCAAGGCAGACACGCACCACCCTCCCAGTCAGCAAACAGCTACTGGAGCCTACCACTCGCGACACCCAACAAGTCAAAGCCCAGCTTCAAAAGAAAAGACTCTCTCAAAAGCTGAGCTATGATAAGTCGAGCAGTCCACTATGGGCTCTTTATGAAGGTGAGGTAGTCAGGATGCAGACCCCCCCATGGATACAATCGCATGGGCATGATAAAAGAGGTGTGCAAAGAACCAAGATCTTACCTCATCCAGTCTGAAGGTAGGGAGTACAGGAGAAATCGCAGACATATCCTACCTGTAGCTGAGCCACTTCCAGGACAGTCCGACGATGCAGACCGGCTGCACTTCAGTCCAGCTGTAGAGGAAACTCCCACTCCCTTCGCAGAGAGACTTAAGCTCACAGACAGTGAGACACCCTTATCTCAAGAGCCTGTAGCTCTGACGCCCACACGCACCAGTGGGAGCACATACCAAACACGCTCAGGTCGCAATAGTAGGCCAAACCCCAAATATTTTGACTGAGTATGCTGAACTTGGTGTGGACTTTAAGCACCACACACTCATTGTTAATTACAGTACACCTGTAGTGTTGTTAAAAAAATTATAATGTTTACTGGATATCTAAAATAATGTGTGCATTGAGTCAGTGGAATTAAATGAGATACCATGTTTATTATTTTACATATTTCAATCAACATATTTGGTGATTCTGTTATGACATAGAAATGGCATTGTTGTTTCCAGTTAACCATATTGTATCTTGTTGTCAGGACTACAAGTTAAAGAGAGAGGATGTAGAGCATTCAATATTTTTTTTTGATAAACGGTTATAGCGGCCACCGTACCGCCTACTGTTTAATGTGCAGTTGTGCACTCTCGGTAGAGCCTGTTAAGCCATGTCTCGTGGTAATAAACATAATACTTTATAAAGTATTCCCTCCGTCTGGTCATTCAACAATGACCACACGTGCCATCCAGGACATGCTAACGTGAAACTTGTATTTTAAGTTGATACATCTAGTGATCTATGCATGAAAACAATCATCCTTTTCAGCTAATGTTATTTATATTTTTTTTACCCAGGGACAGTGCAATTAATCAACATATTCAGTTTCCACATCAATGTAAATGTGCCAGAATTAGCTAATTAGCTAGTTTCCACCTGTAGTTCCTGCCTGCATGTCTTTATGGTGTGGGAGGAAACCAGAGTACCCAGAGGAAACCCACACGAACACGGGGAGAGAACATGCAAACTCTGGTATAATCATCTTTTTTCTCTTATTGTCTCAGTATTGCAATTATCATTAATGACAAAAACTTGGTCTATTTGAAAGGAGATTGATTTAATAAAAAGAGCGAAAAATCAATATACAGTATATATACAATATATATATATATTAATATATTATTATAGTAATTGGCTATCATACTGCAATATAAACTGAGCTTTATAGTGAAAAGAGCCCAGTGTTTCGGTAGTGACTGCATAATACATAAAAACATATTTAGCATAAAACCCCAAAAAGTTTACTTTATTAAAGATAATATGTGTTCCATTCTTAAAGTTACACTGATTTTTTGACTTTGGAACACATTTATTTCAAAATGATGGGATTTAACTACTTATCATTCCATTTAGTCACTACCGAAATGATCACATCACTACAGAAACGTTACCATATGTTTCGGTAGTGATAATTCTGGCTAACTTTGAGGATAACTAAAGAATGCTAGCAAGCACATATAGCATACACATCTTTGAAGAGGTGTACTCCCATAAAAACATAATATTCTGCATGAAACCCCAAAAAGTTTACTTAATTGTAGGGATGTTCGATATTGTCTTTTTTACCGATAACTGATTTACCGATATTGTCCAACTCTTAATTTCCGATACCGATATATGTTCCCCCCCCCCAAAAAACTGAATAATTTCAGGTAATTAACATTACATATATCTTGTTGTGGAATTAACACAACATTATGCATACTTTTGACAATAAATAAAATAAGAATTTGTTCGTACTTGCTTGCCTGGGTAAATAAAGGTTAAATAAATAATAAAAATAATTACATTTATTTCTGAAAACAGATACCGATATTACATTTTAATGCCAATATCGGCCGATAATATCGGACATCCCTACTTAATCGAAGAGAATGTGTTTGTTTTAACAATTCCGATTTTCAGGCTTTGGAACACATTTATGGGATTTAGTTACTTACCATGCAGTCATGAGGGACAGGAAGGCAGTGTTACTGCCTGGTCAAAATGCAGGGGTGTGGCTAAAAACCAGGCTCAGCCAATGGACTAAAACTCCTGTGTTTCGGTAGCGACATGAAAACTAGGGACAAGATTTTCTGAGTATAGTTTTTTTATTTAAAAATTAAACTCAAAATAAATCTAAATCTTTCAACTTCTGTTTAAACGTAATCATGACAATCTTTGAACCACCATTGAACTAAATCTAAAAAAAAAAATTTAAGTGTTATTTACATACATTAAAATTTATGAGTCAGGGTTTGGGACAGCTACTTCCCAATAGAAAGTACCCTATAAATGATGATTTTGTATATATTTAGTTCATCATAATCTAATTTAATGCCTTGGGTTTAAATAGATCATAACATATTCTTAGTAAATATCTATGTCTGAATACTTGGGGATCTAATACGGTCTCTATTGATCGATTTATGATACAAAAAAGCAGGGTCCCCCTATAGAAACAGACTCCCCTGGGCGAACGATTTGGTGAATAAACTAATGAAGGAACGGGACGCGGCTGGCTCCCCCTCCCTCTGACAGGCAGCTGGAAGAAGGTTTGGTTCTGTGGGAGGAGTTTGGAGCGGGCGGAGCTGTTCCTCTCTCTCTGCCTGGTGTGATGATGTCACTGTGGCGGGATGTGTGTGAAATGGAAAGTCATAGGATGAGGGGGAGAGAGAGAGAGAGAGAGAGACCCCAAATATAAAAATAAACACTCTAGACACCATTGTTATGAAGTTCTCCCAACTGGTATTTTGCACTGTACGCGTTGCCCTCAGTAATGACACTTTGTATGCGATTTTAAAAAAGGGGAAGAAAAGAATAAGGCCAGTATAGAAACAGCAGGAGGTATTGCTTTGAACCAACATGCCCTCCTTTTTAATTTCTTTCTCCATTATAAAGCTCTTTACACAAACCAGTCATTTCTGTACAAACACTGCTTTCTAGAAAACACAAAAAGGAGCAGCAGTGAGATCGAGAAAATACTGAAAATACTGTACAAAACAACATGGAATGACTCGGTCACAGAGAGGTGTGGCACTTAAAAATACCTTAAAAAGAAAAAAGGTACTTATCTCAATTGTAATAATAAAAAAAAGTGCCATTTTTGTTTCTTCTCAGAAATGTACATTCTTTCAACCATAATAAGGAAGAGCTCTGTAGGCAACTCGTTATGACAAAATATGAAAAGTTAAAAGTAGCTTTTCTTTTTCTTACGTTACTGTAAGTATTTACGTTACTGTAAGTATTTAAATAAAATAATAAACTAAACAGTCTTTTGTCCAAAAAGGAATAGGAAGAAGCAATATGCTTATAACCCTAACACTAACTCGTTATGACAAAATATGAAAAGTTAAAAGTAGCTTTTCTTTTTCTTCCTAGGAGCCACCCCTCTAAACCACATGCAGTATTTCCTGAGTCCTATTGCAAAGCTTACAGATGTCAACAAATAATTGGGAGGGACGCAAAAACTAAAAAATGCATTGTTTTGCATCTATATTTAGCACATATTTGATAGAATCTCTAAGGAAAATAATTAGGCACCCTTTGGGCCCCATGTGTTACCATAAGGTTCCTCTTCTGTATGAATGTGCTGGTGTGTCTTTAAGCTGTCTCTCAGGGGCCAACAGGCTCTCAGGGGCCAACAGGCTCTCAGTGGCCAACAGGCTCTCATATCTACTGAAGCTCTTCTCACACTGGTCACTTCTCTCCTGTATGAATGGGCTGGTGTTTCTTCAAGTTGTCATATTGACTGAAGCTCCTGTATGAATGCGCTGGTGTATCTTTAAGGCTCCAGAGGTCCTGAAGCGTGATCCACACTGGTCACAGTTATAGGGCTTCTCTCCTGTATGAATGCGCTGGTGTTTCTTCAAGTTGCCAGAGGTACTGAAGCTCTTCTCACACTGGTCACAGTGATAAGGCTTCTCTCCCGTATGAATGCGCTGGTGTTTCTTTAAATCTCCAGATTTACTGAAGCTCTTCTCACACTGGTCACAGTTGTAGGGCTTCTCTCCTGTATGAATGTGCTGGTGACTCTTTAAGATGTCATATCTACTGAAGCTCTTCTCACATTGGTCACAGTGGTAGGGCTTCTCTCCTGTATGAATGTGCTGGTGTTTCTTTAAGGTGTCATATCTACTGAAGCTCTTCTCACATTGGTCACAGTGGTAGGGCTTCTCTCCTGTATGAATGCGCTGGTGACTCTTTAAGATGTCATATCTACTGAAGCTCTTCTCACATTGGTCACAGTGGTAGGGCTTCTCTCCTGTATGAATACGCTGGTGTTTCTTTAAGTGTCCAGACTCACTGAAGCGCGATCCACACTGGTCACAGTAGTAAGGCTTCTCTCCTGTATGAATGCGCTGGTGCATCTTTAAGTTGCTATATTGACTGAAGCTCTTCTCACACTGGTCACAGTTGTAGGGCTTCTCTCCTGTATGAATGCGCTGGTGTATCTTCAAGGCTCCAGAGGTCCTGAAGCGTGATCCACACTGGTCACAGTGGTAGGGCTTCTCTTCTGTATGAATGCGCTGGTGTACATTTAACTCTCCAGAGGTCTTGAAGCTCTTCTCACACTGGTCACAGTTATAGGGCTTCTCTCCTGTATGAATGCGCTGGTGACTCTTTAAGTTGTCAGACTGACTGAAGCGCGATCCACACTGGTCACAGTGATAAGGCTTCTCTCCTGTATGAATGCGCTGGTGTTTCTTCAAGTTGCCAGAGGTACTGAAGCTCTTCTCACACTGGTCACAGTTGTAGGGCTTCTCTCCTGTATGAATGCGCTGGTGTTTTAGAAAAGCAGCCTTTTTGATGAAGCTCTTCTCACACTGGTCACAGCAGTGAGGCCTTGACTCATTCATATCTGCTTGTTGTTGGGGAGCAATGCAGCAATTGTACCTTGAGAAGAGAGAAGTACACAAATGAAGAGTTCAGATTTAGAATTTGTTCAGTTTGTATTTCTCAAGTTCTCAAAATGTTTTATGCTCCAAATGTAGTTGTTGATGTGATTTAAAAGTGAATCTGCTCCAAGGGCGGTTATTGAAACCTGGCGAACATTAACTCTTTCAGTGCCACTCACGAGATTTCTCGTGTTTTTTTTATAGGTGGTTGCTAGCCACTCACAAGATTTCTCGGATTTTTTATTTTTTATTTTTTTTGCGATCTGAAAAATTATTGCATCACCCGAGCCTACCCGAGTATAGCCGAGGGGCGCCGACGATCACTGTGGAAAAAAGCGCCCCCTGTCGTCTCCCAGATGATATAAGTGATTTTGGAATGGACTCAATGAAAATGAATGGGGAAAAAAATCCGGTACTCCACATTTTCCTGTTCACTGATCCAGCCGGGGTTACTAGAGTTCATTCTGGAGCCTCAGATCCCCGCGGATCATGGAGTTCTACTGTATCGCGTTGGATCCATACACGTATCGATTTTTTCGAATGGTGATCAGGAATTGGAATATACCAGTTGGATACCATCTGATGTCAGGTAAGGACTCTATGTTATCAGTGGTAGGATAATCAGAGTAAGTTTGATGAAGTTATAAGCTGTTTTGTGAAATGTCTTCTTTCGGTTTCACTGTAAAAGTCCGAGAGGAAATCAACGAGGTGATTATCCGCGCGCGGCCGTAATGTGCGTGCGTGCACGTATAATATTGATCATCTAGCGTTTATTTGAAAACGATTCATAAAAAGGCCGACGAATATCAACGTTGTGGAATATTCCACTAAAAGACGATTTTCATAGAATGCTCCAGAATGAGCTGTTTTTATATCAAAACGGGGGCTTTTCTAACTGCTCTGAAACGGCAACGACGCGATAAAAAAACAATCTGCCTTCACAGCACTGACTGGAAAATAGTCTTTGATAATGCGATGGGCAGATTAGACACAGCCATAATTTAAAACATAGATTAGGCGATATTAACGTTAACATTGGCGCCGATGGTGGCATTCAAGCGGTAAAACGGAAAACCAGGCGTGGCACTGAAAGAGTTAATAAAATACTGAGATAAATCCCAACAGGCAGTTGCCTGCAATATGACATTGTGGTTGTATCTGTCCTCGTAACAATATCATTGTTGTTCCTAGTTTGTGTTGTTTTGGGGAGCAATTAAGAGTACACAGACCACTAGTACAGATAATTCAGTCTAAAATTATATATTCAATGGAATGGATATTATATTAGCAATCAATTCCAAGTCTTATAGTATCCAGCATATGACCACCCTATAACCTTTCAGTCTGCCCAGCACCAAGACAACTGTTGGCATTGCAGCCTTGATGCTGCTCGTTAATCCTGTTGTAGCCTATGGCTGAAAGGAAAGGTAAACGAGGAAAGACCTTTTTCTGTTGATTTGGTCATATCTGTCTGTCATAGTAGTCTTTAGTGGTCTGTCTTTGACCAATTCATTGACAATGAATGTCTTTACAGCTAAGATAGACCTATCAGAGGTTGTAATATTGTGAAGAGAATGAGCCTGCAGAATGTTTCTCAGTGGACCCGTTCCAGGCATACCGTTTATCCAGTTGCACAGCGTGCATGGAGTGACGTCAGAGAGTTATAGCCAACATGGAAAAATCTGTTGAGACTGCGTTGCTTGTCCCGTTGAATGGGATGTTTCGTTTTGATATAAAAAAAAAAAACAGATGGAAGTGTCGATACGAGAATGGTAGCATGCACTTTGTGCAGCAAAGACTTTGCCCATCACCGGAGCATTTCTAGCCTACACTATCACCTAAATGCCATGTTGGAGCTACCGTGCAAACTAAATCTAACGCCGGTCAGGCTAACATTACCCAGAGTACAAGCAAGCAGGGTCGCCTAACCACACTAGACCAGATGACGGGATTCAGAGCAAAAAGTCAGACCAAGTGTAAGAAATTAACTAATTCACTGGCTCGCTGGATTGCCCTGGACTCAGGGAACAAAATTTACTTTTCGTCCGTGTACAGATGTAGTGAAGATGTCTCTGTTCTCTTAGTTAGTTTACTATGTGTACAGATGTAGTGAATATATATCTGTTCAGAGAATATTGTACACCACTCTATACTGCACTCAAACTACAAAAAAGCAAGCTTACAGAAACAAGTATCTTATAATGATGTCATGATAATATTACTTAAGAGGGCGAGATTGTGTAGTGCAAGTAAGATGTTTGTGACTGCAGGACTTCCATCCCAAACTGTCTTAAGAAATCTTATGTAGAAATGTATTGCCGGGTAAATGACTGTAAATGAGATCATCTTGGTTTTGTCCTTCAATCCCAGGAAACACAGACAGTCTTTATGTAAGACTCTGCATTTTCTTTTCTTATCTTTTAAAGTATGTTTTTTATGGTGCTTTTATATGTAATTTATTCTA
Source organism: Notolepis coatsorum (assembly GCF_963971535.1). Classification (NCBI taxonomy): domain Eukaryota; kingdom Metazoa; phylum Chordata; class Actinopteri; order Aulopiformes; family Paralepididae; genus Notolepis; species Notolepis coatsorum. The sequence goes on from NC_140172.1 coordinate 4,876,244, forward strand.
TGTATCGTCTTTTATATGGACCCTGAGTTGATATCCACGAGGTGTTTAGGAATGATAGAAATTAAGAACAAAATTACTTTAAAGAATGTAAGGAATGTAAATTAAGTGGTAAAATGATCACCTCTGGCAAGCTCGTCTATGTCCAGCAGACCATCCTTGTTGCCACGGGTGATGGGAAGCAATCCCAGGAAACACAGACAGTCTTTATGTAAGACTCTGCATTTTCTTTTCTTATCTTTTAAAGTATGTTTTTTATGGTGCTTTTATATGTAATTTATTCTATGTATCGTCTTTTATATGGACCCTGAGTTGATATCCACAAGGTGTTTAGGAATGATAGAAATTAAGAACAAAATTACTTTAAAGAATGTAAGGAATGTAAATTAAGTGGTAAAATGATCACCTCTGGCAAGCTCGTCTATGTCCAGCAGACCATCCTTGTTGCCACGGGTGATGGGAAGCGTGTGGACCAGGGCTGTACAGTGCGACAGCAACATCCGTCTGTGCGATGAATGGATTTACTTCAGTAGCACTGGTGCGATAGGCATTCGGTTCATATAGATACTCTTATTTTGGAAATCCTGTCGCAGGTCTCATTTCTGCCCAAGCGCAGCTCCAGCTATAATAACTCTGGCTCCGACAGCTAGCAACGCTCAGTTCGTTTCGATACTCTTATTTTGAAAATAAGAATAATGTGTGTCGTGACTCATATCCGCTTGGCTCAGCTCACAACACGGCAGGACTCGTCTCCAGCAGTAGCGTCTGGAACGCGGACATTGAAACAGAGCAAGGATATTGTTTTCACGACCCAAAACAAATCCCTGCTGTTTTATTCGCAACGGGTCAAATGCATATAACATGCTTTGCAATCCTCGCCATTCCTTTATGACCACGTCGTGTTAAAGCCCGAAAGTAACGTTACGTTAGCGTAAGCTAACAACAAGCTGTTCAGAGCCATATAGAGAACAGCAGACGGGCAGAGTGGGGAGAGGGGGCAGACATTCTCCCTTCTCTGTGTGTGTGCGTTTGGAAAGATCAGATGAAGTCAGACGAGTATATTATATTGATAGTAAATGTACTGAGGGTGGACAGATAATGTTATTTAAACATAAAAAATACAATACATAATAAATGTATTCATGATCATGCAACATAAAACGGTTGCGTGTTGTGAGTTCAAAAACATTTTACTTAAAGTTTAAAGCTCAATATATCAAAACGTGGCACTTTACAGTGAACAGGAGTATTGTATGTGTGTATTAAAAACAATAGATTTTTCCTTTAAAAGTCTGGAAGAGGTCAAAAATAAAAATGTCAAATGATATTTCCGTTGCCTTTTTTGAGTTGATCTAAATGTTACTGATTGTGTTAAATGGGCTTATGTTATGATATCGTCTCATATCGATTGCAGGCACCTGCATCGTATCATATCGTGGCATATATCAGCAAATATCGTATTGTTGTCCAAAGAATCTATATCGTATCGTGATGAAACTGGTGATTCCCACCCCTAGTAGAGTCCATACACCCAACACCAAATCCCATAATTCCTTACACGTAACGTGTCTGGCTGTGTGACGTCAACTTGTCAGCATGAAAATGACAGCCAAACATGGCACTGCAACTAAATAACACAAATACAATAGGCACATTTGTGACTGTTACAAATATAACACGTTTTATACTTGTGCTACAAGATTTTGGCCTGTGCTACAAAACTATCAACCTCTGTAGCACCAGTGATATGTGCAAAAAAAGTTAACGTACAGCCCTGGTGTGGACGTCTGGACAATCCATTAGGGGTTTCTCTAGACGTTGACACAAAGATGCCCAAAACAAATTCATCATGGTGGGCACAGTGGATTATTTGCCAAAAAACTAAAGGCTAATTTACAGCAGGTTAAGAGAAAAAGATACCGTCGTGTCATGGTTCATAATGTACCGACAATGGCCTACATCTGCCAAACTTTCTTCTTGTACTGTACTTGTGCTGTATAATGACAGCTAATCTAATCTAAATGAGGGGAACCTCCACTTCCTAACAAGTTGAAATAAAGGTTTGAAACGGAAAAAGGAAATGTTAGCTTTAGGCTAGAGCATAAGGTAGCCTCCTAGCTCTCCAAACCATGCAACATAAAGTATGTACTGATCACAGAGAGGTATAGTTCTATGTATTGATCACAGTGCTTTACAGCAAGTAGAGTGAAAATCTATTTATCGTGGTCCCTCGACCATAGCAGCTTCCAATAATAAAATACAATAAATGTAGTATAGAAAAAAAATAAGATGACTATATGCAGGGCTGTACACTGCGATGATCTCGTCGCAAATTGCCCCTTAATTTGGCCGTTGAGAGTTGGAAATATTATTTGGGAGCAACGTTGCGAGTTGTGATTTCAACCCTTCATTCTCATTTCACTCCTAAATTAATCCATACAAATTGGATACATTTAAAAAAAAAACATTAGCCTACAACCAAGGCTGTACAGTGCGACACAATGTCATGGTGCTATGAAAGAATCTGTCGGCAATGAATGAACTTACTGCGATCACCGATAGCCTGAGTGAAAAAAAAGATTTGCGTGTGGAGTGAATCTGGGTCACGCTATATACTTGGTACTTGTAGTCTATCGTGCTATTAAAGACCATGTCCCTATCTGCGTAGTCTATACATCCAACACCAAATCCCATAATTCCTAGCAAAACGAAACTGAATGTGGCCTCTCTTCCTTTCAATATGGGCTATTGCATCGCCAAAGAAGCACCTCATTTCAATACATTTAAGACGCAAATTTTGCTCTGCAAAAACAACGGAGTGGATATCAGTCCATCTTATGACAACCACGTCCAATGTGGAGAGATGATAAGATGATGATGATTGACGTGATGATGTGATGATTGATTGACGGGGACACGGACACTTCTAACGTTCAGGTTCAGCCATCATGCATTAGGTGAGTAGTAGTAGCAGCCCACTATTAGGACGTGAAATACTGTCTACTTAAATTTATAAAATATCAACCTATCTATCTAATAATGAGACAATATGCAAATAAGATAATACTAATAATTGTCACGGTTCCCTGTATATTATGAAATGAAAGTGGCTTGCAACTTTACTGCTGGTAAAATCACTGTTTATTTCTCGTTTAGCATAGTATTACATTCCACTTCTATAAACAATCAAAGTCCTACCGTAAGAGCCTCATACGGGTCAATTAAACCTTTTTGATTAGTCTTTCCTTCGAGCTAAGTTGGACTGAACATTTCACTGTCAAAAGCGCAAATGTAAATAAGGTTGCGTCGCAACACGGTTTTCAAAATAAAGGTCACATATACAAAGCCCTCTCAATTCTTATTAAAAAAAGTCCCGGATATACATAAACATTAATTGGCATAGATCTCTATAAACGGCCCAACACATTGATCACTTTAGGCACACACTGAAACCAGTAACATCACAAATATGAAGCAGGTAATTACCCATACAAATAATAACCCTTTCATGGGGTTATTTACAATAATAATTCATTTGATTTCTAAAGCACTTTTCATTGTGAAACAAATGTATGCAGAGTTTCTTGTCCTCCTGATTAATGCAATGGTGTGTGTGTGTTGTGGTGATCTCATTCAAGGAGCACTACACAAGCGCGCGCACACACACACACAGTTTGTTGTTTTTGTTCTATTAGTGATTTACACACTTTCTCAGTTGGTTCATTATAAAAGATACAAACCTGAAAACAAACGCACTTAAATGTTAAATAAAATGACCACAGTAATGAGGCAGGAGGAACATATTTTTTTAATAATGGTAAAATTGTTATTAAAAAATTTGCCCCTAAAAAATATTTTTTGCCCCTAAATTTCTCATTTAGGGGCAAGTGTGCCCCTAGTGAAAAAGCTTAGCGTACAGCCCTGATATATAGTTCTAAAAAGTGTGCAGTGCAATACGATAATTTTAGCTTAGAATAAAATAAGATGACTAGAATAAAGAATACCATACAGTTCTAAAAAGGTGTGCAGTGCAGATCAGGATGTAGATATTAGGGCTGACCTTCGAAGCTTTTTTTGGCAATCGAAGATTCGGGGCAGAGCTTTTTTTATCTTATGTTACAACTCTTTGGTAAACTTTGTTGTTTTTAAATGTGCTCTATAAATAAAGTGGATTGGATTAATGAATTAAGTAGCCCCTTTCGTGACTGTGACGCAGCCAACAAGGTTTCACTCGGCTGTGTGATTTAATTCAAGGTGGATCGCTGTTGTCGTTTGAACAACTTCAGATTTCATGGGAACTACCAATCCCCCAAATCAAGAATGTTTAAGATGAATGAAGTAAGATTTTGATTATTTGAAATATGGCCTGTGTAGACTAAACTATGCACAGAATTATGTCAGTCTACAAGGTCCGGATTCTACATGGTCCGGCAATGTAGACCTTGTAGCCTCCACTACAGACCAATTATCAGTGAATGTTCATGCATTTTTAAGAAGGGCTACTTCCACAAAAAAAACAAAAAAAAAACTCACCAAAACATCTCAGTAGCACCTTATCTAAATGTTCTATTTCATATATGGAGATTCATATTTATTTATGTATTGCATGCATTTCTACACCTTATTTCCTATTTTGTTTATTCATCCCAGTATCTTTCTTTCTTATGTGTGGAATTCTACAAGGCATGTAGGTGTATATGTGTTTGAGGATGATATCCTTCAAACAGGCAATAGTGATGATATAATTTGGGCAATGCTGAGCTGGGTTACTTTCCTCCAGTGTATTTGTCCCCCGGCCCCCCCAATGGCCCCATGCGCGCGGACACACACACAGAAGTAAAAAAATAATAATATATATATATATATATATATATTTTTTTTTAAACTTCGATTTTTTTTTAATGTTCGAAGCTTGTGCCATCGAACGAAGCTTCGAAGTATTTAAGACAGCCCTAGTAGATATTCTAAAGATTGAGGTTGTACACATACCGTAATTCCTCTAATAGTAACCCCGGCTTGTATTTGCTTAAAGGATAACTCCAACATTTTGGGAAATTAGCTTATTTAACATCTTCCCTGGAGTTAGACAAGAAGATACATACCTTTTTTGTCTCTGTGCGTGCATTTAGCTTTGGGAACAGACGCTCCATTAGCATAGCTTAGCTTCATCACTGGAAGTGAGGCAGGACAGTACCCTGACGTTCCCTACAGGTTTGTTGATATTCTCATTCCTTCAAAGGATCTGAACCGATTGAAGTTTATGGATACCATGACTTAAAATCCTCTTACCTTGACGATTAAAAGCCTCCCCAATTTAGAAAACAGTAATCCAATGGCTGGTATTGATATACTGCACGCTAACGGAGCTAACCAGCAACCGGACACTCAAGCAGATAACGAGAGCAATGACTTCCTTTCTGGGGGGTTTCAAAATAAAAGAGCGACGTATATAGCAGCAGAAAACGTTTATTTTGTACATTATCTAACGTTAACACGAACCTAAACTAACGTTACAACTAACCTAAAGTTAGTTTAGGTTCGTGTTAACGTTAGATAATGTACAAAATAAACGTTTTCCGCTGCTATAAATGTTGCACTTTTATTTTGAAAACCCCAGAAAGGAAGTCATTATATTTGCTTTACACATCCTGTTCTGCATTAGCTCCGGTTAGCTCCGAGCGTCCAGTAGTTAGTAGTATATTATCAATACCAGCCATTGGATTAGTTTTCTAAATTGGGGAGGCTTTTAATCGTCAAGGTAAGAGGATTTTAAGTCATGGTATCCATAAACTTCAATCGGTTCAGATCCTTTGAAGGAATGAGAATATCAACAAACCTGTAGGGAACGTCAGGGTACTGTCCTGCCTCACTTCCAGTGATGAAGCTAAGCTATGCTAACAGAGCGTCTGTTCCCAAAGCCTAATGCACGCACAGAGACAAAAAAGGTATGTATCTTCTTGTCTAACTCCAGGGAAGATGTTAAATAAGCTAATTTCCCAAAATGTTGGAGTTATCCTTTAAACTGTAGCGGGTACCAGGCTTTTATTAGGAGGAGGCATGTATAAGAGAGAGGCCTATATTTCTAATTTTTAAACAGATCATAATGAATAAATCAACATTTTGTGTCAGTTTGAACCCAGTAAAATGTACTGGGTTCATTTATTGAAACCAAGTACTGTATGAAATAGTAAACAGTGCAATTACAGGTGGTCACTGGTCATTTCAACGTTTTCAAAGTGAAATCAAGTAAGTTAGCCAGTTAGCAGCTCCGAGTACTGTAGATACATAACGTTAGCCAGTTAGCAGCTCCGAGTACTGTAGATACATAACGTTAGCCAGTTAGCAGCTCCGAGTACTGTAGATACATAACGTTAGCCAGTTAGCAGCTCCGAGTACTGTAGATACATAACGTTAGCCAGTTAGCAGCTCCGGGTACTGTAGGTAGCATAACGTTAGCCAGTTAGCAGCTCCGAGTACTGTAGATACATAACGTTAGCCAGTTAGCAGCTCCGAGTACTGTAGATACATAACATTAGCCAGTTAGCAGCTCCGGGTACTGTAGATACATAACGTTAGCCAGTTAGCAGCTCCGGGTACTGTAGGTAGCATAACGTTAGCCAGTTAGCAGCTCCGAGTACTGTAGATACATAACGTTAGCCAGTTAGCAGCTCCGGGTACTGTAGATACATAACGTTAGCCAGTTAGCAGCTCCGAGTACTGTAGATACATAACGTTAGCCAGTTAGCAGCTCCGGGTACTGTAGATACATAACGTTAGCCAGTTAGCAGCTCCGGGTACTGTAGATACATAACGTTAGCCAGTTAGCAGCTCCGGGTACTGTAGATACATAACTTTAGCCAGTTAGCAGCTCCGAGTACTGTAGATACATAACGTTAGCCACGTTAGTTAGCCAGCACCAGGCAGGTCCCGACGTTGTTGTGTTACGTGCTGCGCGCGACCCGTGTTCCATACGGAAGTAAGGAGGTTCGCTCACGCGTATATTAGTAACCCGGTTTGTATTAGGAGGCCGCCTTATAATTACTTAACTCAACAGCGCACCCGGATATTAATAGAGACCCGGATTTTAATAGAATACAGGTTACTATTAGAGGAATTACGGTAAAACAGTTCAGTGGATAGTATAATAAGAAAAATAATAGACCCACACACTTTTTATCAAGATAGTTAAATCAAAACACTACACCATCCCCTTAATTTGGAATAATGTAAAAAAAATGGACAAATCAATAAGTTACTCATTAACCTTTTTATTTTCCATTTAAAAACTAAATAGAATGCAGGTACAAAAATACAAACAAATCACACTACCTACTGTTTAACCCTAATCCCCTCGCCCTATACATCCAAACCCCAGTCCACACCCTCATCCACCACCAAACTCCTCATCCACCACCACACTTCCCAGGCAACACTGATGTTAATCATCCTCACCACTGTCATCGGAGTCATCATCCCATATGTAGCCCTATCCTCAGTTTCCTTAGAAACATTTGCAGTGTTTCATAACAATTTACTCAAGCCTAGTAATAGACACAATATTTATGACACTGGGAATACATTCCCTGAGGTCCATAGATGTCCCTAGATACCAAGAACATGCAAATGGCCTTGTAGAAGTGGAGCAATCTTCCATTTTAGGTGTTTTTTTTTTTTTTTTTTTGCCAGATTTTTCAATTTTTCTTCCCATCCCAATTTAGTCGTTATGCCAATTCCCACCCTCCCCTACCTGGTTGTTGTGCGCATGTTCCTCCTACTGGTCGGTACAAGGGAACCCTGAAGTCCACCACATGCTTCCTCCGACACATGTGGAGACAGCCAGTGGCTCTCTTCTCACCTGGCAGTGAGGACTCTCATTGGTGAAGCGTAACGCGTGGGAGGTCACGCTGCCTTCACCATTTCCTGCCTTTCGCTGAGCAGGTGCCCAGACCTGACCTGTAGGCGTCGCTGTCCACACCGCCAGATGACGGTGAACCTCACGTGCCGGTCGTACCATGTGACTGATTCAGGACATTTGGCGCGCAATTCGAGATATAAGGGGCAACAAAGCGCAATAGCTTTTTTTTTTTTATCCACTTTTTCTCCCATTTTCTATATTTTCTCCCATCCCAATTTTGTATCATCCAATTCAACCCTCCCCTGTCACGAACGCTGTTTCTTGCCTCCCACAAGCCGGCTGCAATGTGGACTAAGTCATACATAGCACGAGTCCCCTCCGGTACTTGAGGTTACAGCAGTCGCATCTTTTCACCTGCGCAGCTCGATCTCTCAGTGGCGAGGAGTAACGCGTGGGAGGCTCACGCTGCCCCCGACACTTCCTGATTCTACTGCGCAGGCGCACCAACCGACCTGTAGGAGTCGCTGTCCACAATGCCCGATCCCCACCCATCAGTTTCCCACCCCCTAATACGGCCAATGTGTATTAGTACGGACGACCAGCTAAACTGAAAGCAAATGTGGAGCGCTGGGCTCGAACAGGCAAGCCCAGCGTCTCCAGATTTCGTGGCGAGCGCCTTGCCCACTACACCATGTAGCCGCCCAAAGCGCAATAGCTTTAAAGTCCGACGTCATCATAGTACATTTTGCTCTGGTAATCTACTGGAAATCCACCCCTCTGGTGGGATCAAGATCCATATTTTTTGGGATCAAACTGATCCCACTCCTGTGTTGTCGGTTTTAACTACCCGTTTTGAAGATTTGATCCAGATTAAAGCTTGGATTTGATTTTCTGATCTGATCCGATATCAAAGTGATCCTCATCCTGTTTCTTGGTTTTCAAAATGTTTGAACTCCTGGGCACAGGAGACTCGGGCGTATAAAAGTCTATTGGATCATGTCTCCAGCACCCCCACAGCCATAGCTACAACCACTTACGTCAAGGCTCTCATCCACATTCATTCATTTTCTCCCCCTACGCTCTCTCCCATGATTTCAGAATACCGGAAGTGTTGCTGTGGTCTATGGACAATGAATGTCTTTACAGCTACATAAAGCTATCAGAGGTAGCGTCGGGTACCTCGTATCATTGTTATGCCGATGATACTCAACCCTTCCTCTCCTTCCCTCCCTCAGATATCCACGTCTCTGAGCGGATCTCGGCCTGTCTGTCCGACATCTCCGCCTGGATGACGACCAACCACCTCAAACTGAACCTAAGCAAAACAGAATTGCTCCACCTGCCGGCCAAATCCTCCCCCCTGACCGGCCTTTCCATCACAGTCAAGAATGCAGCTGTGACCGCGTCCCCGACCGCCAAGAACCTTGGTGTTGTCCTCGACGACCAGTTGAACTTCTCTGCTCACATCGCAGCGACAACCAGAACCTGCAGATTCCTCCTGAGCAACGTCAGAAGGATCCGCCCCTTCCTGACAAAAGAAGCCACCCAACTCCTCGTCCAATCAACAGTCATCTCCCGCCTCGACTACTGCAACGCACTGCTCGCTGGCCTCCCGACCACTGCCACCAAGCCTCTTCAACTCATTCAGAACGCAGCGGCCCGCCTGATCTCAAACCTACCGAAGTCGACCCATGTCACCCCACTTCTTAGGGACCTGCACTGGCTCCCCATTGCTGCACGTATCCGCTTCAAGGCCCTCGACCTAGCATACCGTGCGGCAAAGGGAACCGCTCCCACCTACCTCCGGTCAATAGTCTCTGCATCTTCTGGCCGCCTCAGACCTACTCCTATCCGAGCTCCAGGAGGGTCATCAAAGAGAAGCCGCCTATTCTCAGTCGTTGCCCCACAATGGTGGAATGAACTACCCACTAGGGCTGGGCGATAAAGCCAAAAACATTATCGCGATAAAATTATAAAATTATTTTCATATAACTCGATATCGATAATTATCGTCGATAATATATACATTTCTGTCAGTAATTAACTTCTTATGCCCGGCGCCCACGGACGGGCTATTAATATAGACTCACTTTGTTTGCTGCGCCGGTCAATACGACTAGTTGGAGAGAGCCGTTGCGACTCGCGTGTCGAGCCAACGCCAACCCTTTGAGAAGCGTCGTGGTCCCGGCTTGAATTCTCCATGAATGTGTCCAAGTCCATAATCCATATAAATCCATTTTGTTATATACAACTGTTCCAACACAGTCTGAAATGAATGTTTTCTCTTGTGATTATACCGCGTGATTTCAAAACACCAAAACTGAATGTCTTGTCTCGAGTTGATGTCGTCATCACGGTCATCAGTCCGCGCACGGCGCACCTTTTTCTAAAGACCCCAGATGCATAGATTATTATATTCCACCAGGGGGCAGCATACCGACCGCAACTGGATCATAATTATGCATTAATGGAATTGTGTCGTTTCATTCACGGTTATTGCTGGCGCTGCATCCAAATTTTGTTGGCTATAAGGCCATTTATAGGCCTATGGTATTCTATCTATATTCTATAATAATATTTCAAATAGCATGTGTCCAGATGGCAGAATTCAGTACTATCTAAACATTGTTTAATTAATTTAATCATCTTCTTCGTTCTTCTTCTTCCCTTTATTAATTTGCTTAGATTTTCATCTCAGGTCATTTTTAGCATGGTGTTATTCATATCCACTGTCAAAGATGCAATGAAAAATTATAATTTATATTCTCCTTTGTTTCATCACAATTTACTCAAGCCAAGCATAATAACATACACAATATTTCTGACACTGGGAAATGGGAATACATTCCATGAGATTGAGATCCATAGATGTCCCTAGATTTGTAGGCCGGGTTTACAGGTTAAAGGCATTTTTGCCGCTGAATGAAAGCTGAAGAAACCAGACGGTTAATTGTGGTTCAGAATTATTTTTTATTGTCAGAGAACATGACAAAGTAAGCTAGGCCTACTTGCCAAACCACAAATCTGAGGTAGAAGTTGTTAGAACACAAACTGTATAACAAACAATACAACTGCAGTGCCTGGCATTAACAATGAAAATAAATAAATAAAATCTAAATTCTGGCATTATTAATGAAAAATAAATAAGTCTGATTAGCACACGTCACATAGCCTAGCTAGCAGACGGTTTCAAACTGTATTTTAAATTTAAATTAGAAACAAACAAGCAAACAAAATAATAAACTAAAGTAGTAATAATAGTATTGTGATTGTCATTTGGACAAGCAAAGTCATTACTTTAGGTTGCGGGCAAGAAAGACAAGTCTGTCCAGTCAGTGTCCACTCCAGTGTCCACTGTCTCTGGTTTTAAAGCTGCCCTGCCCTGGTACAGGTCACAATATGGAACTGCCTGCAGTCAGTGCAGTGCCTGGCATTAACAATGAAAATAAATTAAATCTAAATTCTGGTATTAATATAATGAAAAATAAATTGAATCTCAAGTCTGATTTTAGCACACGTCACAGACGGTTTCAAACTGTATTTTAAATTTAAATTAGAAACAAAAACAAAATAAACTAATAAAGTAATAGTATTGTCATTTGGACAAGCAAAGTCATTACAGGTTGCGGGCAAGAAAGACAAGTCTGTCCAGGCAGGCAGTGTCCACTCCAGTGTCCACTGTCTCTGGTTTTAAAGCTGCCCTGCCCTGGTACAGGTCACAATATGGAACTGCCTGCAGTGCCTGGCATTAACAATGAACATAAATAAAATCTAAATTCTGGCAGTATTAATAATGAAAAATAAATAAGTCTGATTAGCACACGTCACATAGCCTAGCTAGCAGACGGTTTCAAACTGTATTAATTAGAAACAAACAAACAAAATAAACGAATAAAGTGATACAGGGCATGGCTTTTTGAAGAAGCTTCCCAGTGACTTCTTTTTCTGCTTCTTTTGAGGTGGAGCAGCAGCTCCTCCTGCAGCTTCAGCTCCTCCTCCCTCTGCTCCTCCTCCCTCTGCTCCTGAAGCCTGTGAAGTGGATGGGCCTTGGTCTTCCCCGAGCAGCATCTCCGACACCACTCTCATTTTGATGGCCTCAACCTTCTCTGGCTTTATATATTGAAGTTTGAAACGTGGATCGACCAACGTTGCAACATCAAGCAGCTCATCTAAATGGTCATCATCATATTTTTCATCAAGATATGCCATGATCTTGGTCTTCAGATCTGTTGTGAGCTGCGCTTCATCTTCCGTGCGTTTCAGAATCTGTGTTCTGAATAGATGCAGCACAGGCTTGAGGTAAGATACACTGACATATGATTCACCAGAGAGTGAATCAGTGAACTCCAGGAGTGGACTCAAGGCCTCATTCATGGCTTCCAGCATATCCACATCTTGCCAGGTGGGCACCAAGTGCCTGGTCTTCCTGTCAGCAGTGAGTACCTGAGCGATGGCCTTCTGCTGCTCCAACACCCTTTGCACCATCTTCTGACGTGAGCCCCACCTGGTCGGTGACTCTGACACCAGCTTGTGCTTGGGCAAGTTATGCTCTTCCTGAGCAACTGCCATGTCCCGCTTATTTTTCCAGGAGTAGGAAAATGCAGCAACAATCTTTTTGCACACACCGACGGCTCGTTCCATCCTCTTGTCTTTCGCTGCTGTCTCTGAGGAGGAAAATGGAAGAAGGAAATAGGTGTTGACACAGTTGTTGTTACATTTTTATTTAATTTCAGATAATTTCTGAGCAGAATCTAGCAGATATAAAATACCATCCATTGACTCTTTGACTGTGACACTGACAGTCTACTAAACTTAAAGTAACTGACAAAATGTTAAACAAAAGTCTGAATAAACAGAAAATATACAGTCGTCATCACAAGTCACAGTCAAATCAATACTGCAGTGCTGCCTGCAACTGAATATTGTAATAAAAAAATGCTTTATTCTTGTAATCACTTTATTTAACTTAGCTGCATAAGTACTATTATAACAGCATGTCTCTCCCTCTACAATATTGAATATTACATGTTGTAATTATTTTATTAGCCTAATCTTTTTTAAACATTTTATATTATCATTATTGCTACTACACAGTAATACAGATTTGAAAATACACGGGGTGGGGGACTTCATTCATCACGCTAATACAGAATTATTCAACTAAATTAGAAATGGAACAAAATATGTGACCAGTAACCACAATATCAGACAGACAGATCTTAATAATAATAAAAAAAAAAAGATTACCAATGGCTGAATGTAGTCGGTGTCCAAAGCACTGGAGGCGTGTCCATTTGTTGAGTCCACATGCCTTGAGGATATTCGCCCCACTGTCTGTTGTTATGCAGACTTGTCGGTCTTCGCTCAGTCCCCATGAGTCGAGCGCTTCGACAAGTCCTATGGCGATCATTTCGCCAGTATGGTCTTCGGGGAAGTAAGCCGTTTGCAGGCATTTACTTATGAGATTCCACTCGTTGTCGATGAAGTGGATGGTCAGGCTCATATACGGCTCAGACGTCCGACTTGACCACATGTCCGATGTTGTAGCGAAATATGACACCGTTTGCAGCTCCTTCTCGACCATGTCTCTACAGTCTGCATACAGCCGTGGGAGTACAGTCTGCGAAAAAAAAATTCGGCCAGGGAGATTGTACCTGTGGTCAATGGCTTTCATCAGCTTCTTGAATCCCACATTCTCTACTGTGCTAATTGGCATAATATCTTTTGCGATAAAATAACCGATTGCACTAGTAATGTCTTTGTGCCTTTTTGATGTTTTGTCGTAGAATTGTGTAAAAGCAGACACTAGCGTTTGTTCCTGCGAGGTCGACAAGGTACTTGCAGACGCATCAGTTGCAGGCGCAGCACGAACTTCAGTTCTTCGTGGCTGTCGGCTGACGCCACCACTCTTTTCCGACTGAATGCGTTTGCATTCAGTGTACTCTAATGCGTGATACACTTTTAGATGGTAGAACATGTTTGTTGTGTTCCCCGTGTTTGTTCGCACCGGTCGCCGACACAGTTTGCAGCGAACGCTGCTCTGATTTTTGTCGGACTTTAAAAAAACAAAATGTGTCCATACTGCCGACGTAGTAACACCTTTCTTATTAATAATTTCCTCTGCATTTGAGGCGCTAAGGTCTGCGGTGGCCGTAGGCGGTGGGTTGTCATCTCCTTCGCTGTCGCTGTAATTTTCATGCATTTTGATTTTTGATTTTCTCCTAAAGTTGTTGCTAAACTAATCTCTTCAACTAATCTCCTCGCTCTGAAATCGAAACCAAAACAGGAGCACATCTGGATCTGTGGTGCGTAAACACGTCATCACGTAACGTTGGTTGTTGTTAGTGAGTGTGCTGAGCCGAGGCTGAGCGCAGTGAGCGGAGTCAAACTTGGAAAATCGATATATCGAAACTTTGCAACCACGTTTCATGTTTATTTCGAGGAAATAATTTATCGCGATATTTATCGTTATCGTTTTATCGCCCAGCCCTACTACCCACCCCAGTTAGGACAGCCGAAACCTATCCAATCTTTTTGTGCCGTCGACTAAAGACGCACTTCTTCAACCATTATCTGAAAAAAAAAAAAAAAATTGAAATAAGAAATAAAATAAAAAGATCCAACCCTAACTAACCATACTGTCATGCACTTGTCCTAATAAACTAACCTACACTGTAACACGCAACACTTTGATGAACATTGTTACTCAGCTGATAGAGTTGTGCCCTTCCTGATGGCTTGTCATACAGAACTTGTAAGTCGCTTTGGATAAAAGCGTCAGCTAAATGACTAAATGTAAATGTATCTGGAGAAATGTAATCTTTTATTGTGAAGAAAATTACGTCGATGCAGTTGACGGTTGTCCAATCAATGAGTGTTGCTGTACAAGTCGACAGATGCGACGCACCTGCCACTTCTGTCAGAGCTCACGGTCAACGTTATGCTTATGCTGGCCCAGCCAACACGTTAACGCTGGTATCAATCGGTCTACATCTGTATCATCTGTTTTCTTTTTAGATTTGTATTAGATTTTAGTTCATAATGGCATCCCGCAATCCGGACCGGGGTGAAGAAGATGTAATCGCTCGGCTGTTGAACAGCAATGCGGTGCTGTCCGCAGAGTCTGGTGATAGATGGCGCCAGCTTATTAGTGATAACTTTTTTGCACCGGGACCTGATCAAACGATTAATAAATCAGACTCGGACTCATCCAGTGACACTGACACAACCTCAGATTCAGACTCTGTGGGACCCCTGCAGCTCTCGGATAGTGATGAAGAAGAGACGAGCGAGATGGAGCAAGATGGAGAGCCGCTTTTTTTTATAGACCCGACAGCTGAAGTGCTTCAAAGACTACAGGGCGAATACGCGAGTGTTGAAGTTGGATGCGATCTCGAAAAGGCTCGTTTATTTGCTTGTACCTGCAAGCTTAACAAAGGGCAAGCCTGCTGTACACGCTTTACCCCTGAAGATATGGTGAAAATGCGAGACCAGGTTCAAGAGCTGACTACAGGTAAGCAACTTCCCTATAGAGAGAGAGAGTGTGTGTGTGTGTGTCTATCTCTCTGTATCTGTGTGTGTCTCTCTCTCCATCTCTCTCTCTCTCTCTCTCTCTGGTGTATAACAGCTTGTTGCTGCAGGGTTTGAATAGTTACTAGGTGAAAGAAATAACATGTAAAGATGTCAAATTATTCTATTTGCTCCGTGTGTGTGTGTGTGTGTGTGTGTGTGTGTGTGTGTGTGTGTGTGTGTGTGTGTGTGTGTGTGTGTGTGTGTGTGTGTGTGTGAGAAACAGAGCGAGTGAGTGAGAGAACTTGATCAACTTCAGAACTGTAGACTGTGATAATGCTGCACAGAAATTGCATGTGTGATGTATTTATGTTTTTAACTGATGGCAGTGAATAACGGAAATTTTGGTGTCATGTCCCAGGTGAAAAACACATGTTCCTGTTAGGAAAGATAAGCAGCACCATGAACCTCTCCAAAGACACTGCATGTTCCAAAAGGAAAGATCAGAAAGAGAGGAAGCACCAGAGGACGTCTTATTTCATAGATGGCCAACAAATATGCAGAGAAACATTCAAGTTTCTTCATGTGTAAGTATTGTTTTTGTACTAAAGACATTGGAACAAATCAATGCATTATTATAATTAGGTTAGGGTTACCCGGTACTGGGTCCACAACTTTAAAAGCATGCTGTAACATTGCCCAACAATACATTTTCTGAAAGCTACAAGTGTTTTGTTTAGAATATAATCACCAATGATTACTTGGTCAATGATAAATAAATGCATTATATTCTATTTACAAAAGTTAAAAACTAGTCCAATATCATTCATTTACAAAAATTAAAAGCTAAACTCTAACGTACATGACTTGGAGTACGTGAAACGTTTGTCTGAAATGGTCATTATGGGGAGTATCCTTAACGATCATAACAAACTCCCCTCTGCATCCTATACAGTTCATTGCTTTGTGTTTGCACAATAAATATTGTTATTTCTCACATTCTTATTTGGCTTAATGTCCATGTTTATGTGTTTCAGAATTTCACAAGACAAGCTCACGGCAACCATCAAATTCTACAAGGAGTATGGTGTGGCTCCCAGGATAAAGAGGGGTGGGGGTCGCTTGGCCAACAAGGTGCTTCATTATGAAGACATCAGGAGGATCGTGAGATTCATCAGCAACTTTGCAGATGACTGTGCCATGTCACTCCCAGGACGCATTCCTGGCTTCAAGAGGGCAGACATCCGTGTGCTTCCAACAACGGAGACTAAGTCCTCTGTGTGGCGGAAGTACAAGGCGTCAATGCATGAAACTAGTGTGTATGTCTTAATATTTTCTTTGTCTTAACACTTTGATTGCCTAAGGCTAAATTCATGATATACCATCCCTTGCCAGCTCTATTTGTCTATGGAGAAGTTCCCCTTCTTTGCAGGGCTATAACTTTTTTAATTATATTGCTAAATTGCCATTATTAGGGCCCATTCAATGTCCTATATGTATTGTTCAGGGTGTATGAACGTTAAACTTTTTCATTCACATATTCATACTAAAATATGATCTAAAGTATAAGTATGTTTTCATCTCTTTCTGCAGCTTTCTCCAGAATGTGATTTATAGCCTCAAATGCATTATATTGATGATCAAATACAGTTTGATAGCAATCGGCGCAATATAAAAATTCCAACTGGACGGACTTCTGGAAGTTACTACACGTCATCTGATGTTGACCGGATGGGCGAGGGGGCGTTTATAATTCCGTGGGCAGCATTATACCATTCATCTAATGTGGGTCAAATGTTCATCATAGCAGTTAGTGTCGAACACGGTAATATTACACGCTAAAACTCACCCCAGTCTCCGCGGGCCGTTGGGCGATCAGCGTGGGGTAGACAGTTTTCCATTATGGGATGTCGAAATACCCGGTCCATTTACAGGTTGTATAATAGTATATACGTCCAAATCATGTTGTTTATCGAGTTATTTGCAACCGATCGATGTCCAGTGTATCAAGATGGAGTCCCGGGACCTATAGCGAGTGCCCGGAAGTAATATGGGTGATCAGCACTTCATCCACATGACTTCCTGTTTGGCGCTTCTGCCGATCGGCCACCAGATGGCGCTCTTGAACCGCTAGAGGATTGAGAGGAGCTCAGAACTGTGTGTGAAGGCTGCAGAGGGGAAATATGATTCCGATCACAGATTTTTGAAATATTGATATTAAAGACGAGTTAGGGCGTCCTCGGCAACTTTAGCATGGCTAGGAAAGACGCCTAAACACGTTTTCGGCACTTAAAGTGTTAAGATACTTGTTATTATGACTGCAGACATACAAACATACAATTTTTTTTTATTATTATTAAAGGAAACACCAGAAAGGTTACATTTAACACACACATAAATTATACATACTCATCTATCAATATTTTATGAATGTATATTTTTTGTGTTGATAAAAATGATTCAAAATGAAAATAAATAAAAAGTTTATAAAAAATGTTTTATGTTGTTAAAGATCCAGTCAATGATCCACATTATAACAAATGGGTGGCCCCACCACCAAAAAAAGAAATGGGCAGATGTTTTTATTCTCTATTCGACTGACTGAACTCTTGATTCAAGGACTAACACTAGACGACATGGACCAAAATGCTTTCATTGCATTTGATTGATTAATTAGTGTTATTTGACAATAATAATGATTAAGGGCTCATTATAAATTAGGCCCTTGATTTGCTTAAGTGGACTACTGCTACTACGAACCTGTCTTATTTTATCACTGTGTGTTCACTGTTCAGGTTATCGTGCTGCTGGCAACAGCACTTTCCGGAAGATGTGGTGCCAACTTCTGCCATACATAGTAATTGGCAAACCAATGACGGACCTCTGCTGGCAGTGTCAAAAACATAACGTGGCCATATATCGGAGCTCCAACCTGCCCGAATGTGTGAAGTCTGCCAAACTTCAGAAGCAGGAGGAACACCTACGCCTGGTGGGAAAGGAGCGGGACATCTTACGGGGGATGACCGACAGCTGCAAGGTGGTGGTAGAGGATCTCTCTGCTAAGCTTGGCCCTAACCCACCCTGCAGTAGAGATGTAACTGTACATTACAGTTTTGACTTTGCACAGCAGGTTAGTTTAATTACTGTAATTGAATTATCACCCATTTGTCATTTACAATATTCTTTCATTCAGCTGATACATTTCTTCATTTAATGTTGCAGGTCCACTACCCCAGTGACCCTCTTCAGCCTGGCCCAGTCTATTTTCTTGTGCCAAGAAAGTGTGGAGTATTTGGTGTTTGCTGCGAGGGAGTACCCCAGCAGGTAAACTACCTGATCGACAAGGCCCACTGCAGCAGCAAAGGGTCTAATGCAGTGACCAGCTACCTCCACCATTTTTTTGCACACTATGGCCTTGGGGAGAGGCATCTGCAGCTGCACTGCGACAATTGTTCCGGGCAGAACAAGAACAGATACCTGCTCTGGTACTGTGCTTGGCGCTGCATGGTGGGCCTGCATGACACCATCTCACTGAACTTCCTCTTGCTGGGTCACACCAAGTTTGCCCCTGACTGGTGCTTTGGGCTTTTCAAACAGAAGTTCCGCTGCACACCTGTCTCCTGCCTTGAAGACATCTGCTGGGCAGTGAGACAAAGCAGTGTGAACATCCCGCAGCTGGTTGGGTTGTAGTCTGGGGAGGGTTTGGTGGCAAATCTTCCTATCCCCCAGTTACCGCCCACTACCCGGAATCAAGCGGTTTGACATTTGTCGCATGATTCGAGATAATGGGGCAACGAAGCGCAATAGTCTCCTATGACCTCACATTGTGTCGACTTAGGCATTTATTGCGTGTTTGTTTGCTATCTGTTCCAGCTTCTTTTTTTGTGATGGAACCAGCTTCAAGAAAGCAAAGTGCAACTGAGCCACTGTGTCCAATCGGGACATTCCAAGCGGGGTTTGCAATTGACAGTTGGGATAAATGGCAATCAATATGCCTATATTCTATTGAGATGGAAGATGTTGAGGATTTGTACATCCTCGTCATCCTTATGTTCGGTTTGGGAGCGATCGCAATTTGTATTTGGATATGCACAAGAGTATTCGGGAAAGGAGATAATCGAAAGGATGATAGCCGTATGGACCGCTGTCATCAGGCGGTGGCCAGGCTTGAAATCGCCCACATGGAACTTGCTAAGAGACTTGCAATCCATTCATCGGATGAACAATTGAGAGGTCAAGTCATGTTGGGGGTCGCGCAGGACATTAGGAACGCGACAAAAAAGGATTGATTTAAATTGATGCTTTCAGGAATCATTGTAACCTGATGCAACACCCCCCCCCCCCCCCCCCTCCGCCACACACTCAACTCAAGTCTATGGAAGAAACGAAGAATGTTCGAGGTCACAGATAGGCCACGCTGGAGAATAAGTCAAGATAAGAACTGGGTTGTGGCGTCCGTACCCGACATAGAGCCAGGGACAGAGTGAAACTGTCTGAAATAGATAAGATGGATGGCAGGGCCCCCCCCCCCACCCCGATCCTCACCCAAACCCCCCTCCCATGTGTACGCCTGGCGATGTGCGCGCGCTGGAGGGGAGGGACCCTTGACTGTCTCATCGCCCATTTCCTAAGCCAATACCCTTATCCCACTAAGCGGCAACTGTAGCTTAACCCCCTCCCCTCTGATACCAACTAATAGCAACTGTAATTAGTTTAGGCCAGAACCACTCTCCGCCCTCCCTCCCAACCCCCAAATCCCCCCCCCCCCCCTGGGGGTGCTTCCTGAGACACACGGACTCTCGGCTAGAAGAACATTGTAACAACAAATGTGCTTTGTTTGTATTAATTTAGGGTTGTGCCATTATTACTATGCAAATGTAATAATTGTGATTGATTTCCTGTAATGAGTTGTATGTGTTGTTTCAAGCATCCTTGACATCCAAGGACAGCGATGTAAATAAGTCATTGCGCCTTTTTCGTTCCTATCCTTGACAAAAATGTATAATAGAGTAATAATCTGTATATGTTTTGTTGTCTAAATAAAAACCTTCAACCTTCAACCTAGAGAGGAGATTTTCCCTGCCTGGGAACATTTTGATCCGATTTCTCATAATAAGGTATGCACAGTAATATAATAAGTATTCACATAGTAACATAACTAACTGAGCTGATCTGTCTCCTAAGTATTCACATAGTAATAACTAACTGAGCTGATCTGTCTCCTAAGTATTCACATTGTAATATTAATAAAAGTGACAACACAGCGTATCCCTTGTTCTAATTTATGTTACTTTAAAAGGTGATGCGTCTGTTGTGTTCAAAAGAACTTGGATACGACAATAACACCTCACCGATGCTGAGGCATTATAGAGCAGTGGTTCTCAACTGATGGGTCGCGTGGCCATTTTGAGTGGGTCGCGGATGTGTGCGTGGAGAAGAAATTGAGGGGGAAAGGGTTTTATTTCGCAGTTTACAGAATTTCTGATATGATATGATACATTTATATTGCGCCCCCTCAACCAATAGTTACATCGGCCCGGGGCGCATCCCGGGAAAGAAAGAGAAACAAAAAAGACAGAAAAAATACATGCAGGCCAACCAAGCCGATAAACGGACAGACATAATACACCATTCATACTACAATACAAAACTAGCTCATGGATTGTTTATGGCGAAAAGGTGGGTTTTGAGCATGGCCCTAAAGGTCTGTAGAGTGCTTGCCGATTTTGCTGCACTTTTATTTTGAAGCACATACGTTTCCCATGACACAGTAGCAGTTTGCTGCCAGCGTTGTCATGACAGTAACACTAATGTCATCACATCAGTTACCGCCCATTGATTCAAGCATTTGTAAACATGGCGAAACGCAAATACGACAGACTACATTAAATATGGGTTTTCTTACATTGAGGACAAAAGAGAGGGACAAAAACCTCAGTATGTTGTGTGCAGTGAAGTGTTAGCACATGAAAGCATGAAGCCATCAAAAATGAAACGCCATTTAGAAACAAAACACACTTATAATTCTTCATAATACAATGCTGTTCAGTATCCCCTGATCGGGTCATCTCTGATACAGTTCAATTCAGATTATTGAAACTTGATGAGCATCACCAGTTTAAACATATACCTGTAATTCAAGATACATCTGCCTTCTGTAGTTCTCTGTAGCTCACTTGGTAAAGCATGGCACTAACGAGGCTGAGGTTGTGGGTTCGATCCCATGGGACTACATATACTGAAAATCTATGCACTTGTGTACTGTACGTTGCTATGGATAAAAGTGTCTGCTAAGTCTAAGAATCTTTTTTTTTTTTATTGGGTTTGTAGCCCTAGTTGCACTTGTTTATCTTTGTTTCATGTTTTTAACAGTGCATGAAGGATTGTGTATTACTGCACATTTTGTGTGAAATAAATCAGAGTGGTTAAGAAATTTGGGTCGCAACTTAATGACTAAGGAAAAATGTGGGTCCTGAGGCTAGACCAGTTGAGAACCAGTGTATATAGAGCCTTGCATGAGAACAAGGAGACCAAGGCCTAACCAAATTAATGGTTTGGTTCCTGTTGGTTGTCAGTTAAGGCCATGGGTAGGTAGGGAATTTATTTTATTTGATTTCTTCCCACGGCGACTATGGATAGGGAATTTCGTTATTTAATTAAAATGTTCACGACAACATGGATGCATGTACTCTGCCAGCATGTTTAATATCCATAATAATACTAAAGGTTTGACTAAGATTTTTAGGAAAATTTATTGTAAAAAAATTATTATATATATATATATATATATATATATATATATATATATATATATATATATATATATATTTTTTTTTTTACTCATAAAATAAATTGGGTCGCACCTAAATCGGCAGGGTCGGTTGGCATCGGAACCAAACCATTTATTTTGATAAGCCCAACCAGGGTGGACCAAGCTCAGGTAAGCCATTTTAGGATGCAAATGTAACCGGTGTGTTACGTCTGCGTTGTGTTCTGGCGTGTGTGTGGCGACATTAATCAGGCATGAGGCAGTACTGGGTATCAGGCTCATTTACTGGAGGTCTCTGTGTGACACACATCAGATGCACAATCATTAGGTTTGGTGTGCACTTCATAGGCATCTGAAAATACTGTTACAAATTACACTATTATATATATTCTGTTTGGCAAAAACTAAATTAAATTCCATAAACAATCTTTAACAAAAATATTAAATATGACCCATATTCACTTCTATAACATGTGAAAATAAAACACATTATGATTAGACAGTATCATTCTTAACATTCAAATACGGCTTCAGTAAGATTAGAACAACATGTAACTCTTGTATTATAATAACAATCACACCAGCCAAACTACATTTATATAGCTGAACTGATGTGGATCAGCTATAAGGCTATTAGGCCTACAGCCTTTCATTACACAGGCATTGCTGGCCTCCCGACCACTGGCACAAAGCCTCTTCAACTCATTCAGAACGCAGCGGCCCGCCTGATCTCAAACCTACCGAAGTCAGCCCACGTCACCCCACTTCTCAGGGACCTGCACTGGCTCCCCATTGCCGCACGAATCCGCTTCAAGGCCCTCGACCTGGCATATCATGCGGCGAAGGGAACCGCTCCCGCCTACCTCCGGTCAATGGTCTCTAACTACACACCCTCAAGACCCCTACACTCTGCATCTTTTGGCCACCTCAAACCTACTCCTATCCGAGCTCCGGGAGAGTCATCAAAGAGCAGCCGCCTATTCTCGGTCCTTGCCCCACAATGGTGGAACGAACTTCCCAGTCTAGGTCTGGGCGATAAAACGATAATTATCGCGATATATTTTCCCTCGATATAAATATGAAACGTGGTCAATAATAAAAATATATATATATAAATAAAAGAACATTTGTATTGTGGCCTGCAACAGGGCAGCATTAAAACCAGAGTGGACAGACTTGTCTTTCTTGACCGCAACTTAAAGTAATGGCTTTGCTTGTCCAAATGACAATACGAACCAAATGGAGATTTCTTTTTCTCTTGTCCATTTATTTTGTTTGCTTTCTAATGTAAAATACAGTTTGAAACCGTCTGTACACAGTAGGCTATGTGTGCTAATCAGACTTGAGATTTTACTAATTTATTTTCATTGTTAATGCCAGTTATAAAAGTGTTATTGTTATACAGTTCGTGTTCAAGTTCTACCTCAGATTTGTGGTTTGGCAAGTAGGCCTAGTTTGTCATGTTCTGACAATAAAGAATATTCCGAACCACAATTAGCCTTCTGGTTTCTTCAGCTTTCATTCAGCAGCAAAAATAGTCTTTAAACTTGACAGAAATAATTAGGGATGCCCCGATCACGTTTTTTTGCCACCGATACCGATCGTCTATGAGTCATATCGGCCAATACACTGCCGATACCGATCGCTTTTGGTTTTCTTATAGCAGCTGGCAGTATTATACTGTAGGTCTAACAGGCATTCTCAAAGTCCGGTCTAAATTATCTAATCTAATCTTAGAAATTAAGTAAAGTGAATAGTACTGGGTGTTAAGCATGACAGTATCTAAGTTAATTTACTTCTGACCATTATAGTCAAAGTATTTTCCTATGAACTGAAACTTATAAGATGTTCTCAGTGTTCAGTTACAGCTATGGAGCATGATAGCTAATTAGCCAACAGCTGCAAAAACTAATGATGTCAGATGTTATAAGACATTGATATCAGGAGCCATCTGTAGCTACTGCTAGCCGGCTAGATAACGGTAGACAATGCCTCATGTATTAAACGAAAGTGAATAGTTGACTGGGTCATTTTGTTTAAACAGTAACGTTAACTAGGTAGCTAACGTTAGCTCATGGAGCGATAGCTAGTTAGCCAACGCTAGCCAGCACCTGCGAAAACGAATGCCAAACTGATGATATCAGACGTTGATATCAGGAGCTATCAGTAGCTAGATAACATTAGACAACGCCTCATGTATTAAACTAAAGTGAATAGTTGACTGGGTCATTTTGTTTAAACAGTAACGTTAGCTAGGTAGCTAACGTTAGCTCACGGAGCGATAGCTAGTTAGCCAATGCTAGCCAGCACCTGCGAAAACGAATGCCAAACTGATGATATCAGACGTTGATAACGATATCATGAGCTATCAGTAGCTAGATAACATTAGACAACGCCTCATGTATTAAACTAAAGTGAATAGTCGACTGGGCCATTTTGTTTAATGCTTGTTATGTTGAAAGAGGAGCTCTGAGCTGCTCATGCACTCGACTCTTGCCGTAAGGGTATGTTGACATGACGGGTCTGTGAGGGGGAGGAGGAGGGGCAAGACGTGCAGCAGCAGCTGTGTGGCTGTGAGAGGAGAGCGAGTGAGAACTCCGCTGAGAATTGGATCATGTTTTTCGCGCGTGTCATCGATCGGTTTTCACGATCTGCGAAAATAAAGCATTATCGGAATTCACTGATCTCATATTTATACTGAATATCGGCCGATACCGATCGCTGGCCGATCGATCGGGGCATCCCTAGAAATAATGATTTCATGTAGGGCTGTACCGAATGTCATTTTTTAACATTCGAAGCTTCTATTGAAGTATTCGAACGAAGCTTCGAATGTCTATAAAAAAAAATTACTTCATAAAAAAAAAAAAAATCAAACTAAATCCTCTATTTGAATAAAGTGATTAATCTGATATAACTCATCAGTTTCGTCAACATAAATAATCCAATAAGGGCACGGTTGGTATGAAAGTGATGGTGACGTCTTATAGTATAATATTAGTGTAGCCTAATCTTTAACTGCAACTGTGAAGAAAACCCCCATTGGTTTAAACAGATTGAATACACATTTAATAAAAAATATTTATTACAAATAAAAAATTCAAATGTTGATTTAGAATTCGAATGTCAACATTATGATCGAAGCTTCGAAGCATTCGGTACAGCCCTAATTTCATGTATATCGAGATAATTATGGATAGAGTGATTTTATCGTGATAAAATTTTTGGCCATATCGCCCAGCCCTACTTCCCACCAGTTAGGACAGCCGAAACCCGTCCAATCTTTCGCCGTCGACTAAATACCGTACTTTTCGGACTATAAGCTGCGGCATTTTTTGCCATTTTTTTACCCTGCGGCTTATATAACGGTGCGGCTTATATGTGACTCGACGTGACCAAACTCGAAAATGTAAACATCTAAATATTGCTTTTTTGACTGCATTGAAATGTTATTTATCTGTTCCCTTATTTGCTAAACTTAATACAACTTGTAAATGAGTTAATGCTTGTTATTTGTCCGACAGTATTGCGTCCCAAAGCTAATTACATATGGTAATTAAACATTAAAACACCTGCGGCTTATAGTCCAGTGCGGCTTATATATGTACACATCATTCAATTTAGCTGCTGCGGCTTATAGTCAGGTGCGGCTTATAGTGCGAAAAGTACGGTACATACTTCTTCAATCAATATCTGAAATGATTTTTTTTTTATATATATATAAATTAGTGCTGTCAGGCGATTAAAAAAATTAATCGAATTAATTACAGGATTTGTAATTAATTAATCTAATTAATCGCATTTTAATCGCATAACCATTTTATGCCTGATATTCTATATTCTATAATCATATTTCAAATTGCATGTGTCCGGATGGCAGAATTCAGTACTGTATCTACAAAACCTTCTGTTTAATCATCTTCCATCTATTAATTTGCTTAGATTTTTCAGGTCTGGTCAAATGTTTTATTGATATTCTCATTTGGTTCATTACAATTTACTCAAGCCTAGTAACAGACACAGTATTTCTGACACTGGGAATACATTCCCTGAGATCCATAGATGTCCCTAGAATCAGATACCAAGAACATGCAAATGGACCATATAAAAAAAAGTCTGTAATGTGTATTCTACGTTCTTATGGAATGAATGAGATAAAAAAAAATGTTATTAAAAAAAAAAAAAAAAAAAAAACTTTTTTTTGTAATTAATTTTGAGTTAATTTTCATAACGCGATAATTTGCTGTGTAATTAATTAATCTAATTAACGCGATAAACTGACAGCCCTAATATAAATATAACCTCAACTAACCTTACTGTCATGCACTTGTCCTAATATACTAACCTACACTGTAGCACTCAACACTTTGATGAACATTGTTACTCAGCTGATAAGAGTTGTACCCTTCCTGCTGACTTGTTGTACAAAACTTGTAAGTCGCTTTGGATAAAAGTGTCAGCTAAATAACACTAATTTCTGAACAGATTTTTATTAAATTTGGACATGTACTACACAAGACTTCAGGCTATGGACCCAGGGAGTTTTTTCAGCCATACCAATTTTTTTGGAAATACTATTTCTGGACTACTAACTACTACAGAAAAACGTGAGTAACAAGTTTTTCTACAACTCAAGTTCAGACCTATGTTACTCTATTTCATTAGTGAATTGTCTTTATTGTATCAGAAACTTCAGAATGTCATCTTTAAAAAGAGACCAGGCTCATGCATGTGCTATAAGTATAAAGTATAGTATTTTGGTTTGCAAAAGTAGTATGCAGTCCTCAAGTTCAAGTAAAAAAAAATGCCACTTTTGGAGGCGCCAGTTAAGAGGTTAACAAACTTTGCCATCTTATTTATATTGAAACATGTTTTTTTATAGATTGTATAGTACATTTTGCTCTGGTAATCTACTGGAAATCCACCCTCTGGTGGGATCAAGATCCATCTTTTTTGGGATCAAACTGATCCCACTCCTGTGTTGTCGGTTTGAACTACCCGTTTTGAAGATTTGATCCAGATTAAAGCTTGGATTTGATTTTCTGATCTGATCCGGTATCAAAGTGATCCTCATCCTGTTTTTTGGTTTTCAACTACCCAAAATACAAATCTGATCCATTCAGATAGTGATTAAATGTTTTGAACTCCTGGGCCCAGGAGACTCGGGCGTATAAAAGTCTATTGGATCATGTCTCCAGCACCCCCAGAGGCGTCTATTCGTATACTAACGCATTTATGCTTCCGCGTGCGCGTTTTGCGACTCTGATTGGCCACTGCCGTTTCTGGTGCGATCTGATTGGCCACTGACGTTTCTGGTCATGTGACATGTGCGCCCAATCGCGTGACGCGCCCATTTCTGCCTCGACCAGCAGCAAACTACCTAAGGCCTAGTTTATCACTGGTTAAGCTTAGGCGACTCTTTCGATGTTGGTTAAGGTTAGAGTTTGGAATCAGGGCTGGCGTTCTATCGCCCTGCTCTAAGACAAACTCTAACCTTAACCAACTTCGAAAGAGCAAACCTAAGTGTAACTGAGGGGTACAATTCCCTGACTGTATTGAATAAGTATGGCATCATTAAACCACTACTGAGTTATGTACATTACTACTGGCCATACAGTACACATGTATATGTGATGAACACCCACACAATAACACGGCTTAACAAAGAAAGTCCTGTTTGGAATATTTATTAGAAGAGCATCAATATTATCTTACAGTATTGAGAATTAGAGTTGCGCTTGTAAGGCGAAGAATGTGCATGAATAGGTCAAGAGCGTAAGTCCATGAGCATATTACGAAGGGGATAATTAATACCACCTGTAGCATAAGAATTATATAAGGTACACTCGTAGGTCAGCTGGAGACACTAGGGGGGTTCCCTCCGGTTGTAAGCCAGCAGGGGAGAGGATTTGTCGGTAGCAAAAGTCTGGATCAACGAGGAATAAAGAGACTCCAGGTACAGGAGACGGTGCAATAATCCCTTGGTCCGTAGACAAAGCAACAGCTATTCTCCGGTATGCACTGCAGCATGGATGAAAGCTAGCCAGCCTCAGAGTCCTAGAGGCGGGCTCGACGGGGCTCCTCACAGGGTAAATCCCACACGGTAGTGGGGTAGACGATTCTCTGCTCCAGCAGCCACAGGACCAAAGCAATATAATCCAGCCGAAAAGGGCTCTGCATTCGTCGGTGTAGGTTATCCAGTGTACATATCCACACGGTTCTCGTCTAGGGCTCCTCGGATGGCGGCACAAGGTTAGGCCGCCCAGCCTGGATAAGCACACTAGCTCGGTACGATGAAACGTTGGTAATGCTGGTCACTGTAGAACGGTAGCCGCACGATACACTATACATAGACTATTACTTAATAATAGAATAGGTCGAACTCGACGATACAGCGTTAAACTCTGACACTTCAGCTATCAATTCGCACGCGGTCTCAAGGCTCTATTTCGGGGCAAAACGGGCCCACTTCACAGCACGTTGTATCGTGGTGAAGGCTTCTGCTTGTTGGGGTAACACACTGCTGTATCCACCTGCAACGTATTTATACGTAAGGGGAATAATCTAGTACCAGCCTTATTTCTGTCTCGTATTACTGCGCAAACCTGGGCATGTTGAGACATGTCTTAGCTGTGACTTTGAACTAGACATTGGGGGGTATGGCCGTGGCGCCTAGGGGGTCGCTGTCCAATAGGAGAACGAATATTATGGTCTGGCCTGTACTAGGTAAAGGGATATTCCGTGTATATGTACAAAGAATATACAAGGGATATCAGACGATATACAAATACTATACAATATATCTCAAGTAATAAATATATATATTCGGTTTAATCTGACCCTTTGTAACAGCCGGCTCCTAATTAGTCCGCACCTAATTAGATAAGCAGAGACAGATTAACCGCACTGTCCACTACTCAATGTCCGTTGTGAGGAGTAGGGCAATTCACAAAGTCAGGGGGTCATGGTCGTCGTTAAGAGAGTCGGGGAGCCTTGGCAACTCTATCAGCCTCGCCACGGGTCGGGTGTATGTCCGCCCCTGGACGAGCACTTCTGCCGCTCTGACCTTTCCATCGGCACCAGTGATCACTTTGCTTACGCGGCCGGCCGGCCACATAGCTCGGGGTAGTGACTGGTCGATAATCATGACGACTGTGCCCTCCGTCAAATTGTCTCTTTCCTTTACCCATTTCTGGCGGGTCTGTAGAGACGGTAGATAGTGGAGGAGGAAACTGTTCCAAAACTTGTCAGCCAATACTTGACTGTACCTCCACATTCTTCGGCCGTTCGCTTCCTCAGGTCTGTACACTGTCTGTGGGAGCGCGGGGTCCAGCAGCCGCCCCATCAAGAGAGTGTTGGGGGTGACTGGGTCGACATCTGCTACATCACTTGAGACGTAACCGAGGGGCTTTGAGTTCAATACTCCCTCGATCTCCGTGAGGACTGTCGTGAGGACTTCTTTCGCCACGGTCTGGGCCCCAAGCACGGCGTACAGGGCTGTCTTTATTGAACGTACTTCTCGTTCCCAAGTTCGGGGGGTTAAACTGGAAATCAATCTGAGAGGGAGCGAGGTGGGTCTTAAGTTCTGGGCCCATAGCTTGGAAGCTCTCTCTCAGCTCTCTTTCTCCGCCTTTGAAGTTTGTCCCGTGATCAGACAATAATATAGACTGTTTTCCTTTCCGCGATGTGAATCTCCGGAAGGCCATAAGGAATGAGTCCGTACTCATGGTTGGAAGGAGTTCTATGTGTATCGCTCGGGTGGTCATGCATTTGAATACAATACCCCACCGCTTCTCCGTCCCTCTTCCTTTCTTCACATACAGCGGGCCGAAACAGTCCATACCGGTGGAGTGAAAGGGCTTGTCGCCGAGTCGGAGGCGACAGGGGGGTAGGTCAGCCATCCTGGGTATACTGGGCTGTGCTCGCCACTTGCGACAGTCTAGACAGGTCCGCTGGAAGCGATGTAAACAAGACGAAAGGCTTTCTCTGGTCTGCATCCCCTTAACAATTGTGTGTATTGAGCTGTACTGTATTGTACCCATTCTGCAATCTGTTAACACTAGAACAGCCATGGAGAAAATTTCACTGATTCCCGCCGGAAGGGGTCAGATGACCCCACAGCTTACATGAGAAATATGAGAAAAATTAACAGTGTAAACTATATAATTACCTCTTAATATAAAAATATGAGGTTTACCACAGGTTTGAGTGACTAAAAAAAAATTGAAAAAAAATAATAATAAAGATATTATTTTTTTATTTTTTATGGAAGAGCCACACATTGACGGGCAAAGAGCCACATGCGGCTCGCGAGCCATGGGTTGGCCACCCCTGCGTTAGACACTCGCAAAGTGCTGTGACTTTCCACATATATA
This sequence comes from Notolepis coatsorum, assembly GCF_963971535.1. Taxonomy (NCBI): domain Eukaryota; kingdom Metazoa; phylum Chordata; class Actinopteri; order Aulopiformes; family Paralepididae; genus Notolepis; species Notolepis coatsorum. Next base: position 4,906,749 of record NC_140172.1, read on the forward strand.
TTCCATATAACATTCTAATTACATTTTCCCGAAGTCATTTTGAAATTTCAGAAACCGTGCCAGATAAAACGGGTACTTTTAGGAAAAGTCATTGAGTGACAGAGCTGGAGCTCGACCGAGTGACGAGGGGGGTGACGAGGAGGGGGCAGCGGTGGCCTAATGGTTAGAGAAGTGGGTTTGTGACCGGAAGGTCGCCGGTTCGATGCCCGGGACCGGCAGGAAAAATCTGCCGCTGAAGTGCCCTTGAGCAAGGCACTTAACGCCCAACTGCTCCAGTGGAGTTGCTCAGTGGCCAATGGTGTCAGACTGTGGTTGTACTGGGAAGCTCCCAGGTATGAATGGAACTGTGTGAATGTGAAGCAGGGCGTAGCTGAAAAAGAGCATCTGTGCTCAGCGAACCTACCCTGGGTAAATAAAGGTTAAACAAACATTTATTGACCCCTTGTCGGCTGTGCTAGTGTTAATACAAATTTCAATCAATCAAAAGCGTGTGTACATCTCAGCCGGTCTGTGGCTACTGTAGTGGTCAAGATCTATTTGTGACCGGAAGGCCAGTGCATCTGTTACTAAGAGTCACAGGCACAGACCAAGGACTGATGAGATGACGGTTTTGGCTGACCAGAGGAGCTAATGACAGGATCCGTCCTTCAGACGCCTGCCTGTCCGTCTGAACCACCAGGAGACGGACTGTAATTCTAGATCTTGGCTGTTTTAACGGTCACCATGTATAGTCGGTGAGAGCCGCCTCATTCACTCCAACACCAACCAGAAGTTATAAAAGCCATTGTGACGGAAGGAGCTGGACGCACTCCTGCTGAGTCCAGAGACGAGTAGAACCTGTGTCCACTCTCAGCTGTTTGTGTAAATACTCTGTAATATTGAATATTCACTCTGTAATAAATCATCCGATTGCTAAACCCTCTCCTCATCCTTCAAGGTCAATCTAAAGAACGCGACAGTCCCCAATTTTCAATTAATCAAGACATTTATGACATACAAGACATACAAATATACAGTACTGTTTAACATACTACATACATAGTACATACTATGTCCTTCTGTATGTATTAGTTCACATATATACATGTATTCATCAACTAACATTCAAAGATATACATTCATAAATGATTAATACATTCTTTTATTTATTTATTTAACATTTATTTATCCAGTGGAAACTCATTGAGACCAAGGTCTCATTTACAATGGTGCCAAACAAATGTCACAAGCAGCAATGATACAGACGGTAGTAACTATACTCAAGGTAGCTACACAAGGGTTAGGGTTAGTACTGTAACTATACTCAAGGTAGCTACACAAGGGTTAGGGTTAGTACTGTAACTATACTCAAGGTAGCTACACAAGGGTTAGGGTTAGTACCAGAGGTGGGACCAAGTCATTGTTTTGCAAGTCACAAGTCAGTCTCAAGTCTTGGTACTCAAGTCCCGAGTCAAGTCCCAAGTCAAGACAGGCAAGTCCTGAGTCAAGTCCCAAGTCAAGACTGACAAGTCCCAAGTCGAGTCCCAAGTCCTAACCTTTGAGTTTCGAGTCCTAAACAAGTCATAATACGCGTTTCACCAAAAAAATTCATTATCAACTTGTTGGCAAAACATAATCTAATTACTATAAATGTAATAATATTCAGAATCAGGGTTCGTTTTACAACTAGATACATTTGGGCAAGAGCTGCTTGAGAAAACCAGTTCAGGAGTATATCGAGAAAAAAAATAATAAGGATCACCATATCCATTTTAAAGGTAGGATAACAATAACCAAGATATTGTCTTCCCACTTGGACCAATCATTTATTTAACGTCTGCCTGCCCTGTATATACAGTCTAATGAGTCTATGGCACATGATCCATAATAGCAGACCTTGGTTCAACTAACTAGTCTACCTTAACCCTTTATCAATTTTGGGGTATAAAAAATCTGTACTGAAATGACAAGGCATCTCTGCATTTCGTATATTAGGTAGTTTATTAGGTATTAGAATTAGGTAGGGCCTAATTCGTGTGCGAGTTCTCTCTCTCTATCTTGGATCAAATAACAAACTCAGCAAGGCCAACGGCTTCTCTGTTACAGTGGGTGACAATATTGTCACAAGGAAAGATGAAATTACCTACCTGGGTTCCATCCTAGAGGCAAATCTTTCCTGTGACAAAATGGCAACCAATGTAATAAAAAAAAGTCAACCAACGAACAAGATTCTTGTACCGGATCTCCTCACTGGTAAACAAGAATACCCTGAAGACTCTGGCAGGAGCACTCATTCAAGGGTACTATGACTATGCTTGCACCTCATGGTACCAAAGCACCTCAAAAGCGCTAAAAACGAAATTACAAACATCACAAAACAAACTGGTCAGACTACTGCTTGACCTTACTCCTAGAACCCACCTCACCCCTGCCCACTTTGACTACCTAGGATGGCTTAGAGTAGACGACAGAGTACAGCAACTTGCAATGGGCCTGGTCTACAAGATACACTACACCACTAAGATACCCATGTACATGTCGAAATACTTCCCAAAAATCAGTGAATACCACTACCACAACACCAGAGGGAGTTCCACAAATCATGTTCAACCCAGATTCGGCTCAAACAAGGGACTAAACACGTTTCGCAATTATGCCACATCGATGTGGAACGCCCTACCCAAAGCTGCAAAGGAATGTGAATCACTACCCACTTTCAAAAACACTCTCAAAAAACACCTACGGGAGACTGCAATTCAAAACTGGCCCCTGTAAATGTCCTAACACAACCCCCTCCAATGTACAGTAAATTACCAAGTATGGTCTTGTCAATATTCCAATGTACAGTTTTGCTTGTACAGTTGTACAGTGTACAGTGTCCCCCACCCACCCCTCCTATCCAACCCCCCCCCCCCCACCCACCCAACCACCTCCAATGTACAGTCCCCCCCCCCACCTACCCAATCCAATGTACAGTTTCTACGTCAAATGTATATACTTTTTTTTTCTGGACTCTCTTTGTATCACAAACAGTACTGTATTTACAAATCTGGTATGTCATACATATATAGATGTAGCAGTACTGTCTATCTGTATGTCATGTATGTCATATATGTTACGATGAATTGAAAATGGGGGACCCTGATGTAAACAAGACGAAAGTCTTTCTCTGGTCTGCATCCCCTTAACAATTGTATGTATTGAGCTGTACTGTACCCATTCTGCAATCTGTTAATAAAGTTTTCATTCAATCAATCAATCAATCTGTGATCCTCGAACCGCACGTTTTGCATACTGCAATTTGTTTTTTGTTTATCACCCCATAGTTTTTATAACGAAACGCAACAATCCTGGGTAGCATTTTACATTTCCAACTGGATGCGCCGTTCTGAATGAGTGAACTCAGCTGTAACGTTACATCCTGACTGCTATCGCGCAACGTGATTGGTCGGATTGTTTCAAAACAAAGTGGATCTGTGAAATGAAGTGTGGATTCGCGCAAAATGATTTAATATATATATACATTTAATAACGTTAATTCTTAATCGCTGGGCATGGGGGGAGGTATCAAGTATTTTCAAGTCAAAAGGCTCAAGTCCAAGTGAAGTCACAAGTCATTGGTTTTAAAGTCCAAGTCAAAGTCTTTTTTGTTTTGGTCAAGTCGAGTCTAAAGTCATCAAATTCGTGACTCGAGTCCAAGTCATGTGACTCGAGTCCACACCTCTGGTTAGTACTGTAACTATACTCAAGGTAGCTACACAAGGGTTAGGGTTAGTACTGTAACTATACTCAAGGTAGCCTACACAAGGGTTAGGGTTAGTACTGTAACTATACTCAAGGTAGCTACATAAGGGTTAGGGTTAGTACTGTAACTATACTCAAGGTAGCTACACAAGGGTTAGGGTTAGTACTGTAACTATACTCAAGGTAGCTACACAAGGGTTAGGGTTAGTACTGTAACTATACTCAAGGTAGCCTACACAAGGGTTAGGGTTAGTACTGTAACTATACTCAAGGTAGCTACACAAGGGTTAGGGTTAGTACTGTAACTATACTCAAGGTAGCTACACAAGGGTTAGGGTTAGTACTGTAACTATACTCAAGGTAGCTACACAAGGGTTAGGGTTAGTACTGTAACTATACTCAAGGTAGCTACACAAGGGTTAGGGTTAGTACTGTAACTATACTCAAGGTAGCTACACAAGGGTTAGGGTTAGTACTGTAACTATACTCAAGGTAGCTACACAAGGGTTAGGGTTAGTACTGTAACTATACTCAAGGTAGCTACACAAGGGTTAGGGTTAGTACTGTAACTATACTCAAGGTAGCTACACAAGGGTTAGGGTTAGTACTGTAACTATACTCAAGGTAGCTACACAAGGGTTAGGGTTAGTACTGTAACTATACTCAAGGTAGCTACACAAGGGTTAGGGTAACTATACTCAAGGTAGCTACACAAGGGTTATGGTTAGTAGTAGTACTGTAACTATACTCAAGGTAGCCTACACAAGGCACACAGTACTGACATATAACATTTACACTTTACACTATTTATATGTACCAGTTACACATGGCTCCAAAGAGAACAGTAAAAACTATATTATTTAAACATAAACATCATGGTGTAAGACCCAGGAGGACTGACCACTGGACCTCGACAGTTCTCTGCTGGGCCCTGGGTCTTCTATAGAGGTATAAGGTACTCCTAACCTTGGTTCTGTACATAGCTTCTATAGAGGTATAAGGTATTTGTGCTCGTCAGTTTAAATCTTAATAGCAAACCACTTCTGCAGTTGTTTTTAAATATCTTAAATGTGGTTTCACTACTACCATAGTGTCTTTATACCTGTATCACTGTATATATTAATACTATATCTATAGAATTACTACCATAGTGTCTTTATACCTGTATCACTGTATATATTAATACTAGGGATGTCCGATATTATCGGCCTACCGATATTATCGGCCGATATCGGCATTAAAATGTGATATCGGAAAATATAGGTATCGGTTTTAATAAAAAAAAAATCTTTCTTTTTTTACATTTCTATAGAAATGATGTCCGATATTATCGGCCTACCGATATCGGCATTAAAATGTGATATCGGTTGATATCGGTATCGGAAATTAACACTTTGATCGCCATGGGTTACATTCATAATTTACCATCCCTAGCCAGCTCTATTTGTCTATGGAGAAGTTCCCCTTCTTTGCAGGGCTATAACTTTTTAAATTCTATTGCTAAATTGACATTATTATGGCCCATTCAATGTCCTATATGTATTGTTCAGGGTGTATCAATGTTATACTTTTTCATTCACATATTCATACTAAAATACGGTCTAAAGTATGTTTTTATCGTTTTCTGCAGCTTTCGCCAGAACTTGATTTATAGCCCCAAATGCACTATATTGATGATCAAATACAGTTTGGTAGCGATCGGTGCCTGATGAAAAATTTCAACTGGAGGTACTTCTAGAAGTTACTACGTATCATCTGATATTGACCGGATGGGCGGGGGGTCGTTTATAATTCCGTGGGCAACGTTATACCATTCATCTAGTGTGGGTCATATGATCATCAGATCAGTTAGTATAGAATACGTTAGAAAATAACGTTGAAACTCACCGTATCTTCCTCTCGCCGATCGGCCACCAGATGGCGCTCTTGAACCGTTAGACAGTTGAGTGGAGCTCACAAGTACATCTCATCTCTCCGGAGGAGAAATATGATTTCGATCACAGATTTTTGAATTATTGATATCAAAGACGAGTTACGGCGTCTTCGGCAGAATGAGCATGGCGAGGAATGACGTCTAAACACGTCATCGGCGATTAAAGTGTTAAGAGTTGGACAATATTGGTATATCGGTAAAAAAGCCAATATCGAGCATCCCTAATTAATACTATACCTATAGACTTACTACCATAGTGTCTTTATACCTGTATCACTGTATATATTAATACTATATCTATAGACTTACTACCATAGTGTCTTTATACCTGTATCACTGTACATATTAATACTATATCTATAGACTTACTACCATAGTGTCTTTATATCTGTATCACTGTACATATTAATACTATATCTATAGACTTACTACCAGTGTCTTTATACCTGTATCACTGTACATATTAATACTATATCTATAGACTTACTACCAGTGTATTTATACCTGTATCACTGCATAAATTAATACTACAACTCTATACTCTGGAAAAGCTGGTCCGGAAGGCCAGTAATGTGGTTGGGGTGGAGCTGGACTCTCTAGCGGTGGTGGCGGAGAGGAGGAGCCTTGCTAAGCTCCACACCATCATGCCATCATGGACAACCCCTCCCACCCACGACACACAGACTTGGCTGAAAGAGTCTTCATGTTCAGTGTTAGACATAAAGACTCAATAGATGCAACACTGAATGAATGAATGAATGAATGAAAACTTTATTTAACAGATTGCAGAATGGGTACAATACAGTACGGCTCAATACATACAATTGTTAAGGGGATGCAGACCTGAGAAAGACGTTTGTCTTGTTTCCATCAGGGTCCCCCTTGTAACGGCACAGGAAGTCCTTCATTCCGACAACACTGAGCACAGGGTGACAGTACAGCCTGGCGAAATCTTCCTGGACACTTAAAAAAAGATTTCACTTCTCACGATCTTCCTGATCACTTTACACTGTACATTTTCTTGTATATTTCTGTATATCTTTGGCTGGATAGTTGTATATTTAAGATTTTAGAATGTAAATACATACCAGAATGTATATTCCGGACAGTATTTTATTCTTTATTCTACTTTATTCTTATTTTTAATATTACATTCTCATTCCTATTTTAGTCCTATTGACAATGACTACATAAATGTTTATTGTTGTTCAATGTGAGCGATCTGTAGTGCCAAATCTCCCTCTGGATTTCTATTCTATTCTATACCAACTGTGGCTGCAATTAGAAACTGGCCCCGGTAAATGTCAAAATCCTTGTCTTGATGAATTGAAAATGGAGGTCCCTTATGTAAACAAGACGAAAGTCTTTTTCTGGTCTTCATCCTCTTAGCAGTTAGTATTGAGCTGTACTGTATTCTGCAATCTGTTAATAAAGTTTTCAATCAATCAATCAAATCATAATTCATATTCTCCTTTGTTTCATCACAATTTACTCAAGCCTAGTAATAGACAATATTTATGACACTGGGAATACATTGGACCATGCAAATGGACCTTGTAGAAGTGGAGCAATCTTCCATTTACTTAAGTGTGTATTTTTAGGCGGCTTTTCAGAGGTTAACACATTGACCGCCATAAACGGCGTACGACGGGTTTGCTGGTCATGCAAATTCTGCCAAACCACGCTGTACGACGTTATTGAGATCATATTTCATTTTTTCGCCATGGTATTCATAATTCCGCCACCCAGCCTCTGCTGAGACAGTGGGACTCTGCACAACAGTGCAACGCTTCAATACCGCCGCGGCGCCGCCTGGTGGATGATCGGGCGAGTTACAACCGGAAATGGATCTGGTGATCTCGGTGCATCTGGGAAATCCAGGCAGTCACATATCGTTGCAGGACTCTAGACACACATCCGTGTATATGGATCGCTGCCATAACTCAATAATCGATATGATTTGGGCGTTTATTGCGCCATACAAACCGGAAATGGATCTAGTCGATCGACGTCAAATAAGTGGGATCTTTTTCCTCCAGTCTCATCGGCGAACGGTAAGAGGACAGTAACGTTACTTTCAGCTTGATTGTTTATTCTTTTCAATGCAAACCGCTCTGATCAATATATCACCCATACTACATAAAGCATTAACTGACGATCATGGAATTATAAACGACCCCCCCCCCCCTTTCATCCGCGCATGATGAATCATAACGTATATGATCATGTACCGTTGCATTTTTTAATATAGCGTGTATCAGCAATAAACGGCAGTTGATCATCTATATATGCGTTTATGCCTATAATTCACGTTCTCTGAATTACTGCAGAAAACGATAAAAACATACTTATATTCTAGAAGCAATTTTTGGAAGAATCTATGAATGAAAAAGTATAACGTTCCTACATCCTGAACGATAGATAATCGATGTTGAATGGGCCATAGTAATGTCAATTTAGCAATACAATTTAAAAAGTTATAGCCCTGCAAAGAAGGTGAACATCTCCATAGGCTTAGACTGGTGGCAGTGATCATACATTGATGGATAGAAGCGTGGCAGTCAATGTGTTAAGAGGTAAAGAGGTTAAAATATGATCGGATCTGATTGAGATTAAAGATTTTGAACTACTGGGCACTGAACATGGAGACCAATCGCAAATCGATCTGCACTTTTCCGGCCGAGCTATATTAATTTTTTCCGCACCTACTCCCCAAACTCTGCATGCGCAGATTGATAAACCTAGACATCTGGACAATCCCGAAACTCAGTGGGCAATCTGTGCATGCGCATGGGGAGTAGGTGCTGAAAAAGTGACTATAGCTCGGCCGAGAAAGTTCCGATCTACTTGGGATTGGTCTCTCCATGTTCAGGAGACTCAGATTGTACAACTTCAAGGCTCCTTTCGAGTGCCGCTGCTGCAAGGAAGGAGCAATAAGAGGAAAACAAAGTAAACATAATTGTACTTACAGATGTTGTGGTGTCCACAGTCTGGTGTCTGTTTCCACAAGAAGAAAGTCTTGGTCGAGTAGAGTTCTGCCACAGAGAGACTTCACACTGTAAACACACAAAGCGTTTGTTGAATAATCCAGGAATTTATGTGGAGTGTATCGAGGCTCGTGTTGATGACGTGTGTGGTGACGGTGAACCTCACGTGCCGGTCGTACCATGTGACTGATTCAGGAGCGCGATTCAAGATATAAGGGGCAACGAAGCACAATAGTCTCCTATGACTAGGGTTGGGTAGCTTTCACATTTGAACCGATACCGGTACCCAACGGTACCTTTTTTACCTTCTAATCTATCTGTGTTGTAAGAAAAAAAAATCCAAACTTCAAATAATTTGTTATCATTATTATTTATTTAGAACAATTTGTTATTATATAATATATAATATTGCAGCGAGCGTTGTCTGCATCTAACTTTGTAAAGTGTAACAACACTTGCGACCGTTTTCGGCTTGCCATTGCCCCGACTGCTTTGTTGTTGAATCAAGTCAGATCCTAGGTAAGCGTGTATTGTGCGTGTGAAAGTGCGGCACACTTCATAGGTTGTTTCCCCAATGATAAACATTGAGTGTCTAGGGAGGTGAAAGCTGCAATTAACTGAAAGAAGAGGGCATTTCTTAGTGGTGATAGAGATATGATTAAACATGCTCAAAAGGAGCTCAAAGCTAAAAATAAAACATGAAAAACTTAAATATAAAGATAGAGATAAAGATAAGAAAGACAAATGTCCAAAAACAATACCAGGGGCCTTTGGAAAGGCTTTCAATCTATCACTGATTGGACCAACAATTCCAGTTGGTCGGGCTCTGGGATCGATGTTGCAAACCAGTTCTTTGCTAGGTTCGACAGCTTTTATTCCTCAGCTGAGCAGGAGAGTATCCTCTCCTCTCTGGCTCAGCCTAGTCCTGAGGACAGTTGTCCCCCTATATTGTCATTTCTACTGAAGAGGTTCGTCAGGAGCTTAACACTTTGGTCGCCAAAAACCCCTTACCACGTCATTCCCCGCCATGCTCATTCTGCCAATGACGCCGTAACACGTCATTGAGATCAATATTTCAAAAATCTGTGATCGCAATCATATTTCTCCCCCGGAGACTTGAGATCTACTGTTGATCCCCTCTCAACTCTCCAACGGTTCAAGAGCGCCATCTGGTGGCCGATCGGCGGATCGCCCAAACCGGAAACAGGAAACGGAAGCTGGTGCTCATTCCAATTCGGTCCGATCACTCGCTAATAGTCCCAGGACTCGAGCTAGACACAATGGATAGCAATCCGTTACCAATAACTCGATAAACAACATGATTTGGACGTATATACTATTATACAACCTGGAGATGGATTGCATATTTTTACATCACATAATAGGAATATTTCTGCTCCACGCTCATCGCCCAACGCTACGGTGAGATTCAGCGTTTTTTTTTAACGTGTTCGATATAAACTGCTCTGATGATCATATCACCCACACTAGATGAATCATCTAACGTTGGCCACGGAATTATAAACGACCCCCCCCCATCCGGTCAACATCAGATGATAAGTAGTAACTTCTAGAAGCACGTCCATTTGACATTTTTTATCTTGCGCAGATTGCTATCAAACTGTATTTGATCATCAATATAATGCATCTAGGGCTATAAATCACGTTCTGGAGCTGCAGAAAACAATAAAAACATACTTATACTTTAGACCGTATTTTAGTATGAATATGTGAATGAAAAAGTATAATGTTGCTACACCCTGAACAATAGATACTTGACGTTGAATGGGTCATAGTAATGTCAATTTAGCAATACAATTTAAAAAGTTATAGCCCTGCAAAGAAGGGGAACTTCTCCATAGACAAATAGAGCTGGCGTGGGATGGTTTATTGTGAATATAAGCCTGGCGACCAAAGTGTTAAGCGCATCAAGGTAAACAAGGGCCCTGGGCCTGATGGTATTTATCCTGCACCCTCAAGGTCTGTGCTGACCAGTAACCCTAACCTCCATCAAGGTAAACAAGGGCCCTGGGCCTGATGGTATTTATCCACGCTGCACCGTCAAGGTCTGTGTGACCAGTTGTGCCATGTTTTTCATTATTTTCTCTCCATCTCTGTCTCCACCTGCTTTTCCTGCAATGTGGTTAACATCATGTCTCGTCCCTATTCCTAAAAAGAAAAATGTGCGTAATAGCTAGGGATGCACCGATATGAAAGTTTGTCACCGATACCGATTGTTCAACTAACACAATCGGCTGATAGCGATATCGATATTTGTGGCAAATTTTAGATATATATATTTATATATATATTTTCTTTTTTTTGTAATATTTTTCCTTTTTTTGTAATATATATATATATTTTTTTATGAAACTACTGTATATTTGTGTTACAAATTGTGCTCACCGATATGAACATAGGCCTCTTTACTTACTTAAAAAAAGGAAACATCAAGAAATAGCACAATCTCTCTCCCAGTATGGTCTGTCGGGCTGCAGCTAGATACTAGTTCTACCAGTATGGTCTACCGGGCTGCAGCTGGATACTATTGTCTCAACCAGAGCTCTCAACCAATGAAATTTTGATTGACAGTCTGCCAATTACGTCACACACCGCTTGCACCCGCCTCTGCTGTTACCACCAATCGGCAAGCGCGTATAATTTTTTTACTTCCGCTTTTGTCTGCCATTGATTTTGACGAGAGGTATTCTACAACAACAACAAACGGCGGCATAATGATTTTACTGCAACGAATGTTATAATAAAACAAAGCCTTTCTATGTGTCTGATTGAAAACTTTATTAACAGATTGCAGAATGGGTAAAACTCAGGGCTCTATGAGCAACGGAAGGAACTGAGCTAGTATGAACGAGTATGCTTGCTACGTTCGGGTAAATAATATGCTGATGTTATTGAACATGTAACACTAACTATATAACGTTAATGCCACAAAACGAATGCCTTGTTAATCATAAGTAGTAACTTTGATGCAGTAGCTTGTGTGTGTGGGGGACTGGGGACGGCGTTGTGCAGGTCGCGAGTGAACTTTTTTTGTCTTTTGACGCTACACAAATTGATGGATATTTATCGGCTACTGCCATCGGCACATTCGAGCTTATCGGCCGATAGGCCGATTGCAGTCAACAAGGCACTTATCGGCCGATACCGATACCCGACCGATACATCGGTGCACCCCTAGTAATAGCCTCACTAACCTGAGACCTATTGCTCTGACATGCCACATTATGAAGTGTTTTGAAAGGGTTGTGCTGGGCCACCTCAGGGAGCAGGTGGCACCTTATTTAGACCCCTTGCAATTTGCATACGGGAAGAGTGTAGGAGTCGACGATGCACTGATTTTTATGTTGCATCAAATTTATAGCCACCTTGAATCGTCTGCCAGCTCTCTTAGGGAAATTTTCTTTGATTTTTCTAGCGCCTTCAATACAATCCAGCCACATATACTAGCAAACAAAAATATCCAGTTTAAACTGCATAACTCAACCAGCACCTGGTGCATGAAATATCTTGTTCCTCTGCCTCAGTTTGTTTTTGATATAGTATTAGATGTCATCTGGACAAAAACTGGAGCCCCTCAGGGAACAGTTTTGGCTCCCTTCCTCTTTGTTCTTTATACTGCGGACTAGGGCTGTCACTAACGACTATTTTGTTATCGATTAATCAGTTGATTATTTTATCGATTAGTTGATTAATCATTAACCATTCATTTACCCAAATCTATTTCAATTGAATATTTCTAAATCTTCAATGTGTATCCTCCTTTTTAGCTTTAGATTTAAAGAAAGACCAGCCAGAGATTATTACCGGCCATAAATAGCTTTTCAGAATATTTCCATGAATTATTATATGTATTGTGTGTTATCTCTCCACTCCACGCTATGGTAGTGCTTGTGCCAGCACAGGAGATACGATTAAAATGTATTTTTTATATATAGGCTATATACATATTTAAATCAATATCTTCCTTTTTAATAAAATAGGCTCAGGAATCAGGATTGTTAAAGCTAATCAGCCTAATCCATGTGAAAAAGAGTAGCATATAGTAAATGTATGCACACACACACACGAGGGAGAATAGCTTATAGGAGAGTTACAATATTTTTGCTAATAAAGTGAAATATTTATTATCATCAACTATCAAGTTCGTTTTTATAGTGTACATTTTTGCTACTTCATTGATCATCATCATTGAACGTACAGAGAGAAAGAGAGAGGGAGACCCCCCCTTTCCTCACTATTAGAACTCCATGAAACTGATTTCTCCTGTGCCTGTGAGCTAGCTTAGCTAAGTTAGCAGCTAAAGTTAGTTAACACTTTGATCGCCATGGGTTAAATTCATAATTTACCATCCCTAGCCAGCTCTATTTGTCTATGGAGAAGTTCCCCTTCTTTGCAGGGCTATAACCTTTTAAATTCTATTGCTAAATTGCCATTATTATGGCCCATTCAATGTCCTATATCCATTGTTCAGGGTGTAGCAATGTTAAACTTTTTCATTCACATATTCATACTAAAATATGGTCTAAAGTATAAGTATGTTTTTATCGTTTTCTGCAGCTTTCTCCAGAACTTGATTTATAGCTCCAAATGCATTATATTGATGATGAAATACAGTTTGATAGCAATCGGCGCGAGATAAAAGATTTCAACTGGACGTGGTTCTAGAAGTTACTACGTATCATCTGATATTGACCGGATGGGCGAGGGGGCGTTTATAATTCCGTGGGCAACGTTATACCATTTGTCTAGTGTGGGTCATATGGTCATCAGAGCAGTTTATATGGAATAAGTTAGAAAATAACGCTGGATCTTACCGTATGTTCCTCGCGCCATTGGACGATCGGCGTGGAGTAGACAGTTTTCGATTATGGGATGTTGATCCTGATGAACCATTTCCAGGTTGCATAATACTCAGGGATTAAAGCAAAAAAAAATCTCCTGACTGAACTTTTTTTTCTGGCCAAGTCATATTCTTATTTTAACTTTTTTTTTAATAGCGTTAGCGTTTTAAGGAAGCCTACTTGTAGAGCCTACTGTCCCGACTGTGACTATAGACCCTACTGTTGTGGTTGTTGTGCCAGGCAGGGAGGCTGTGTGCTGGAGAGTGTGAATGCAAGTCTTGTGGCTAGCTTCTGATTGATGGCGAGCTAGAACCCTTTTCCCATTACTTTGAACGATGAACTAAAAGGCTTGTTATCATACAAACAAGGGACTAAACACGTTTCGCAATTATGCCACAACAACAATGGACAGTCTCCTCCCCACCATCTGTATATATTTTTTACCACCCACCCCCTCCTAATGTACAGTCTGCTCTTCATCATATGTATATATTTACTGTTAGGATCTCTGAGTAACAGCACTGTATATTTGCATATCGTGTGACAAATGTAACAGTACTATATACCTGTAAGTCATGTATGTCCCTATGTCATAAATGTCATGATGGCATGTATGTTGTGTATGTGAGTATGTCATAAATGTCACTATGAATTGAAAATGGGGGACCCTGATGATGTAAACAAGACAAACGCCCTTTCTCTGGTCTGCATCCCCTTAACAATTGTGTGTATTGCTACTGGATTTACCAGATCCAGAGTGAATGAATGAATGAAAACTTTATTTAATACACGAGACCCTCTTCTTGGGACCAAGTAAGGTTTCGTCGATAATCCAATGTACAGTTACTTACAACCCCCACCCCCATCACACCCACCCAACCACCTCCAATGTACAGTCCCCCCACCTACCTAACCTCCACCAGTGTACAATTTCTATGTCAAAATGTATATACTCTCTTTTTTTAGACTATTTTTGTATCACAAACAATACTGTATTTGTAAATCTGGTATGTCATAAATGTATAGATGCAGCAGTATTGTCTATCTGTATGTCATATATGTTATGATGAATTGAAAATGGGGGACCCTGATGTAAACAAGACGATAGTCTTTCTCTGGTCTGCATCCCCTTGTATGTATTGAGCTGTACTGTATTGTACCCATTCTGCAATCTGTTAATAACAATCAATCAATCAATATTTAAGAGATTGCAGAATGGGTACAATACAGTACAGCTCAATACACACAATTGTTAAGGGGATGCAGACCAGAGAAACACGTTCGTCTTGTTTACATCAGGGTACCCCATTTTAAATTCATAGCGACATACATGACATACTACAGGTATAGTACTATTACATTTGTGACATATACGATATGCAAATATACAGTACTGTTACCCAGAGATCCTAACATAGATTATACATATGATGGGGAAGAGACTGTACATTAGGAGGGGGTACTGTGAAGTAACACGACAATGACAAATGTGTTGTTTCTGTTTTTCTTTTTGAAATAGTTTCGGCACACGGAACAGACAGCCCCCAGTAGCCTAGGTTTCCGTTAGAAAAAAACAAATAATAACGCAAATAACGTTCTGATTAACAAAGGCATTCGTTTTGTGGCATTAACGTTAACTAGATGTATCAACATTCATATGTACATTTATCATACACGGAAAGCGAACGGCGCAAGCACACACACACACGCAACAACACACGTTGTCACGTAAATAACGTTCTGATTAACGAAAGGCATTTGTTTTGTGGCATTCACGTTACCTAGATTTATCAATAGCAATAGTAATATATATGTTTCTTTAGACTAGAATAAGTAAAATGAACTTACTATCTCGGAAAAGTTGCAGCATGTCAGTGTTGTTGAGTCAAGTTTACTCTGGGTCTCGAGTAGAGCTAAATAGCAATGGCCGACATTTCAGAAACTGAAAAGGCAAACGGTGGCTTCCCATTGGTGCCGAGCACAGCGGAGGCGGGTGAAAGCGCTGTAAACTATTGCTCGCAAACGCCTCTGATTGGCTCAGGTTAAAATCAGTCACAACTCGGAATCGGATGACGGAATCTCCTAATCAAATGGACGGATATCCGTCTCAAGACGGAACGCTTTAATGCCTGAATACTATATACGTCCAAATAACGTTGTTTATTGAGTTAGGGCGAGCGATTGATCATCCAGTGTGTTGAGATGGCTACCGATCGCGAGTGCCCGGACGGATTATGGATGAGCACTTCCTGTTTGGCGCGCTCCTCCCTCTTGGCCGATCTGCCGATCGGCCACCGGATGACGCTCTTGAACCGTTAGACAGTTGAGTGGAGCTCACCAGTACATCTCATGGCTCCGGAGATTTTTGAATTATTGATATCAAAGACGAGTTACAGCGTCTTCGGCAGAATGAGCATGGCTAGGAATGACGTCTAAACACGTCATCGGCGATTAAAGTGTTAAAAAGGTTTATAACCTCAACTGGCATATAGTAATGGCGAGGATATAAAGCATGTTAAAGACGCATTTATTGGACCCGTTGCTCACGGAGTTTACATAGAAAGAGCGTGACTCCCAAGAGGAGTTATCACGGGCTGTAGAACGCAGGGCTTAACACATTGGTGCCCGACCACAAGTTTATACGTGCTTCGAATTCATGCGTTGTGGACAGAATCACGAATAAAGCCGTGGCAAGTTGTTATTGCTTTTATTCCATTTTAATAACATGTTCAAGGTCACAACCGACACTGCAGATCTACCCTATACTGTGAATTCGAGAAGGTGCAATACCGGCCAGATCCTCTTAGGGGCGCCATCGCGCCACTGCAGTGTGCCCTGTGGCTGAAGGAATCAGTTTCCTTTTTTTTTCTTTCAATGGATATTCCAGTAGCATGATTCTTGGATTACGTTTCGGATCGCAGATTTCACCATATAAGGGGATTTATCATCAGCCAATGGACATATCGATCTACCAGATGGCGATCGATAACGGGGAAATGGCATCGGCCCCGACCACGGTAAGATCCCCTTCGCGTAAATTACAGCCCCATCGGACACCGTTCTGATAGCCATCCAGGCGAACGGCCTATGTGGCTAGTTATACGAACACTGTTATTGGTAATCAATAATAAACAACGTCCCCCGCCCCCCCCCCCCTTTCATGCATACATGCTTTGGGACAGTCCCGATCATATGCCGTTTTAGTTATTTCTGTAGCATCTGTAAAACGGAAATGCCATTGGATATAACGTTAGCAGCTATTAGCCATTTATCTAGCTTTCCAGAAAATATACTAGCCCAAATCCGGTATAAAGCTTATATTCACGGCGCTATAAAATGACAACCTATTGATGCAATTTTTTTTTCTTTAAGCCATTTTGAAGGGACAGTTTATGAACTCAATTGACAATGAGAATGGACAGATAGCAATACTATAAAGTATAGATTTAGCTCTAAAAAAAGCCACACGTTTGTTTACAAAAAAGCTGGTCCTCAACCATTATATTAGACGGACCCCAGTGGTTGCGAAAGTGTTAAGAGCTGCCAAGCTGCTTCTAAACTGTAAAGTGTGGGTATCAGCCAGGCTCAGCCCCTCCCTTCCAGCTGGAGCGAAACACGGAAGTTATGTGACTGTCGAGTCCTGGCTCTAGGCAGAATCACGATTAGTGGTCTAAGAGAAGTTAATTCTATTTTGAATGTGATTCATAGGGCTGTCTTAAATACTTCGAAGCTTCGTTCGATGGCACAAGCTTCGAACATTTAAAAAATATCGAAGTTTAAAAAAATAAAAATAAAAAATTCAAAAAAAAAGAATTTCAATTTTTTTTTTTTTTACTTCGGTGTGTGTGTGTGTGTGTGCATGGGGCCATTGGGTGGGGCCGGGGGACAAATACACTGGAGGAAAGTAACCCAGCTCAGCACTGCGCAAATTATATCATCACTATTGCCTGTTTGAAGGATATCATCCTCAAACACATAATACCACCTACACGCCTATTCTCAGTCTTTGCTAGGGATGGGTACCTTTCACATTTGAACCGATACCGGTACCGGTACCTGTGAATCGATACCGGTACCCAACGGTACTTTTTTTCGGTACTTTAGTCTCAAGAAATTTTATTTACCTACCTCAGTCGTAAAAAAAATCCAAACTTCAAATAACTACAATTTCGACAGTTTTCGGCTCGTCATTGCTCCGACTGCTTTGTTGTTGAATCAAGTCAAATCCTAGGTAAGCATATATTGTGCGTGTGAACGTTGACATGAAAAGAAAAAAGTTAAAAAAAAAAAAAAAAAAAAATCATACATTTTTTTTTTTCGGTTTCTCACTTGATTCGATACTTGGTAGTACCGACGTGTTTCGGTTCGGTACCTCAAAAGTAGCCTTCTGTAGTTCTCTGTAGCTCACTTGGTAAAGCATGGCACTATCAAAGCTGAGGTTGTGGGTTCTATCCCATGGGACTACATATACTGAAAATCTATGCACTTTAGGGCTGTCTTAAATACTTTGAAGCTTCGTTCGATGGCACAAGCTTCGAACATTAAAAAAAAATCGAAGTGTAAAAAAATATATATATATATATTAATAAAAAAAATTCAAATCTTTTTTTTCATATTTTTTATTTTATTTTTACTTCTGTGTGTGTGTGTGTGTGTGTGTGTGTGTGTGTGTGTGTGTGTGTGTGTGTGTGTGTGTGTGTGTGTGTGTGCGCGTGCATGGGGCCATTGGGTGGGGCCGGGGGACAAATACACTGGAGGAAAGTAGTAGCACTGCCCAAATTATATCATCACTATTGCCTGTTTGAAGGATATCATCCTCAAACACATATACACCACCTACACGCCTATTCTCAGTCCTTGCCCCACAATGGTGGAATGAACTACCCACCCCAGTTAGGACAGCCGAATCCCGTCCAATCTTTCGCCGTCGACTAAAGACGCACTTCTTCAACCATTATCTGAAATAACATAAAAAAAATCTAACCCCAACTAACCTTACTGTCATGCACTTGTCCTAATAAACTAACCTACACTGTAACACGCAACACTTTGATGAATATTGTTACTCAGCTGATAGAGTTGTATCCTTCCTGATGACCTGTCGTACAGAACTTATAAGTCGCTTTGGATAAAAGCTAAAATGCTAAATGTAAATGTGAATGTAAATGCCTTGTAGAATTCCACACATAAGAAAGAAAGATACTGGGATGAATAAACAAAATAGGAAATAAAATGTAGAAATGCATGCAATACATAAATAAATATGAATCTCCATATATGAAATAGAACATTTAGATAAGGTGCTACTGAGATGTTTTGGTGAGTTCTTTGTTTTTTTGTGGAAGTAGCCCTTCTTAAAAATGCATGAACATTCACTGATAATTGGTCTGTAGTGGAGTCTACAAGGTCTACATTGCCGGACCTTGTAGACTGACATAATTCTGTGCATAGTTTAGTCTACACAGGCCATATTTCAAATAATCAAAATCTTACTTCATTCATCTTAAACATTCTTGATTTGGGGGATTGGTAGTTCCCATGAAATCTGAAGTTGTTCAAACGACAACAGCGATCCACCTTCAATTAAATCACAGCCGTGTTGTGTTGGCTGTGTCACAGGCACGAAAGGGGCTACTTAATTCATTAATCCAATCCACTTTATTTATAGAGCACATTTAAAAACAACAAAGTTTACCAAAGTGCTGTACAAGTCCCACAACATAAGACAAAAAAAAAAAAAAAAAAAAAAATTATATAAAAAAAAAAAATTAAATAAGTTTAATTCGAAGCTTCGAATTAAAATCGAAGCTCGGCCCCGAAGTTTCGATTGCCAAAAAAAAATTCGAAGGTCAGCCCTAGTGATTCACTGCATTAGTTAATTACACGTTTTGCATGTTATGACTTTGAACGTCTGCCATTTCCACCGCAAAAGGCACATACAATTAACAATGACGTGTCGATCATGAATATGCAAATCGACTACATTTACTTGTCGACCAGGTCGACGAATCGTGACAGCCCTACTGCGGACTGCAGACACAGCGAGGCCATGTGCCATATACAGAAATTCTCAGATGATACTGCTCTGATCCGTCTCATCAATAAAGGCAATGACCAAGCCTATAAAAAAGAGATTGACTCATTTGTCCAATGGTGTGATGCCAATTTTTTAGAACTTAATATCAAAAAGACCAGAGAGTTAGTCATCAACTTCAGTAGGAAGACAGTGAATGTCTCTCCTGTCATCATTAGGGGGCAGGAGGTGGAGATAGTCCAGTTCTATAGGTATCTTGGTGTCCACCTGGACAGCAAGCTGGACTGGAAGAAGGTATCCTGGCTAGTGTCCTGTTTTATGCTGTGCTCTGCTGGAGGGGGGGGGGCAGCATCACGGTCAGTGACAAAAACCATATAAATAAAATCATTAAAAAGTAGGGGTGCACCGATATATCGGTCGGGTATCGGTATCGGCCGATAAGTGCCTTGTTGACTGCTATCGGCCTATCGGCCGATAAGCTCAAATGTGCCAATAGCAGTCGCCGATAAATACCCATCAATTTGTGTAGCGTCAAAAGGCAAAAAAAAAAAAGTTCACTCGCGACCTACCTGCAGTGCACAACGCCCGCCGTCCCCCACACACACACACAAGCTACTGCATCAAAGTAACTAGTACTTATGATTAACAAGGCATTCGTTTTGTGGCATTAGCGTTATATAGTTAGTGTTACACGGACAATAACATCAGCATATTATTATTACCCATAGCAGCAAGGCATTACTCCGAGTCCGTTCATTAGCTACCGGGAGATGCAAGACCAACGTTACTGGTGAAAATGTGATTTGCGTTGGAATACTCCTTTGTCAACTTGCTGTACTTTGCTTGCAGGTCTGCAGCCATTATTGCTGCATTATTAATAGCCCCAACTTTAGCCAAGGTAACGTTATGGCTAAACCTTTAACAATAGTTAACGCTAGCTTTCGGTTAGCTGTTCAATGCTATTAATAACACAACTCCCCGTCAACACCTTCTCTCGGGAAGATGGCATTTAAGAAAGTATCTGCTGTTAAAATTAAGTGTTACACGTTCAATAACAAGCATATTATTTACCCGAAGATAGCAGTAAACAAGGCATTACTCCGTTAGTCCGTTCATAGCTCGGTTCCATTCCGTTGCTCATTCCGTACCCAACTACACATTCTGCAATCTGTTAATAAAGTTTTCAACCAGACAAATGTATAGAAAGGCTTTGTTTTATTATAACATTTGTTGCAGTAAAATCATTATGTCTCATTTGGTCATGCGTGGAGCGCCGGTCGGCGGGCGCCGGGCCGGGCAGCTAACGTAGCTACGTTAAGTGTGTTCTTCTGCAGTGCTCTCGCAAACAGAACAATGGCGGCATGCCCGGAAGTAGAAAAATGTATAAACGCTTGCCGATTGGTGGTAAGGACAGCAGGAGGTGGGTGCTAGCGGTGTGGCGTAATTGGCCGAATCGACTGTCAATCAAAATGGTTCCATTGCATTGGTTGAAAGCTCTGGTTGAGAGAATAGTATCCCGCTGCAGGCCGCAAGAATGGTTCCATTGCATTGGTTGAAAGCTCTGGTTGAGAAAATAGTATCCCTCTGCAGGCCGCAAGACGATACTGGGAGAGAGATAGTGATACCATAAACATATTTCTTGATGTTTCCTTTTTTTAAGTAAGTAAAGAGGCCTACAAATACAAACACACATACAAATATACAGTAGTTTCATTAAAAAATATATATATATTAAAAAAAAAAAATTACAAATACTTATATACAAATATCGGTATCGGTATCGGCCGATAGTGTTAGTTGAACAATCGGTATCGGTATCGGCGGCCAATTTTCATATCGGTGCATCCCTATTAAAAAGGCTGGCTCAGTTATTGGCCTCCCTCCTGATTCCTTGGAGATCATTATTGCCAAGTGAACTAGGACTAAATTGAACACCAATTTTTTGAAGGCCACCCTCTGTACAATATATTTGCTCTGCGAAGCTCATTTAGCGATAGGTTTCTGATGCCTCTATGCTCTACTGAGAAGGTCCTTTGTTCCTGCTGCGGTTAAATTATTTAACGAACAGTGCTAGCTCTGTGTTGAGAGGCTCTCTTCTTATCTTCTTTTTACTGTGTTGTGTCATTTGTACTGTATGTAATTGTTTCTTGTTTGTGTACAGGGACCGAAACTAAAGCCCGCCGCCCGCCAGGGGCGGTCTGTTTTTACCTTTGGCGCATGACACTTAGAGGGCTGCCCGCCGTGTGGCGTGTAGACGTGTAGTTCATAAGCAGGCCCCTAAAAATATGTGTATGCGAACGGTAAAAATCAATTACGCGCACGCTGTGCGAATACAGATTATAGCCTCTCTCGTCTTTTTTTTCCTCCGCTGCGAGATCGTTAAAAAACTACAAGTCCCACATTGCACTCAAGCCAATCACAGTAGAGTGAAGTGACTGGTTTCATGGGAAATAAAGCAAATGACCAATCGGAAGCTCTCATTTTTCTTGTTTACTTCCTGAAACTCCGCGATCAGGGCTCTGGTTTTCCGAGACACCAACTTATTATAGTCTCTCTTACCAATAGCAATAGATTTTAGAACACCTAGATTTATCGATAGCAATAGTAATATAACGTTAATGCAACAAAACGAATGCCTTGCTTTGTTAATCATAACGTTGATGCAGTAGCGTATGTCGGTGTGTTGGCTGTAACGGACATGACAATAACATAACGTGTACACATTAAAATTGCGATAATCTATTCTAACATTTTCAAATCGATGCAGTTGAATTTCCCCCTTAGGATCGATGCATTGTTACACCCCTACACCAAAGTCACTGGCCCACTGTGTATCTGTGTGTATAATAACTTGGCTAGCGTTATCAACAGCAGAGGTGGGCAATGGGTCCAGCTGCAGCACCGGAGTGCTTGATTGATTGATTGAAAAGTTTATTAACAGATTGCAGAATGGGTACAGTACAGTACAGCTCAATACATACAATTGTTAAGGGGATGCAGACCAGAGAAAGACTTTCGTCTTGTTTACATCAGGGTCCCCCATTTTCAATTCATCATAACATATATGACATACATGACATACAGATAGACAGTACTGCTACATCTATACATTTATGACATATCAGATTTGCAAATACAGTACTGTTTGTGATACAAAAGTGTCCAGAAAAGGAGTGTATATACATTTGGCATAGAAACTGTACATTGGAGGAGGTTGGTTGGGTGGGGTGGGGTTGGGTGGGTTGGGTGAGGGCTGTACATTGGAGGTGGGGGGGGGGGGGGGGGGGGTTGGGAAGGGGGGACACACACATTTTACACTGTACATTGGAATATTGACAAAGCCTTACTTGGTCATTTACTGTACAACTAGGTTAGGACATTTGTAGGGGCCAGTTTCGAATTGCAGTCTCACGTAGGTGTTTTTTGAGTGTTTTTGAAGGTGGGTAGTGATTCACATTCCTTTACAGCTTTAGGCAGGGCGTTCCACATTGATGTGGCATAATTGCGAAACGTGTTTAGTCCCTTGTTTGAGCCGAATCTGGGTTTTACATGATTTGTGGAGCTCCCTCTGGTGTTGTGATCGTGGTATTCACTGACCTTTGGGAAGTATTTTGACATGTACATGGGTACCTTGGTCCCATGTGATTGC
This sequence comes from Notolepis coatsorum, assembly GCF_963971535.1. Lineage (NCBI taxonomy): Eukaryota > Metazoa > Chordata > Actinopteri > Aulopiformes > Paralepididae > Notolepis > Notolepis coatsorum. The sequence continues at coordinate 4,929,937 of NC_140172.1, forward strand.
AAGCGATGTGATGTAATTGGCAGACTCGACTGTCAATCAATGGTCTACCTGACACGCAAACTCAAACAATGTTTCTGTACTGGAGGTGTGATTGATTGAAAACTTTATTAACAGATTGCAGAATGGGTACAATACAGTACAGCTCAATACACACAATTGTTAAGGGGATGCAGACCAGAGAAAGACTTTCGTCTTGTTTACATCAGGGTCCCCCATTTCAATTAATCAGGAAAGTGTACAGTAGGAAAGTGTACAGTATTTCAATAGGCAACCCTGAAAGGATTATTTTTCTAGAAGAGCAACACAGCCAAAACAGACAGTGGAGCTGTTTGCAGATAGCAAGCATTTTGACTTATTGCGTGGTGGCGATGTCTCGCAGATAATACAACTACAAGTATGATTATATAATATATATTTTATTTTAAAAAAAATTGTATATATAAAATATATATTGGCAGGTAAGAAATATGCTTGGCGGGTAGACTCTTCCCATCTACCCGCCACTGGCCGGTGAGTCAAAAAGTTAATTTCGCTCCCTGTTTGTGTATTTGTATTCACTCTGGTGGCAAACCATGTTTCCCCTCTGGGATTAAGAATAAAAACATACCATTAATCAGGCAGGAGGCAGTACTGGGTATCAGGCTCATTTACTGGAGGTCTCTGTGTGACACACATCAGATGCACAATCATTAGGTTTGGTGTGCAGTTGCTCTGTTTCACCTCATAGGCATCCGAAAATACTGCGTTACAAATTACACTATTATACTGTATATATTCTGTTTGGCAGAAACTAAATTAAATTCCATAAACAATCTTAACAAAAATATTAAATATGACCCATATTCACTTCTATAAGACTTGATACTCAGGATAAGTGCGCACGGCCGCTTCAGTTGAAAAGACAGCAGGTGTCGATCGCAGAAATCCTGATTTTCTAACGGCATTGATTGATTGATTTAAAACTTTATTAACACTTTGGCTGCCATGGGTTAAATTCATGATATACCATAGATTGCCAGCTCTATTTGTCTATGGAGAAAGTCCCCTTCTTTGCAGGGCTATAACTTTTTAAATTCTATTGCTACATTGCCATTATTAGGGCCCATTCAAAGTCCTATATGTATTGTTCATTGTGTAGCAACGTTAAACTTTTTCATTCACATATTCATAGTAAAGTATGGTCTAATGTATAAGTATGTTTTCATCTCTTTCTGCAGCTTTCTCCAGAACGTGATATATAGCCCCAAATGCATTATATTGATGATGAAATACAGTTTGATGGCAATCAGCGCGATATAAAAAATTCCAACTAGACGTACTTCTAGAAGTTACTACACGTCATCTGATGTTGACCGGATGGGCGAGGGGGCGTTTATAATTCCGTGGGCAGCGTTATACCAATCATCTAATGTGGGTCAAATGTTGATAATAGCAGTTAGTATCGAAGACGGTAACGTTACACGCTAAAACTCACCCCAGACTCCGCGAGCCGTTGGCCGATCATCGTAGAGTAGAAATTTTATCATTATGGGATGGCGATTTACCCGGTCCATCTCCAGCTTGTATAATGGTATATACGTCCAAATCATGTTGTTTATCGAGTTATTGGCAATCGATCGCTATGTAGTGTGACGAGCCAGAGTCCCGGGACATGTACCGAGTGCCCGGAAGTAATACGGCCGTCCAGCAAAACCTCTACTGCGCTTCCTGTTAAGCGATTGCGCCGATCGGCCACCAGATGGCGCTCCTGAACCGCCAGAGAGCTCAGTGGGTCCTCCTGGTGGATCTCAGGCCAGCGGCGGGGAAATATGAATCCGATTCCAGATTTTTGAAATATTGATATTAAAGACGCTGTAAAGCGTCCTCTGCAACTTGAGCATGGCCGGGAATGACGCTTTAACACGGCTCCTGGCAGCCAAAGTGTTAACAAGATTGCAGAATGGGTACAATACAGTACGGCTCAATAGCCTCGCCGACAAGTTAAATGCATAATCTATAGTCACATTTTAAGTCCCTCATTACCCCAATCAATCAGATTATATTTATTTAAATGTAACTGCTGGCAATAGGCTTAATGGAATGAATAATCGAATGAGATCTTGCTAGCGAAAATAATTATTTCAACTCTTTCAGAATAAGTATACAAAAACAAGCCCAAAGATAAAGAGTATATCTAATTGATACGAATTAATAGTTACTTATCTGTACTGTATGCGCTTAGGTATCATGTAATATAATAAATACATCGTTCCTAAAGTTTTCAGGCCGCGACCCCCGAAATAACGGTGTCAGAGAGCCGCGACCCCCACTATTATATAGAGGTGGTTGAAACATGCAAACGTTCACACATATGCATTGGAGGCTTTTAACACGCACAATAACTACACAAAATAACACAATAATCAAACAACCATAAAATTAATACATATAGCGTGTTTCATTTAGAAGGCTATAATGTTCAACTCACCTAATGAGATGGATGGGAATAGTCTGGGTTTAATTTTGGAGACAGCGACTCGGAGATCATCCTCCACATTCATTCAGACGTGATCTGTACTTATTTTTTATATAAGTCAGTGCAGATAATGTTTTTTTCGAATAGGTAGGTATAGCTGTGCGTATTCCCCCTCAATTGATATCTAGTCGGCATCGGAGGTGGGCAGCGATCTGGGACGCATTCTCCATCAGAAACAAGCGCGCCTCATCCCGCAGCTCAAACAGGTGTCGTGCAGTATAGGAAATCCATAGGCTGAATATGATTTATTATCAGAATTTTTGGTCTATTATTTTACATTTCAAAAGCATTTATTTTACCAGTTTAATGTATTTTAATTGTTTTTAATTATAGGCCTATTTCACACATTCTATGAAATCAATACATTCTGGAAATCATCTCGCGAAAACATTATTCAGAATGGTATAATGGATCAAAGAGCACCTACGGGAGGCTGCAATTCGAAACTGGCCCCCGTAAATGTCCAAACACCCCCTCCCACCCCCTCCCAATGTACAGTTTCCGCCCCCTCGTATATATATTTTCTGTTAGGATCTCTGTTTAACAGTACTGTATATTTGCATATCTTGTATGTCACAAATGTAACAGTACTGTATATCTGTATGTCATGTATGTCATGATATATCTGTATATCTGTATGTCATGTATGTCATAAATGTCATTATGAATTGAAAATGGGGGACCCTGATGTAAACAAGACGAAAGTCTTTCTCTGGTCTGCATCCCCTTAACAATTGTGTGTATTGAGCCGTACTGTATTGTACCCCATTCTGCAATCCGTTAATAACGTTTCCAATCAATCAATCTCTGAGGAAGGGAGCTGCCATTTTGTTCCGAGGGAGTGGCCAGCTTATATCCAGCTAACTCAACTAAACCTGCTCTGGAGCAGGTTCAAACTTTTCGATCTGTTGCCATAGCGACTTAGAAAATCCAACGTCAGGGAACGGAAATGTCCGGCTTAAGTCAAGCTATGCTGAAAATTATCCGGCTAACTCAGTTAGCCAGGTACGGGGAATAGGGCCCTGGTGTGGATTACCTATAAGGCTATTAGGCCTACAGCCTTTCATTAAACATTATAACAACGTGTTCAAAAGAAACAGACACAAACATCTCCATACCTGTGTTGACACACATCAGATGCAGCATCATTGGGTTTGGTGTGAAGTAGCTTGGTTTCACCTGATAAACAGAACAGAACTTTACGATCCACTCAGCAACCAACTAGCTGCTGCAGTCAAAGCACTGGAGCTGGTAGCTAGTAGCTAGCTAGCTAGTAACAGACAATAGTAGTAGTTGTTGAGAGCTCCCCACTCTTTCCCAATACAAACACCAAGAAAGCGACCACTCCACCTAATAACGTCTCAATAATAATATACAACACATTCAATAGCTTACATAAGTCATAGACAACAGCTAGCAGCAAGCGAACTAGTAATAGCCAGCAGCTAGTTCTCCAGCTATAGACCACTGCACTTCCGCGTGACGGAGCCGAGGCGTAATTTTCTTTCCTAGCCGCATTTCTCGGAGACGCTCTCTGATTGGCCACTGACATGTTTGCCCAATCGCGTGACGAGCTGTGTCTTTGCCCATTTCCGCGTCGAACAGCCTGCAAACTACCTGGCGTTCTATCCATAGATATCTATATCGCCCTGCTCTAAGACAAACTCTAACCCTAACCAACTTCGAAAGAGTGCCTAAGCTTAACCGGCGTCGGCCAATCAGAGAGCGTCTCCGAGAAATGCGGCTAGGAAAAAAATAACGCGGAGCCGAGCGCTAACGTACGTAATGACGACACGGTGGGTGCGTTCAGACACACCAAACCCAAGAGCACGTAATGACGTCACGGTGGGAGTGTTCTATAATCTATGGTTCAGACCAATAGCATAAATCTGCAGTGCCGCAGGCAGCCCCATACGCGTGTAGCTTTATGCCAAGCAAGCAGTGCAAAAATTTACCGTAGTGGCGTGCAGTAATGCGCCTTTCATTTTCCGCCGCCCAGCGCCCAGGTCGCGCGGAAATAGGCTGTCTATTGCCATTCTCTTTGACAAACTCTAACCTTAACCAGCTCCTTAACAACGCCTAAACTTAACCGTTCTAACCTTAACCAACTCCGAAACAATGCCTAACCTTAACCTTAACCTTAACCATGCCTAACCTTAACCATAGAAATTATATTGCCATTCTCTTTGACAAACTCTAACCTTAACCAGCTCCTTAACAGCGCCTAAACTTAACCGTTCTAACCTTAACCAACTCCGAAACAATGCCTAACCTTAACCTTAACCATGCCTAACCTTAACCGGCGAAAGAATACACGTTAAAAAAAAATCACGTTAAAAAATATTTTCGATGGGATTCGAACTCGCCAGCAAACGAGCCATAGGATCCACAGCCATGTGGCCTTGCCAATTGAGCTATTGCCAGATACTGAATAAGGGGCGGTGACTTATATATATTGAGCTCCGCTCGTGTCGAACCAAGGCGGGATCTCATGCGCATGCGCGGGCACCTCGCGCGAGCACGCCGGCGCACGCACGCACCTGAGCGAGCACGCCGCCGCCGGTGCACGCACGGTAGCATTTGTCTGAAAAGAAGGGCGCTTTACCGCACTGGCGTGCGGTGACGAATGCGGAAGCATTTTTGCACTGCTTGCTTGGCATTAAGGAAAACGCGCCCCATACATAGGAGGGGCCTGTACTGTGTGTTGATTGATTGATTGATTGATTGATTGATTGATTGATTGAAAACTGTATTAACAGATTGCAGAATGGGTACAATACAGTACAGCTCAATACATGAATGAATGAATGAATGAATGAATGAAAACTTTATTTAACAGATTGCAGAATGGGTACAATACAGTACGGCTCAATACATACAATTGTTAAGGGGATGCAGACCTGAAAAAGACGTTTGTCTTGTTTCCATCAGGGTCCCCCATTTTAAATTCATCATAATATGACATACACGACATACAGGTAGACAGTACTGCTACATCTATACATTTATGACATACCAGATTTACAAATACAGTACTGTTTGTGATACAAAAAGAGTCTAAAAAAGAGAGTATATACATTTGACGTAGAAACTGTACATTGGAGGAGGTTGAGTAGGTGGGGTGGGGGGGGGGCAGTGGCGGCCGCTGGCGCTGGTGCCTTGTAGGTCGCAGTTCACGTTAATAGGTCGAGTTGAAAATGTAATGCTCTGAGATGCTCTGGAGCAATCTCTCTCTGTCTCTCGGATCAATCAAATCAAATAATTAACACATGTATGTTGTAGGGATGCTCGATATTGGCTTTTTTACCGATACCGATATTCCGATATTGTCCAACTCTTAATTTCCGATACCGATATCAACCGATATCAACCGATACCGATATATGCAGGGTTTCCCCGTCCAAAAATTTCAGGTAACTAATAATGTCACTGGATATATATATAACAAATATTGTTATTGTTTTTTTTTGTTTTTAAACCGATACCGATATTTTCCGATATCACATTTTACTGCCGATATCGGCCGATAATATCGGTCGGCCAATAATATCGGACATCCCTAGTATGTTGTCATTTTAAACAACTCACCATTCATTCATTATGCATCAGCAGCAGCTAAATTAATGTTATAGTTCACAACACAGCAGCGCGTTTTGAATCGCTAGCCTATTAATTATCGTCTCAGCAAGCACAGTCAATACTTTTTTCCGTAGCCGCATTTCGCGGAGACAGCTGTGTATAGCGAGAGAGAGAGAGAGAGAGAGAGAGAGAGAGAGAGAGAGAGAGAGAGAGAGAGAGAGAGAGAGAGAGAGAGAGAGAGAGACTCACTGTTTAGTTGAAACGTCCAGGGCAGGAGAGCTTGATAAACGTGTATAATCCACTGTTGATGTATTCCAGACCACTGTCCACTGTCTCCAGACTGCATCCACCATATAGCTTGTTAGCCAAGTGTTAGCTTGTTAGCACAACAGAAGTACATTTCTTTGTCCATTTTTCCGCGTCGAACAGACTGCAAACTACCTGGCGTTCTATCGCCATGCTCTAAGACAAACTCTAACCGTAACCAACTTTGAAAGAGTGCCTAAGCTTAACCATCTAAAGAACTTGCAGTCACGGCACGCTCTGCTGCCTGCATTTCACATCAACACAACAACACAACTATCTCTCACCAACGGACCGGAATAAGCTAGAATTGGGACATTAGAAATTGGATTCGGCGAATCAGAGATCGTCTCTGTGAAATTCTGCTACGGAAAAAAATACTGGCGTCGGCCAATCAGAGAGCGTCTCCGCGAAATGCGGCTACAGAAATTCTTGACGCTACTGGCTAGACCGCTTCAAATCGCGCCCGGATTCCAACATAGTCATATTTCAACGCACAACGCGTTATGCACTGATTGGCTGTGACGGATACAGCGATCAAACTGTGACGCGCACTCAGAGCGCTATCGCGTCTAGCCCGGGCCGAGAAATACAAGGTAGGCGGGTGGGGGAAACTGTACAACTGTACAAGCAAAACTGTACATTGGAATATCGACAAAACCATACTTGGTTCCAAGAAGAGGGTCTCGTGTATTATTGGGTTAGGACATTTACTGTACATTGGAGGGGGTTGGGTTAGGACATTTACAAAAATTTGCTGCTGTCGAGTCCTCACTGCTTGTAAAAATAAACAGCACAAACGGACCACTTCCGGGTTTTACGGGAAGCCCCGCCCAACAACACACAGTACAAGCCCCGACGCACAGTCACACACAGTACAAGCCCTCACACACAGTACACTGGTTGCGGCACTGCAGATATATGCTATTGGACCCAAGAGCACATTGATTCTTCTTCTTCTATGGGGTTAATGGCGGGTCGCAACCACAGAAAGGCGCATACCGCCACCTACTGTACAACCCAGCAAGTGGAGCGGATAAGGCAAGAACCCAGCAAAGAAAAGAAAACAACAAACCCAGAACAAACAAAACAAAGTACCCAACCCTAACATCACCACCTAATAAAATTAAATTAAAACCTAAACACAAACAAAATGAAAATAAATACAATTAAAATCCTACCCCCCAAACTGGTATCATTTACCTCCTACAATGTCCTTTTATCATATTTGTCCCATCAGTCCTGTTCGCTTAAGAAAGCTAATCAAACACTTCCTGCCTTGTCCACTTCCTCCACACTCCAATATGCCCTTCAAACTTGCTCCTGTCAACCCTGCTCTTTCCATTCCCTCCATCATGTCCCCCCTTTCTGAGGAATATTTCCTGCACTTAACCACTACATGTTCCACTGTTTCATCTACCTAACAACAGTCACATAACCCTGTTGGATGCTTCCCCATCGTTTTAAGAGTCCCTTTCAACTTACTGTGCCCTATCCTTAACCTTGTCATCACCACCGCCTCTTTCCTATTTCCTCCCCTGATTCTCACACCACCCACTCTGTTTTGCACTATATGTAACTGTCTTCCCCTAGTCTCCTGATCCCACTGCCGCTGCCACTCATTATTAGCTTCCCTCCACACTATACTCTTTCCCTCTGCCTTTGATCATTGAATTACCGTGTCTATTTCTCCTTTCTTAAAAGCTAGTTTAGCTACCTTATCCACCCTCTCATTCCCCAAAATGCCCACATAATGCGCCGGGACCCATATCAATGGGTCCCCACTTAATGCTGTACAGGCTAATCACTCATTTCTGAATGGATCTTTATGAAATGTGGACATGTACTAGATAAGGCTTCAGGCTATGGGTCCATCTGGATTTGTAAGCCATACCACCTTCTGGGGAAATACTACCTCTGGACTACTAACTACTACAGAAAAACTTGAGTAACAAGCTTTTCTACAACTCAAGTTCAGACCTATGTTACTCTATTTAACAGTGGTTCCCAAACTGTGGTGCGCGCACCCCGCGCCCTCTAGGTGGTGCGTGACATGAAAAGGCTAATGGTGGTAAAAAAAAAAAAAAAAAATTACAATAAAATGTCATACAAATCTTAGTCAAGCATACTGCTACTGTCTTTCATGGATCAACAATCATTTTAACATTCTCTTTAGTCTGTGTTACAACCCCAGTAAGTCAAGGGAAGGGGTAACTAGCATAAAAGATGATTGTGTTGTAACCTGGCTGGGATACATTAACCAAAGGAAAAATAAACCAATGCCAACAACAAATGAGGTGAAACAAAGTGATATTGTGCAGTTGATATTTACAGTGTTTACAATAAACCAAAGACTGACTAAATGCACATCAATGGAAATGGTGGGTTCTGGAGGCACATGACCAGGGGGGGGGGGGGGGGGGGCTTGGATGATGCCAAAGGAATGAACAGAGTATTGATTGATTGATTGAAAACTTTAATTAACAGATTGCAGAATGGGTACAATACAGTACGGCTCAATACACACAATTGTTAAGGGGATGCAGACCAGAGAAAGACTTTCATCTTGTTTACATCAGGGTCCCCCATTTTCAATTCATAATGACATTTATGACATACACAACATACAGATATAATAATCTAATCTAATCATGACATTTATGGCATACATGACATACAGATATACAGTACTGTAGGGCTGACCCCCATTAGTCGAATAGTCGACTAATCGATTGAAAGGAGCCTTAGTCGACTGCCAACCTCTTAGTCTAATGCAAAAAAAATTATATATATATTATAATTTTTTTTCATTCTTTCCAAAAGAAAATAGCCCTAGAAGCGTGGCTAACGTGAATGGCCCGCATACCAGCGAGGCTAACTGCCTAAGAAAACAGGCACAGAGGCACTGAAAGAGGATTTCACCCATCTAATGAACACACTAGACTAGACAAATATCAAGATGTATCCATCAGTGGACCAATTGCATGCTTTCGCAGAGGACAAGAAGCCTTCAGTGGACTCTTTTAGACATTATGCACCCCCACAGCCCAAATGGAATGATAAAAAAAAATATATATATACTTTTTTTTCCATTATATTTTATTTTTTATAGTTGACTAATAGTCGACTATCTGCAAATTTTGGCGACTACAAGTCCTTAGTCGGGGACAGCCCTACAGTATACTGTTACATTTGTGACATGCAAGATATGCAAATACAGTACTGTTAAACAGATCCTAACAGTAAATATATACATACGAGGGGGAGGGAACTGACAACTGTACATTAGGACAGCCGAAACCCGTCCAATCTTTCGCCGTCGACTAAAGACGCACTTCTTCAACCATTTTCTGAAATGAAAAAAATATATAATAATAAATAAATAAATAAAATAAAAAATCTAACCCTAACTAACCCTACTGTCACGCACTTGTCCTAATATACTAACCTACACTGTAGCACTTAACACTTTGATGAACATTGTTACTCAGCTGATAAGAGTTGTACCCTTCCTGCTGACCTGTCGTACAGAACTTGTAAGTCGCTTTGGATAAAATTAAAAATGTCAGCTAAATGACTAAATGTAATTGTAATGTAGGATTTAATTGCTAATTAAAATTAAAGAAATGTATTTATTATTTAAATGCCTTTATTTCATATTCGACGCTGACGGTAGGCTATATATAGCAGATTTAGTTATTAATCTTATTAAACTGTAGATGCTTCACCTAGCACCGGGATTTGTGACTAACTGCACAAAATAAGCACCGCTGCAGGAGGATCTTCTCCAGGCATGCGTTGTTCATGGCACGGGGTACCACTCAGTGGTACCTCACTGAGTATTAAAGATTTGAGCAGAAGCGCGTGCACGCACATGCACGCGCTCGCGAGAACGCGCTGCGCTCGGCTCGGATCGTTGTGTTTACCTGCGGCGCTACCTCGCATTATCATAACAATAGCCGCTATAGGCTGGTGTCTTCAACCAGTCTGGGACTCTTTGTTCAACCCCCCACCCACCACCACTCACCCCCGGACAACAACACACTCTGCAAACAGCAGCAACCCGGGACATTCCATATCTACATCACAAACTTCGGGACTGAGTAGATAATTAATTAATCTTCTCTTTATTTTTATTATTTATATTAAAACTGAATCAAACCATAAACAAGGTTGCCTGTTGGGATGTTAGATCCTAATGTGAAAAACTGATTTTATATGTCTGCACTTTATGTGCTCACTCAGTCTTAATTCTGTTGTGAAGCACTTTGAGCTGCAGTTTCTGTATGAAAGGCTATACAAACAAAGTGTATTATTGTGCGCGAGGGAACATATGCGCATGCGCGCGGGGCCGCGCGGGCGTGTGCGCGCGCGCGTGCGCGCGGCGTCATTATCCTGCGTGGCGGCTCAGCCCATAATAACAACGCAACGCTGATCTTCTCACTGAGAACACACAGCCTGCGTTTAACTTTTTATTTTATTTCCCCTCACGCATTAAACGTGCCCTGGCTGGCTGGCTGGCTGGCTGGCTCGGTGAGGCTCTCTCTCTCCACTCTGTAGCCTAGACCGGCTCTACCGGACCCGGTGTCTGTGGGGGCAGTGGCGGGCGAGGTGGCGAGCTTCTCTCACGGTTTTCTGGACAGCTTCGGTCCCTCGCTGGCGGCTCATCATCATCCCCCGGTGCAAGGTCCGCGTCTCGCCTGAGTCATGGAGTATTAGTAGCAGTTTAAAGACAGCGCAACTGTCTTTCCGGTATGTCAAGTATTTGAGCCGTGCCGTTTATTAAAGTCGACCTGTAAATATACAGCGATTTGGGGGTAGAGGTGCGTGTTCACCGGCAGAGGGGTCGGCGGACAGGCAGCAGGTTTTGCCCCGAGCGGGATTCAAGCCGGCAACACGGCTGCAGGAGAGAGCAGTTCAGCACCTTGGACAGCGTGACAAATGCACCCATTTCATTGGCTGTCACTCTGTTACACCTATACACGGCTGGCCCGCGGGGGTAGAGGTGCGTGTTTCTTCTGACTCGAGTGACACTGACATACTTAATTGGAGCGAGGCATTAAATGAACAACATTTAAAAAAAAAAATTAAATAATAATAATTATTATTATTATTGTTTTTACCATGATCTTTGAAATGCAGGACATTGTTCTGTTGCAGTGGGAAGCGGACAAACGTCCCATTATCGGGACTGTCCCGCGTTTGTCACCCTAGTTCATCACTCCGAGACACCCTTAGACATGGAGACAGGAGGCGGCGCATAAATTACGAACAGTAACGGTCCTAGTATGCTTCCTTGTGGAACACCACAGTTCACTGGTTTAGTAAAACTAAACAAAACTAACTTATAGGGAATAGACTTTATCTAACTGTACAATAACACAAAATTCAAATAAAAACCTAATCCTGACTACCTATACACTAACTACCCAAACATATGCCCAAAACATACAAAGGGTGGCATCACTTCTGACCTAGTATGTCTAGACAATACTACTACGTGTATTACAAAATGGCGCAGCTTAGACGCAAGTTTCTCAGTATGACATTTAAAGGTAAATCTTTCGTCTATCCACAGGCCCAGATATTTATATTCAGTGACTCTGCAAATTTGTGTACCATTTAGTGATGATATCTGTTGTGAAGGGCCAGATTAAACTGAATATATATATGTATCGTTTGATATACCTTGTATATTATTTGTATATATACACGGAATATCCCTTTACCTGCGTACAAACCAGAGTAATATTCGCTCTCCTATTGGACAGCGACCCCAGGCGCCAATGACCAAGCCCCCAACGGCAAGTTCAAAGGCAACTCCGGGCATGTCAGTACATGCCCAGAGACTGCGTAGTAATACGAGACAAGAACTGAGGTTGGGACTAGATATTCACTTTACGTATAAATACGGCGCAGGTGTAAACAGCAGTAGTTCAATGTCCAAGTTCACCACGAGTCAACGTGCAGTGAAGTGAGCAACCTTGCATCTAAATAGAGCATTGAGAACCACGTGCGAATAGAATGTTAAAGTGTCAGAGTTTAACGCAGTAACGTTGAGTTCGACTTAATCTAATGTGAAGTAATAGTCGATCATTTATTGTGTATCGTGCGGCTACAGTTCTTCCGTGACCAGCATTACCATCGGTTCGTCGTGTCTTTAGCTAGTGCACTTGTCCAGGCTGTGCGGCCTAAATCCGTGCCCACACCCGAGGAGTCCTAGGCGAGAACCGTTGGATATGTACACAGGAGAATCGACACCGGCGATTGCAGAACCATTTCTGGTTGGATTATATTGCTTTGGGACCGTGACCACTGGAGAAGAGCACCGTTGATTCCACTGTCGTTTGGGATTTAACCTTGTGAGGATCACCACTCGGGCCCACCCCTTGGAAGGGGCTGGCTAGCTGTCGTCAATGCTGTCGAGCATATTGGATTACAACTATTGCTTTGTCTGCTGATCAAGGGAGTACAAGCACCGGCTCCTGTATTTGGAGCCTCTTTATTCCTCGTTGACTCAGACTGGGTACCCGAACATTCCTCTACCCCTCCCGGCCTTACAACCCGGAGGGAACCCAGTGTCTCCAGTTGGTACCGGTGTGGCCCATATAATTGCTATACCACAGGTGGCGTCAGCTTAGACCCATCATAGTATTCCTACTATTCTCATTGACTTATGCTCTTGACTGACTTTACGTATGTTCTTCGCCATACAAGCGCGAGCCTAATTCTCAATCTGTAACCTAACGTTGCTTAATAATAATAAATTACCCTCCAATAGAATTTCTGTGTCAATGCCGTGTTCTTGTGAGTGTTCACCATCAATATTTGATGTACTGTTTGGCCAGTAATTAAAGTACATAACTAGCAGTGGTTTAATATATCACAATCTTTAATACAGTCAGGGTTTTGTAACCCCTCAGTTACAATATCTGTAAACTATTGTAATAAAGAAAAATTGCCCTGGAAAATATCATGAATTTTGTTTTATTAGAATTGAGAACAAGCGGGCGGCCGGGTAGTGCAGCAGACTAAGCGTCTGCCTACCACCACAGAGACAGTGGGATCGAATCCAGCTGTGGTGCATCCGGGTTGGCCGACCGTCCATACTAACACAATTGGCAGTGTTAGCGGGTGGGAAACCCGGCGAGGGTGGGTCCTGGTCGTTGTAAACAGCGACTCCTACAGTTCGGTCGGGGCGCCTGCACAGCAAGGGAAGGATCTAGGAGAGGTAGTGTGACCTTCCACACGTTACACTCTCCCAGTGAGATTCCGCGCTGCCAGGTGAAAAGAAGTGGTGGGATGGGTACACATGTGTCGGAGCGGAGGAAGCATGTGATAGTCTCCGCCCTCCCAGACCGACGGTAGGGGGTAGAGTGTGCAACGACCAGGAAGGGGATTGGGAATTGGCATAACGACTAACATTGGGAGGGGAGACAAATGGAAAAAGAAGGGAGGGGGGATTAAAAAAAAAAGAATTGAGAACAAGCTTAAGTTGATGTAGGGCATATTGCAAAGCAATAAAAGAGAGCTGCAAGTTTTCAATAACTAACTGTGCAGAATCCGCCATACAATAGATAACCATGTCATCAGCATATAAATGGGCTTGACAGGATCCATTTAAAGATGATAAAATATTGTTTATGCACATTTACATTTACATTTAGTCATTTAGCTGACACTTTGTACGACATAGGAAGGGTACAACTCTATCAGCTGAGTAACAATGTTCATCAAAAGTGTTGAGTGCATGACAGTAAGGTTTAATTAATTTAATTAATAATTTTTTTCAGATTTTGATTGAAGAAGTGTGTCTTTAGTCGATGGCAAAAGATTGGTCGGGTTTCGGCTGTCCTAACTGGGGTGGGAGGTTCGATCCACCATTGTGGGGCAAGGACAGAGAATAGGTGGCTTCTCCTTGATGACCCTCCCGGAGCTCGGATAGGAGTGGGGCTGACGCGGCCAGAAGATGCAGAGCGTAGGGGTCTTGAGGGTGTGCATATGCTCGGAGAGCCCCTGTAGAAACAACACGCAACACGATACTTCTTCCCAGGCCGCATCTCGGGCTACAATGCGGAAGTCGATGGCGTAGTCCACCACAGAGCGACCGCCCTGTCGGCAGGTGGTGCGGCGTCCGCCCGCCTCATAGATGGAAATGACCCGGGAGGTATCGAACACACGTCGCAACTCCCAGGTAAAGGCAGCCGCGCTGTGGCAGACCGCCGACCAAACTTCCCACTCCGCAGTAGCCCAAGAAAGAGCCCGACCCGTAAGCAGAGTGATTATATATGCTACCTTGGATAGTTCGGTAGTGAACGTGAGCGGTTGTAATTCAAAGATTAATGAGCATTGTGTAACAAACTCTCGACAACCTACAGGGGCTCCCCCGTAGCGTTCTGGTGGTGGCAGGCGTGGTTCACGAACCTCTCGATGGATAGCAGGATGTAGCGTCCCCTCCTCCCCGACGTGACGCGCTGTTCCAGCCACCGCGTCAGCTGCTGTTACGGGAGTTGGCTGCTGACATTGCCCTCCGTGTTTACGCCTCGCGTCTCTCCGTCTCTCGCCATTTGGGGTCGGGGCTCTAATTGAACCCTGACTTCGCCAGTGAGGCATCAAAGATGAAGCCCCCGCCCCCTCCATGCAACACTCTGGTATGTGATGGTAGGGGGCGCAAGGCCCTCTCCGGCACCAGCATATCCGCAGAAACCGCAGGGACTTGAACCCCGCGGCCCACGTACTCTTCCTCCTACTACCAACCACCCACCCTGCTCGCTTCACCACCGCTCTTAACGGCGGGAGCAAGCAGGCTGAGAGCTTGTGCCACAATCGTCTGCCATCAGAGAGACCTTGTCGGGGGTCCGTTTGAGGGCGACGTTGGAGCTACCTCTCTCACGAGTGAGGGGCGCTCTCCCCAGCCTCCGAGCGGCACCACACTCGGCGCGTTTGCCACCGGGACGAACGGCGGAGGTTGGGAGGAGGGAGTGCTGGTGGAGCCGCCAGACCACCCGCCACAGTAGCTCACCACCGAATGGTGCGAGCGAGCAGAAGCGGAGAGCTTGCGCCGCAAGTCATCCTCCACCAAAGAGCACTTCCTGAAGTGAAAGAAACGGGAAGGGGGAAGTACGGTCACACCCCTCGCTTATATGCATATAGGCGGAAAGGGGCGTGGCCGGACATAGTGTAAAGTGCATGTAGCGGAATCTTTCAAAGTAACGAGGTAATATCTAGGGATGTCCGATATTATCGGCCGATATCGGCATTAAAATGTGATATCGGAAAATATCGGTATCGGTTTTCAATTTTTCTTTTATTTTTTTAACATTTCTATAACCTTTATTTACCCAGGCAAGCAAGTAAGAACAAATTCTGATTTTATTTAATGTCAAAAGTATGCATAATGTAATGTTAATTCCACAACAAGACATATGTAATGTTAATTACCTGAAATTATTAAGTTTTTTTGGGGGGGAAACCCTGCATATATCGGTATTGGTTGATATCGGTATCGGAAATTAAGAGTAGGACAATATCGGTATATCGGTATCGGTAAAAAAGCCAATATCGAGCATCCCTAGTAATATCCCATAGAGCAGAACGCAAGCGAGGAACGAAATGTAACTGTTACAACTGTTACACACCGCCTGTTAAAACATCCTCACAACAGCACTCCTACAATAAATTGGGCGATGAGGGGGAAATGTAAATTTTATTAAATCTTAAATGATGAATTCATAGCAACAGAGCTATAACTAACCCCTGGGGCCCAACAGTGATTTGAAAAGTGTTTTTATATGTTTAGCACAAGTGGTGTGATCAGAGGGCTAGAGCTTTTTGGATCATTTGTTTCCTCTCTGGGGAGAGGGAACCTGGGTGTCTTTAAGGATGATGAGGTCTCCTCTCTGTGAAGGGTCCTGGGACCACGGAGAGACTTCCCCTGGGACCACCTTCCTGTAGTCTGGGCTGTATGTGTGTGGTGTGTGACAGAAGAGAAGAGAGAGAGAGAGAGAGAGAGAGAGAGAGAGAGAGAGAGAGAGAGAGAGAGAGAGAGAGAGAGAGAGAGAGAGAGAGAGAGAGAGAGAGCGAGAGAGAGAGAGAGAGAGAGAGAGAGAGAGAGAGAGAGAGAGAGAGAGAGAGAGAGAGAGAGAGAGAGAGAGAGAGACAGAGAGAGAGAGAGAGAGACGGAGAGAGAGACAGAGAGAGAGAGAGAGAGAGAGGAGAGAGAGAGAGAGAGAGAGAGAGAGAGAGAGAGAGAGAGAGAGAGAGAGAGAGAGAGAGGAGAGAGAGAGAGGAGAGAGAGAGAGAATTACTATGAAAGAAGTAATTCCATATGAATTGCTGGGGGGGGGGGGGGACTGATGCTATTATCGTAATTACCCCATTTACTTTTCATTGGTGTGTGGCTAACTAGCCCGAGCTAGCATGAGGAACAGCATGGATTGTGCTGAAAAAGGACTCTACCGATCAAGAACATCATTAGTAAATGGATTGCATTTACAAAGTGTTTTTATCCAAAGTGCTTTACAACTAATGCCTCACACCCATTCTCTCACACATTCACACACAGACGGCAGAGGCAACCATGCAAGGTGCCAACCTGCTCATCTGGAGCAGTTAGGGGTTAAATGTCTTGCTCAAGGACTCTTCGACACGCTGCCGAGAGGGGAGACTAGAGTAAAGACAGGAGCTTGACGCATTGACTTTCTATCGGTTTGTGGCTAACTATCCAGAGCTAGTATGAGGACCAGAATGGATTCTGCTGAGAAAGGACTCTACCAATCAACATTATCATTAGAATAGTAAGTAGCAAATAGTGCTAGGCTTCCAGAATCCATTTCCATATCCAATTTCTTACTCCAATGATGTAGAAAATAAAGTATACTTACTTTAATAAAGTATATGGAAAATGACTATTTGACACATTGAATGAGTGTATTGAAGTGTAGAAAGGTTTGTTCAACTATAAGCCCCAGCCTCATGTGGCATACGTCTTGTTTATGTTTGGGTTATGGATGGCTGTTTGAATAGTAGGTTTTAAGTGTATACTTATAAGGAGGGGATGATGAGTCACAGCTTCAGCGTTCTCACACAGGTCATTTAGCACGGGAAGACATTTTGTTTCTGTGGTTATGAAGTAACCGGTTTTGAACGTTTCTATGATGACACTGGCCCACCCTTTTCATCATCATCAAAATACTGCGACTTGACAGTTACTGTATGTCAGTGGTTCTTAGGGACTGGGTGTTCCAGGATGTCTCTTTTAAAAGTAATACATTTCTTTACTTGGACCATTATTTCATCCAGAAGACGTAGGTCGTAGGTAGAGGCAGAGAGGTAGAGAATGTATACAAATTACTATTTTGATCATTCACAGGTATGTCCGCTCCATACCTACATTTAACACAATGGAATTCAAGACAAAATCATATCTAACAATTAGGGACAAAATCTTCATCACACGGTGGTCCGTCTCCTAAGGTGTTGTGAATTTTGGGGTCCTGGATAT